>NW_027222413.1:0-422275 GCF_014235925.2 Colletotrichum truncatum | reverse complement strand
GGGGTGTAAGGAGACTATACCTCCGCGTCCTCATTGTCCAGAATGTTATTAATGAGAGTGTTGCTGGCATGAGGAATACCATCTGTAACAAGTTAGTACAATATTGTAGGGGAATTACAGAAGTGTACTACGGGTGAGGTAGTAGCCGGTTCCGAGAGCATGAGTGTACATAGAGGGTAGCTCGGCGGGCAACTCCGTAGGAATTCTTATGTCTCCGATCTTATCCGGCACGAGCTCGGCAGCCAGCTCCATGTCCTGAGCCATGATGTACGGTAGTGTAAAGTGATGTCGAGTGTCGTTCGGGATTGTAAGGATGTTGTAGGATGTTGTAGGATGTTGTAGGATGTTGTGAAGCTTTGCTGGAAAACTGTACGTATGTGACGGGGGCGACGCCTGGCGCCCGGGGATGTGCGAATCTGTACAAAAGCTAACAGTTAGCAAATGATTGTACAGAAATGTACAAAAGCTCAAAAATCGGAAAAAAAAATCAAAAATAGAGAAGACAAAAAAGAAAACGGAAGTGTAACAAAGGATAAAAACTGAATCTCTGTAAAACAGTGTAGAGAGCGCTGTAAATTTCTGTACAGTAGGGGTCACATACCTAAACTCTGCTTGGCGTGGGGAAAGGAGGAGAAGTTCTGGGCCCCACTGAATTCCTATTTATTTGTCGATTTGGGCGCACAGACCATGCACCTAATCAACCGGAACCGGAAGATCTAACCTCCGACGGATTATTGTAGAGCCTCGTAGGGGGCTGTGGTTCTATGTAGTAAACCCTTATTTCCTAAAGGGCAAATACCCACCTAGAAATGTACAAAAACAAAAATCGTTTACGCGAGATTACATATGTTTACGCTTATGGGGTGTTCCTATCACTACCTTGAATTTGACCCAGTGCGCCCTGCGGACTGCCGTATCTACGGAGTATAGGCTACAGACTTTGGCCCCACCAATCATCATCATCACAACATCGGAATACCACTCCATTATGACGTCAAGGTAACTTGCACCCGGATACCCCTGTCGTGTCGAGCGAACATGGAACCTTCTAGAAGCTCACCACACCCAATCATGAGACTTTGGACTTCTGCTTCGAACCCGGATCGTGCCTTCTCAAAGCTGAAGCTCCTACACAGCCTGCTTCACCTACGGCAAAGATGTCTTTCCCTGCATCGGCATTCGACTCCTCGTACGACGATTACGACTGGTCAGCCTTTGATCCGACCGATGCGCTTCAGCATGCGACCAGTCTTCAAAGCGCTCAACACGCACCCGCCAGCCCTGTGGTGGTTGACGTGGAAGATGTTCAGACAGTCTCTTCATGTCTAAGCCCCAGCCCTAGCCTATGTCTCACCCAGGCATCCGTCTCGAGTAACAGTCTTCCCTTGCTGCAGCTGGCTGACTGGGATGAAAACGGGGCCTACGATGAGCAACCGCCAACGTGTATCCATTATTCTATCGAGTGGAAGTTGACAGCAAACAGAATAGTGTCCAAAGACAGCGAACCGGACCTTGTTCTTGCACCGAGCGCATACTGGGAACGAACACTGCGCCAGAAGCTTGACAAGCTGGTAAGGAAGAAACTGCCATCCAACAAATCATTTAGGATAGATGATACCAACATTACCGTGTCTGTGCGAGATCGCTCTCAACGTGACCTTATCAAACGATTCGACGACCTTGATATTGACTGGCAAGTGGTGGAGAAACAGCTTAAGGCCTGGGGCCACCTTTTCCGCGCTGGAAGGGAACTCAGAGTCCAGATGTCTTTCAACTACGTGGAATCAGGGCCCCCAACTGCCGTACAACGAGGAACTAAGCGTGCCTTCTCCTCCGTTACGCAGGATAGACTACACGAACGCGCGGCGCAGCTCGACGCTGAAGAAAGCTCGACGGGGCAGCCATCTGTTTGGCGGCGGGTCTACGCCTTATTGAGATGCCCTGGGCCGCCATGTAATCTGGGACCGCACTGCTGGATTGATAATTATGGCAAGAAGCATTACAAGCTGAAATCGCATCACTTTAGGTCTATTATTCGACACGTGGAGCAGGGCGGTGTGTTGGACAGTCATAGTGACATGCCCGAAGACATTCGCGACCAGCTGTATGCTGAGGAACAGCAACACGTAGAACGACAACGCAAAGCTAGTGCCTCTTCGTCAAGCAATTGCCCACCCATCAATATCACCAACGTCCTGCCGGCCTCTTCACCTCTCGCGTCAACCGTAGGTGCTGCAACTCCTGTTGCAGTCTCATCTCCTGTCTGTTGCAATGTTGCGTTGGCCTTGGAGATTCCAGGGCTGAGAGATGTGGCCGTGCGAAAGTATTGCGAATGGCAGTGCTCCCAGGTGGAGAGTGAAACGCTCAAGTTGGAGTTCTGGAAGGCGTATAAGGCTGCGCTCGATTGCGGCCTTGATCTCGAGCAGGTGCACGAAGATCAGAAACCCGATTTCTTCATCGAACAAGGCGTTAAGGTTGGCGTAGCGCGGCGGTTTGTCCGCGATATTGGAAAGTGGGTTGAAAAGTATAGTGGAGTAATGATGGCTTGCGCATAAGGCAGTTAGATGAAGTTTAGTATTTCGTTACTTCAAGGCTCCTCAATAAAGATACCGGCGTTTCGAAAATGACCTCTAGCGCTTGACTTTCTGGCGCCAACCGTTCGCACGCACCATTTTAGGAACCCTGGGAAGTCTTCGGCAGGGAGGCCATCATGTTGTTGATAGTGTCGCTTGATGAAGCCTTTGAGCTCTGCAAAGCTCTCTTCGATGGGGTTGAGGTCGGGAGAGTATGGCGGGAGGAAGTGAATTTTGACACCTGCTCTTGCACAGAGCTCTTGGATCTTGTCAGAGTGATGAAAAGAGGCATTATCCATGATGATGACGGATTTCGGCTCGGGCCACCTTCCGCAGTAGGGTAGTAGCTCCTCGATGAAGCTTTCAAAAATCGTGCTGTCAGTAGTACCTTGGAAGATATGTGAGTATATAACACCGTCTTGGGTGTAGGCTGGCAGGATCTGGTATCGTCGGTCACGATGGAAGCGAGCGACCTGGATAGGGGTCACTCCCAGGGGAGACCATCCAGTTCTCCGGAAGCCAGCACGCTTGTCGCATCCGGATTCGTCCACGAATACTAGGTGGTAAGAGCGGAAGGCTGATAGTCCATGAAGGTAAAAGTCTCGGAGATCTGCGTTCCTCTCTTGGGCAACACGGCGGGCCACTTTCTTGCTCCAACCAGCCGATGCCAGAGTACGACTGATGCTTGATGCAGTCACCCAAGTTGCGAACTCGTCCCAAAGAAACACAATCATCTCATCTCGATAGAGATCTGGCTTTTCGATTAGTCTGTCGCATAGGGCGCTCAGCATTGGCGGCGTAATGCTCCTAGGCCGTCCAACCCCGTTAGGGGGAGCTCTTGTATCCCCAAAACATTCCAGATTTGCTCGTATGTTGTATACCGTCCGTGCACTACATCCTGCAGCAGTAGCTATGCTGGCATTCGTGAACTGTCCGTTCGAGATCATATCTCGGATCAGCTCGTGTTGCGATGCAGCGAGGTTGGGTGCCATTGCGAGGCGGTTGTCTGGACATGCATTGTCCCCTGTCAAAACGTAAGCCTAGCATACTATACATATAGAGCTATGAAAGGCTAAGCTACTACATATACTGTAAGTAGCAGAGCCGGAATAGCTGATAGAGATATCGTGAAGCTGATTTCCGATATGATTTGGATTATAGCTAGGTTGCCAACCACGCTGGCTTTGGAGAGAAGAGGATTAAAAAACGGATGAATAGTCAAGTAGACATAAGCTAGTTTATAAAATCGAAGCTTGCATTAACTACACATATTTCAGCTGATTGTGGATTCTTGATTATGCAACATAAAGCGTGAGCGCGAAACCATTGCAGAAGCCAAAAGGTGCTCTTTCAGTCTCCCAAGGCCCGACCGATGTTGCATAAGCGTGAAACAAATAAGCGTAATCTCTCTTTTATGAAAATGAGTTGTGTCCATCTGGCTTTGTGCACCAGCTGGCGCCACCTGCTGTCTGCATCCATTTCATGATCACAACTCTCTTCAAAGTGAACAAACCTTCGAGTTGGCGTCAAGTCTGGCGGCCGTACATCTACATGCAAGTCTGTCTTCCTCTCTGAACTCGAACACTTTCTCTTTAAATCAGAGTGGAGTCACAACAGGCTTCAGTACAGTACAGAACACAACGGCTTGAGTACATCAACTCAAATGTGGGAGCTTCTTAGCCATTTATTTTGAGCATAGAAAACGGATAGTGTGACTAGTTAATGACGTTAAGGAAGTCTATGGAAGGTTATGTAACACTATTGAGTGCTGTGGGCGTTTGGCCAAAACTTTAATGCCAGAAGAGAGAAAGACATGGTTTCGTAGTCGTTGCACGTTATCCCCTCGGAAGACTTGGTTACGTTCCTTTGCAGCAATCTAGGGAACTTTCTCCCGCTCAGACGTTTCGCTTCACCACATCAAATCTGGGTGTTCTAAGAGGTAGGGGTGGGATAGTTGCAGGCATCAACCAGACCAGCTTCTCTCCTATCAACCCCTTGGAATCTTCGCCGTTCGTCTTGATTAAGGTCAGGAATGATTGCCCTTTCCAAAGAATCTCCATTTTACAAGCGGTGTACAGGTTGAGTAAAAACCTGAGTTGATCGGGGCCTCCCTGATTCTCCCTCGAATGATTGTGAGTGTACCGCAGTAGCGGCACAATGAAAACCAGCTTCCTTTCGTTGCGGTTCCGTGTCCTCATCTGTATCGATGGTGGCGTCCCAAACCTCAAGGACAATATTGACATTCAGCTTGTCGACGTCGTTGCTGGCCAGCCAACAGGACAGCATGCTGGAGTAACCCGGTACGTATGATAGTCAGGAAAGTTGCAAGCTGACTAGGGCTGACTAGGGCTATGTGACGGTTTTAGGCCCTCTCTTTATGGCAGTGAGGCAGTAGCATAGAAGCAGTACTGATGGCTCGTACGCTCAGACCTGTTACATGGGGAAACTGTTATACGGAGGCCCGCAGATTCACTGCATTTTCAACTCCACCAGAGACGTGAAAGTCGGCAAACGATGAAATTGGTCTGTGTGTCGTCTTACTAGTAGTCTCCCGTTATGGCGGAACCAGTGGAGGCGAAGATTGTGGTGGAACCGGATAACGGCCCCTCTTCAGCGCCAAACCGCTCGATCTGAGTAGCGAAGTCAACCATCAAAATTCGTACCACATCGGCAGGAAGAGACAGCGCAGGCAGTAAGGCAACGACCCAACAGGCGACGCCATCAGCCCCAATCGACGGGGCTACGGGGCGAACAAGCGACTTAGAAAGAACAGCAGCGGCGGCGGCGGAAACAGCGGAAGCAACGATGGCAGAGCGATGCTTCAAAGGCGTTGGAGTTGCTTGCGAACCTCGCAAGGAGTCCCATTGGCTGAAGGAAGCGTTCATGCAGCAGATGGAAGTAGTACGAAGCCAAAGAGACATGATACGCGATGAGCTTGAAGCTGAACGATGCCACGACGTAAATGAACGAAGAACTGGTCCGTGAACAACCCGAGCCCCTTGCGCCGACTGCGACAGACTCTCCTCAGTTGCACATAGTAGTAGTGATCGACGCTATTCTCGACCGCGTCGAAATCAACTTGACCGGCATGCTAATCTTCATGACGGCTCTTCGCCTTATTGAAAATAGCAGTGTCTGAAGAGCTGATGTTCGTTGCCATGCGATTGAGCTGCATTGTCTTAATATTCTCGATTCTGCGGCTGTGCAGAATACTCATATCGTTATGTAGGATTTCAGTGGTTCGAAGTAATTCTTTGCTTTGCTCAAGAACGTCGTCGAGATCATCTTGAGGACCCTTGGACAAAAGGAGCGCTTTCAGGGACTGAAATTGTTGCAACTGCTCCTGACTAGTCGATACGATTCTGCTGCCTAGATTAGGAGAGTGCGTCGCGCATGGAACATGATATGGGTTTTCTCCCTTTGCATCAGCCGATGCTCTCTGCATAATGAATGTAGTGATGTTGACAAGGAACGCAATGAGGTTAATAGCGTGGCATGTGGGCGAACCGGCACAGAACTGCTCAGAAAGGTGATGTGTATGTGTGAAAACTAAGATTGACTAGCGGTGGTGGAGGAGGCTGGCAATAGCCGGTGGCCGGCTGGCTGCGGGTGGTGTGCCACCACGTGCCACCTCGCAGAATGCCGCCACGGCGTGCGCTCTCGAAAAAAAAAAATTGCTCACAGTTGAAGTGGCGTTGCTTAGTCTTTCAATTTGCCATTGGCCGTGGGGTGGACCTGCTGAGTTAACCCACCTTAGCCGCACCTAGATTGGTTCGTACTCCTGCCGCTATTTTCAAACTCGCTTATCGCACTATTCATGGTCAAGCATTCCCAATGCTGCGGAGCGTAGTTCAGTCCAAGTCTAAGTCTGCCCTGCGGCCATCCGCCTGGCAGGACGGAGCTTGACACAAGGGCTATAGACAGATGGCTCGGTTCGGCCCGGTCTAATCGCGTTTGATGGGTCTTTGTCAGACGACCCTGGCACATAAAGCGGAATGAAACGGGATGAAGCATGGGTCTGCCAGTGTTTGAAACCCCAGGGTGGCTTTGTGATTATGACTAAGCGGCACGTGCTGGTAGGCAATCCTACTATCTACATTAGCCTCAGACTTGAAGGCCGTTGCGTGAGCCTCTGTTACCTAGCATGTCTGCATTCCTGTATACCACGTCTGGCACCATTTTAGGCACATTGGCAGCCAATATCAGAAATTGCCGTCCACAACTACTTCTAATAGTATGATACCTCTCAACTCTTCCTCAGACTATACCCGAGATGGAGAGGTTTGCATGAGCCACTAAAAATGGATACTGTATGATGTGTAGGCTTTTGATAAAATGTGCAATAAATTGGGCTTTGTTTGCATGTGATGCGCTTTGGCTTGTCCACACGTAGGACGGCTTTGGTTGATATAGCCTGTGTTAGAATTAGTAGGGTTAGATGCGGGAATTGGTGAACGAGTATTAACCTCCCACAAAGTTTGGAAACCAATGGCCTTCTAGAATGTTTCGCTGCTTAGCAAAGACAGGGTTTGACGGATAGGTGACGTTATAGACATCGCAGAGTATACCTCGTGAAGAAGTTGAATCTCACTTACATACAACCTCAATCGCTCATTCAATTATGCGTTACGGTGACTAAGTCTTGGTCTTTAGCTAGCTAGTTTTACACCTGTTGCCTCGAGACCGTCGCTATCTTCGGAAGTGAGTGGCGGCTTCCATGGGCTGTTTGTATACTACCAGGACCTGTTTGATGAGCACATGTGGCCTGTGCGTCACACGTGGCAACTTCCCCATTATTAGTCATTATCTGCTAGCTAACCGAACTTGGAGCTGGCCCCTCTGCTTGGCTTCAGGTGTCCTCACCGTCTGAAGTCCTAGCTCTGAATTTCAGTTCAACCGGGATCAATCTACGAGATCCGGCCGGGGCGAACCGAGGAGATCCGCAGAATAAGTCTCAACCTTATTTGGCAGCAATGCCTACGGCCTCATCTGCCACAGGCACTACGGAGTCATGCGACTCTTAATACATTGAGCTGTTCTCAGCTATCGTCTTGGGCAGCAATTGAGCAGGCTATTGGTTCGCTTCACCCTGGTGGACAGCCCTGTATGTATTCGGTGCACAGAAGAAGAGCAGCCAATCACACCGGCGACCTCCAACCGTGGTTGGTCTGACGGCATCTCAACTTCTCGCATATGACCCCTCCCGATCAGGCTGAGGACGATAAGAACAACTCGTCATACGGTCCCGTCGGGCAATTGTTCAAACCAACAACTCTGCAACATCAACGCGTCTTGCTATCTTACATGGGTTTCCGCATCGACGTTTCTTCGCTGGTCTCTGCTACAGAGTTGATGCACTATGCCGAGGTCTATTCCTGCTCGCGACTTCACTGTCGGCTGGGTCTGCGCGCTGCCCATCGAGCTGGCAGCCGCGGCAGAAATGATGGATGAGGAGTATGCTGACCTCCCGTCCCAGCTGTCCGACTCGAACATCTATTCCTTTGGCCGCATCGGCGTCCACAATGTCGTGGCTGCCTGTCTGCCCGCCGGCCAGATGGGCACAAACCAAGCGGCCATCGTCGCAAGCCAAATGAAAGTCAGCTTCCCGTCGTTGCGGTTCAGCCTCCTCGTTGGTATCGGCGGTGGCGTCCCAAATCTCGAGAACGACGTCGACATTCGGCTCGGCGACGTCGCTATTAGCCAGCCGACAGGACAGCATGGTGGAGTGATCCAGTACGATTTCGGGAAGACTGGGGCTGACGGTCGCATCGCTCGCGCCGGCAGCCTCAACGCGCCACCGACGATCCTTCTCAATGCCCTAGCTAAACTGCGAGCGAGCGACGTCCGAGGCAAGACGCAAGTCCACGCGTACCTTTCTCAGGTGTCTAGTAAGCCAGAGTTTGCATCGCCTGGCCCCGGCAACGACACCCTATACCATGCATCATCGCTTCATGCCACTGGAGCTACATGCGCAAAATGCCGTCCAGAAGACGTAGTAAGCAGGGAACCACGTGCGACAACCAAGCCGGTCCTCTTCTTCGGCAACATCGCATCGGGGAACCAGGTGATGAAGGACGGACTAACGCGCGATAGGCATAGTCGGGAGCTTGGAGGTGTGTTATGCTTTGAGATGGAAGCAGCTGGGTTGATGAACAACTTCCCTTGCATTGTCATTCGTGGCATCTGCGATTATGCGGACGCACATAAGAACAAGCGATGGCAGCCGTATGCAGCGGCAACGGCAGCAGCATACGGCAAAGAACTGCTAACTACCATCCCGGCGCTGGTTTCGAGTAAGCTAGATGAGAAACAAGATTGTAAGTAAAGCCTTGTGGGGTATATTATATATATTCAATATAACTACTGATGCCTATTAGCTCGTCTAAAAGCTTACTTTATCGTCCCATTTGGTCGGAATGAAAACTTTGTTGGCAGAGATGCCATCTTAGTACAACTTCTCGAAAGGATTCCCCCGAGTGCTTATAAAGACACCTGCCAAAAGACAGCCATCGTCGGCCTCGGAGGGGTTGGCAAGACACAGGTTGCTATTGAAGCCGCCTATCGCGTTCGCGACGCACACCCCGACTGTTCTGTGTTCTGGGTGCCGGCTGTCGACACGGTGATGTTTGAGAACGCATATCGCGATATCGGTCGAGCGCTTAGCATCCACGGCATCGAAGATGACGAAGCGGATGTCAAAGGGTTGGTTAAAGCCGCCCTAGAACGGGATGGTAATAGGAGTTGGCTTCTCGTTATCGATAACGCCGACGACATGGAGTTGCTCTTTACCAACTCCAAGTTAGCAAAGTATTTTCCCTCTAGCAGAAAGGGCTCTATTCTGCTTACGACTCGTAACGAGCAGGCGGCAACAAGATTTAGCCGTGGTCGCCCTCTATACTTACGGGAGATGGGCAGCATAGACGCCACTCAACTCCTACATAGTGGACTAGACGAAAGCCAGATCAGCGACACTCGGATCACTACAGAGCTGCTAGGGCATCTCGCTTATCTACCTTTAGCTATCCGACAAGCATCAGCATATATGGCTTCGAACAAGAGTGTGACGGTGTCTAAATATCTCAGGTATTGTAAGGATAGTGATGAGAAACTAGTGGGATTGCTCAGCAAGGACTTTGAAGACGAAGATCGATACGACAATATCCAGAACCCAGTGGCCAAGACATGGCTAATCTCGTTTGAGCATATCTCAAGGGACAACCGGCTAGCAGCAGAGTACCTCGGCTTTCTATGCTACCTCGCGGAGAAGGACATCCCCCTAGCTCTTTTGCCGCCTAGTGAGGATGGGATAGACACCGATAACGATATGGCGGCGGAAGAAGCAATAAGCATGCTAATGGCCTACGCGTTCATCCAGGAGCGGGACACTAAGGGAAGGATTGATATTCATCGACTAGTGCGCTTGGTGATGCGCAACTGGGTAAGGGAGAAAGGAGAGGAAGAGGAGCAAGTGACAGAGACGATTTACTGGCTTAGCGAGAGGTTTCCATGGCCGGATCACGAGAATAGGGCAGTGTGGATGACGTACTTGCCGCATGCGCAAGCGGCACTTCGATTCCAGGATTGGTGCACAGACGAGGAAGCATTATGGGATCTGTTGGCTACTACAGGGCGAAGCAATGAGCTACTTGGAAAGTATGGTGAGGCGGAGCAGATGCATCGACAGACACTGGAGTTAATGCAGAAGGTGCTGGGACCTGAAAATCCCTCCACACTCACCAGCATGAGCAACCTAGCAGGCGTGCTTAAAAGCCAGGGGAAGTATGAAGAGGCAGAGCAGATGCATCGTCAGACACTGGAGTTGAGTCAGAAGGTGGTAGGACTCGATAATCCCTCCACACTCACCAGCATGAACAACCTAGCAGGCGTGCTTAAAAGCCAGGGGAAGTATGAAGAGGCAGAGCAGATGCACCGGCAGACACTGGAGTTGAGGCAGAAGGTGCTGAGACTCGAGAATCCCTCCACACTCACCAGCATGAACAACCTGGCACTTGTGCTTGAAAGCCAGGGAAAGTATGAAGAGGCAGAGCAGATGCATCGGCAAGAACTAGAATTAAGTAAGAAGGTGCTAAGACCCGAAAATCCCTCCACACTCACCAGCATGAACAACCTAGCAGGCATGCTTAAAAGCCAGGGGAAGTATGAAGAGGCGGAGCAGATGCATCGGCAGACACTGGAGTTGATGCAGGAGGTGCTAGGACTCGAGAATCCTTCCACACTCACCAGCATGAACAACCTGGCACTTGTGCTTGAAAGCCAGGGGAAGTACGAAGAGGCAGAGCAGATGCACCGGCAGACACTGGAGTTGAGGCAGAAGGTGCTGGGACTCGAGAATCCCTCCACACTCACCAGCATGAACAACCTGGCACTTGTGCTTGAAAGCCAGGGGAAGTATGAAGAGGCAGAGCAGATGAATCGGCAGGCATTGAAACTATATAAGAAGGTGCTGGGACCCGAGAATCCCTCCACACTCACCAGCATGAACAACCTGGCAGGCGTGCTTGAAAGCCAGGGGAAGTATGAAGAGGCAGAGCAGATGCATCGGCAAGAACTAGAGTTAAGTCAGAAGGTGCTGGGACCCGAGAATCCCTCCACACTCAGCAGCATGAACAACCTGGCACTTGTGCTTGAAAGCCAGGGGAAGTATGAAGAGGCTGAGCAGATGAATCGGCAGGCATTGGAACTATATAAGAAAGTGCTGGGACCCGAGAATACAGACACACTCACCAGCATGAACAACCTGGCACTTGTGCTTGAAAGCCAGGGGAAGTACGAAGAGGCAGAGCAGATGCATCGGCAGACACTGGAGATGAGGCAGAAAGTGCTGGGACTCGAGAATCCAGACACACTCATCAGCAAAAATAACCTGGCACTTGTGCTTGAAAGCCAGGGGAAGTATGAAGAGGCAGATCAATTATGTCGGAAGTCACTGGCGCTAAGGGTGGGACAAAGAGATGCATTCCACGGCAGTGGCAGCGCGAACCAGTACGGGCCACCTGAAGATTATGTGTCGTACATACACTCTCCGGCTTCCCACACACATCAGTAAATGAGCTTAGGAATAAGGTGCTGGGTGGCGTATCCTTTTAGCCGTAGGGCAGACCGTAATGCTGCTAATCACATTGAAGTGGACGCAGACTCTAGTTCCACGACTTCAGCAGACTAAATCTGCTATAGCATATACTAATCAACTTTCCATTTCTCTGTCACAATGGCTCACAGTACCATACCCGAGGGAGAAGCGGCAGTACTCCTGTAATATCTTGAAAGCCTCTTACATACTTAGGCGCCACGAACAGGACTTTTGCAAACGTGCCCAGGGCCCTAATGATGGGACTTGTCTGTGTAGATTCAAAGGAACAATTTATGCATATGACTGAATAAGCATAAGCAAGATGCATAAGGCTGAGGACCATGTTTATATAGCTTGTGCTAGGTTTATGTGGGTCTTTGATCTTTCAAGGTGGGCTTGAATTGCCAAAACAGTGTGAGGGCGATTTCTGGCTCTTCTGTCGAAGTCATTTTAGAATGTACCGAGGGATTCTGAAGATGTACCCTGTCAGCAAGCGGCTCCACAAATGTCTGTGCACAGAAAGTTTTCCGTCTGAGAAGCTGGAAACCGATTTCGAATTTCTCTGTAATGCCTTCCAGATGTGGCACTGGACAAGCTGTATTATCATCGAGGAATCATTATCTTTTGTTGTTGCTGTTGAGGGTTATTTGGGTGTTTTGCGAAGGGGCGGTACCGAAACGCGTGGCGCGGCGCTAGTGGACCCACTTTCGGTGCGTTCCGTCGTGAAACATGCAGGCGGATTCGGATACGATCAACGTCGCGTCCGACTCGGGAGAGGCCAGCGGAACGGCGCGACCACTTCGACGGATACGGAAACCGACAACCAAGGCCCTACTAAACGAAGGAAACCGAGACACTCTCGACGATGGGGCCGCAGAGCCGAGCGAGCAGGGAGGAAATGGGGTGCGGAGGGCGACCACTAGGGGCGCGCCAGCCGCCAGAGGAAGGATCAAGGCGATCGAGGACGACGACAGAACACTGCTCCTGGCCATGGGAAAGCAGATGAAGGAACTCCACGCATCCCTCCAGGTGGTTTTCAATGCCTGGAAGAAATCTGAACTGCGCAACAGGGACATCCAGGCCGAGCTTCGACAAACCACGGACGAACTTCGGACGGCGAGCGAGGAACTCCGGTCAATCAAGGACGAGCTGGAGACAGTCCGCAGCGACCTGCAAGCGTTGAAGCAGCAAGTTGAAGACGATAACACGAAGACATGGGAAAAACTTGAGGCATGTACGGCTCTGGCTCCGGCGCGAAGCGACTCCAGCCCATCCTATGCCGCTGTCGCCCGAACCGCCTCGACGAACCAATACAGCGACGCACGGGCCCGCACGCCCGGCGCAACACCGACCAACACGACCGACACTCTGTACTGCACGATCGACACCTTCAGCGCTGAAGAGGAAGATGGAAGCAAGCCCAGCGCGGGCACAATCAGGGCGGCAGTGGAAAAGGAAATGCGTGCGGACGGGCATGCGGGATGGCGGTGCCTGGCCGTGACTGTGAACCCAAGGAGTGAGAATCTCATCAGAGTTGTCTGCCGAGATGATGCGGAACACCAAATGGTCAAGCAAATCGCGGAGACAAAGATCGCCCCGGGTATACGTGTCCGAGACGACGACCTGCACCCAATCAAGGTAGACTTTGTGCGATGGACATCCGTGTGGGAGGAGAAAGGAAAGTACAGAAGTAAAGCAGCGGAGGAATTTAGCAAGGAAAACCACGCTACTGTCGCCAAAATCGTATGGCTAAGCGATCAGGAAAACCCGAAAGCATACGGATCGATGGCGGTCTACTTGACCAAAGCCAGCGACGCCAGAAGACTTATTTCAGAGGGCTACTTCCACGCAAGCGGAGAATCAGGAACCACAGGGGTGTTCAAACCCCAATCCCGACCACAACAGTGCTTCAAATGTCAGCAGATCGCTCCGCACAAGGCAGTCCGATGCCCGAACCGCTTGGTGTGTGGAAGGTGCGCCAAGGAGGACCATCACCACAAGGATTGCCGTGAAACGGCACTGAAGTGTGTTCCTTGCGGTGGTGCGCATGAGTCTTTCAGCAAGAAGTGTCCGAAGCTCTACCCATCTCTCCATGAGTAGAAACTTTCAGGTTCTTCAACTGAATGTGAGGAAACAGGATGCAGTGCACGAGAGCCTGATGAACGACGAGAGACTGCAGGATTTCACGGTTATAGCCGTGCAGGAACCGTGGGTGTGGAAGAGAGAGGGGAAGATCTTGACGGTGCCGATGCGGCACAGTAGGTGGACTAGGATGGTTCCGACGGCGTGGAGGGAGGAAGGACGGTGGGGCATTAGGAGTATGCTGTGGGTGAACAAGGAAATCGAAGCGGAGCAAGTGCCGATACCGTCACCGGACATAACAGGAGCCGTTCTTCGACTCCCGGGTCGTCGGGTGCTGATTGTGTCTGTGTACGTGCCGGCACAAGAGCCCGAGATGCTTCGCCGCACATGTTCAATGTTACGGCAGGCAATCGCGGGAGTCAGGAGTAGCGCAGGCGAGGTGGTGGACGTGGTCTTTGTTGGTGACTTTAACCGGCATGACCAACTATGGGGAGGAGATGACGTCTCGGCGACCAGGCAGGGAGAAGCCGACCCGATCATCGAGTTGATGAGCGACTTGTCACTCAGGAGCCTCCTGCCACGGGGGACGAAAACGTGGCACAAGAACGACGCGGCAACGACGATCGATCTGTCAATCGCATCTGAGGACCTGGCAAGGATGATGACAAGATGCGCCTTGCACGAGACAGACCACGGATCGGACCACCAAGCGATTGAGACAACGTTTGAGATTGCGACTCCTGACACGGACAGCAAACCTCGACTTTTGTTCAAGAACGCGCCATGGAAGGCGATTAATGCCAGGATCGAGGCCGCGCTGCAATGTATTCCTACGGGAGGCACAGTGCAGCAGCAGACAGACCGGCTCATGTCTACTGTAACGGTAGCAGTAGAGGCGTTGACGCCTACAGCCAAGCCGTCTCGGTATGCGAAGAGGTGGTGGACGGAGGACCTCACTCAGCTGCGCCGGATCCACACATTCTGGAGGAACCGAGCGAGGGCGGAGAGACGGGCCGGCCACTGCCCGCCGGACCTAGAAGAGCAAGCGCAGGCAGCGGCGAAACAGTATCATGACGCAATCCGACAACAGAAGAAGAATCACTGGCAAGGGTTTCTGGCCGATGACACGAACATCTGGAAGGCAGTCAAGTACTTAGGCGCCGACAAAGGCGCCTCATTCGACAAGATCCCCCAGCTTATTAGGGCGGACGGCTCCAAGACGGCGGAAAAAGGAGAGCAGGCGGAGGAACTGCTGTCTACCTTCTTCCCTCCGCTCCCGAACAACATCGAAGATGAGGGACAGCGTCCGCAGCGGCCACCTGTGCCATTCCCCGATATTACGTTGGAAGAAGTGGAAAGGCAACTGTTCGCAGCCAAATCGTGGAAAGCACCCGGAGAAGATGGGTTGCCGGTGGCCGTGTGGAAGCAGACATGGCCGATAGTGAAACACCGGGTACATGCGCTGTTCCAAACGTCGGTGAACGAGGGAGAACTACCGAGGCAGTGGAGGCATGCAAAGATCATCCCGCTGAAGAAACCGAACAAGGATGACTACACCGTTGCAAAGGCTTGGCGACCGATCTCGCTGTTGTCAACACTGGGGAAGGTTTTAGAGTCGGTGATGGCTGAGAGGATATCTCATGCGGTCGAGACACACGGGCTCCTGCCTACCAGCCATTTCGGTGCTCGGAAGCAGAGGTCGGCAGAACAAGCCTTGGTGTTACTTCAGGAATACATCTACAGAGCGTGGAGGAAGAGAAAGGTCCTCAGCCTGGTCAGCTTCGACGTCAAAGGCGCATATAACGGAGTGTATAAAGAAAGACTGCTCCAGAGACTCAAGGCGAGAGGAATACCAGAAAAGCTGGTGGAATGGGTTGATGCATTCTGCTCGCAACGAACGGCAAGCATCCAGATCAACGGGCAGGACTCGGAGGTCCGCTCCCTGCCTCAACCTGGGCTGCCTCAGGGCTCGCCGCTGTCGCCTGTTCTGTTCCTTTTCTTCAACGCGGATTTGGTCCAGCACCAAACCGATGAGAATGGAGGATCACTAGCATTTGTTGACGACTATACGGCGTGGGTCACCGGACCGTCGCGACAGGCGAACCGGCAAGGGATCCAGGCCATCATTGACCGAGCGCTCGATTGGGAACGACGAAGCGGGGCGACATTTGAGGCAGACAAGACGGCTATCATACACTTCACGCGGAACTGGCGACATCCGGAAGATTACGCAACCTTCAACATCAAGGGTGATACAGTTCGGCCCAAAGACCGCGTGAAGGTCCTGGGCGTGATCATGGACACCAAACTCTATTTTCAGCAACACATCGCAGAAGCGGCGACGAAAGGTCTCGAAGCTGTGTTGGAACTCAGACGACTGAAAGGCCTATCTCCGTCAACGGCAAGGCAACTCTTCGTGGCGGCGGTAGCGCCGACAATAGATTATGCGTCGAACGTCTGGAGACACAGGTGCAGGACAGCCCAGATGAGGGTCATCAACAGGGTACAGAGAATTGGAGCCCAAGCCATCATTGGAACATTCAACACGGTGGCCACAGCGGTTGCCGAAGCAGAAGCAAGCATACAGTCGGCCCAGGAACGATTTGACAGGAAAGCGATCAAGTTCTGGGTGCGTCTCCATACATTGCCTACGAGTCATCCACTGCGACGTATCAGACCTCAGGGCTTCAAGAGGCACATCTCGCCTTTCCAGAAGATGGCCGCAACATACCGAAATCTGCCGGTGGACAGGCTGGAAACCATCGAAGCGTTCCCACAGGCACCATGGGAAAGCCAAATGCTTACGGTAGTGGAAGAAGACGGCGACAAAGCGACCAAGGCGATCCAGACTGGCTGGGCCGTGAGAGCTGTCACAGGTAGCTCGGCAAGAAACGGAATCGTAGGATACGGAACAGCAATACTGCTCCCCCTGTCTCACAGGAGAGGCGGCTCCACGACGACAATATCAAACACAACTGGCTCTAGGGAAGAGCAGAATCCATATACAGCAGAGCTCACGGCGATAGCAAAGACGCTGGAGACCCTCTCGAAAGGGATCCGTTATCGTGCCATCTACGTGTTTTCCACCAACAAAGCGGCCGTCTTAGCAGCAGGGAAGCCTCGACAACAATCAGGCCAACAAGAGATCCGTCGCATATGCAAGGCAGTCAACACTCTCATAAATAAAGGCAACAAGATTACACTCTTCTGGCTTCCGGCAGGCGTAGACTCTGACATCAAACTGGAGGCCAAGGCAGCGGCGAAAGAGAGCACGCAACAAGGAAAGACGCCGAAGAAGAAGCCAACCAGGGCATACTCAACCACAATCAGAAAGGCATTGAGGGGACTACAGAAGTACTGCAGGTTACCGGAAGGGGTAGGAAATTTCTCGAACAGAGTCGACGCCGCCCTGCCGGGAAAGCATACACGGCAACTATACGACTCGTTTTCATGGAAGGAGGCCAGCATACTGGCCCAGTTACGGACGGGGATGGCCAGGCTCAACTGGTACCTGCACCAGATTGGAGTGGCCCCCTCGGACCAATGCGCATGCGGACAAGCAGCAGAGACGGTCGGGCATTTCCTCTTCCGTTGCACCCAGTGGACAGAACAACGCGCACCGATGATTCAACGAACTGATACACACAGAGGCAATCTGTCATTTTACTTAGGCGGGAAGACCGCATCCGACCCTGACGATTGGTCGCCGTACATGGACGTTGTAAGAGAAACAGTGAAGTTTGCCATGGCAACGGGACGACTCGATATGCAGATCAATCAAACTTAGGACAGCAACAGCACAACACCACATTTCCAACACCAACCACCGACTAACCCCTTACGCACCCTCGTGCCACCGACAGCAGGACTCGCTTCAGCCGCCGAGGATAGGGACCTGAACACTTGGAGGAATGGGCTCCAAGATCACCTGCTACTAACCCTCACGAGAAACCGCAAAGATTGGAAGGAGTAACCAATGACACAGACGGGAGTGGATCTTGCTTATGGGTTTATATGAGATCAGGGTAAAAACTCAACAAGGAGAGCATGTAAGATAGACGTAAGAGCCCTTTATGGCTTAGCCAGGGCGTAATTGACTCTGTGTGTAATGCCTTCCGTTACTACGGTTGCAGGCCAAAGTAAAACCCCCTCGTCAGGCCACTGTGGGGCGCGCTAAAACCCCTCGCTAGTCCCAAATAGGCCATAACCTAGCTTAGTCAACGCGTATACCAAACTTCCCCTCAACACCTAACTTTTCCCCCTTACAACCCCAAAATCGTTAATATAGTACGCGCAAGAGATATTCATACAAAACAGCTTACAGAAGATGAAAGGCAACGAATCAGAACCCTCTATTCCGACGCGCACCTTAGCCAGGCTGAAATCGTTAAAAAAACAGGCTATACAAAAGCACAAGTACGCGGGGCTATTCGGGCTAGTTCAGCTAAAGTAGGCGTACGGTCTGGGCGGCCTCGGGTTATGACCCCCCAACAAGAGCAGCAGCTAGTTGAGTATGTGACTTCCTCTCAAGAGGGCCGCCAGGCGACCTTCCTACAGCTATCAACAACCCTTTTTAATGCGAATTTTGGTATATACGCGATTCGGGCTGCCCTCCGCCGCCTAGGGTTCGCACGGCGCGTAGCAAGACGGAAACCCCCAATTACAGAAGCCAACCGGCAGAAACGGCTAGTATGGGCCTACGCGCACGTCAACTGGACTATGGAACAGTGGCGTGGGATACTATGGAGCGACGAGACTTGGATCACAGGAGGCCATCACCGGAAACAGTACGTCACGCGCCGCCAGGGCGAAGAGTGGGATCCGACGTGTATTATCGAGAGGCGTCAACGCAAACAGGGTTGGATGTTCTGGGGCTGTTTCTCCGGGGGCCGGAAGGGGCCCGGCTTCTTTTGGGAGAAGGATTGGGGCTTTATAACTGCCGAGACGTACCTGTTACTGTAGAAAGATGACAATACTTCCTTGTGGAATCCATAATCAGCTCTTTCCTTTGCAAACACAGCGCTAAGAGCCCATAATGGCTGCCGCTATAGGCATCCTTTTTTCTCTGGAAGGTGATGTGGAGACGTCCGCAATGCTATCGCGCCAAAATGTCTCCGCTGACTTTCAAGCTGCTTCTGGCCCTATATCGTTCCAGCCAAACCACGGGAGCCTGATTTGGCTTCATTCTCTCTACAATGAGTTCGAGTCAGCATTCTTACATACAGTACGGTGTATGTACTGTAGTAAGAGAGATGGGGGGCTTTATTTGTCCAAAAGCCAGAACTTGATCTACGCAACCTTTGAGTCTATTTCGGTGGAAAGGGCCCATTAGCGCCGATACGGTTTACATTAGCGTAGGGTAACATAGAGCCGGATTTGGATTATACCTTATGAACATCCCAATCCTTAGTCAGAAATCGTGCTCATGTGGCTGAAGCCGATCTACTGTAACGTGCTCGACATCATGTAAGGTTGAGGAATTGCGAAAAGCAGCCATTGATTGCGATTTTTGCACACCGTGATGTTAGGATCTTAGGCTTCATATCCCAAAGTGCCATTTTGGGCTCCTCAACACCAATTCACGTTGAGTGTAGAATGTCTGCCACCCAATAGACAGAACATGTTTCTTATAAGATTGAGCATCTTGTCTCTGGCCTCAAACTGTATGGTACTGCATAGAACGGGAGACTAAAACTTCGCTACAAGCAGGATACGTCAGCAAAAAACCAAATATGGACAAGGCAGACCAAATCGCAGCGGTATGTGTTCTTTCTTTGTTTTTTATTTTCTTCTGTATTAATAACGAATTTTCTCTTTCCCTATCATTCAGTGCAATATCTGATTAAATCTGCTGGTAGTGCTCTCAATTACGAGCTGTCGGGCTAGGCGACCGAATCATCTTTTCCGACTCTCGATATCGAGATTTGGTGGCACCGCACTGGTCTTTGACGGCCGAGCTCACCCCCTACTGCGTCATTCAACCGGAAACCACCAAAGAAGTAGCCAAAGTTGTGTCAGTACTTAGCCAAGCGGAGGGCTGCCTCTTTGCCGTCCGCAGCGGTGGTCATACGCAGTGGCCTGGAGCAAGTAATTGCAGTGGAGGCATCGTCATCGACCTTTGTAGGATGAAGAACGTCGAGTACGATGAAGATCGAAACATCGTTATAGCACAGGCAGGCTGTCGATGGAGGGATGTCTACAGCAAAGCTGATGAGTACGGCGTCACAGTCAATGGCGGTCGTATGGGTGATGTTGGTGTCGGCGGCTTCCTGTGCGGCGGCGGCATCTCGTGGCTCTTGCCTCGATACGGCTTTGGTTGTGATATGGTGGTCAACTACGAGGTTGTTCTCGCTAACGGCGATATCATTCATGCTAATCATTTGGAAAACGCTGATCTATTTCTCGCGCTAAAAGGTGGAGCATGTAACTTCGGCATTGTCACACGTTTCTATCTCGAGGCGATTAAAGGAGCGGAGGTTTGGGCAGGTATGTACATCTGCCAAAGTTCAACGAGCACACAACATATCAAGCACTTCGTGGATTATATCGATACGATTGAAGAGAAGACGGACACATCCTATTGTCTTCTTTGGGCTTGGTCTTCTGAAGCGAAGGATGTGGTTCTCTCCGTAATGGTTTGCAACACCCTTGGTGTTGTCGAACCCCAGGCCCTCTCCGGGGTTATGGAAGTCCCATGGACATCCAAAACGGTAGACAGAAGAAGCGTGACGGCGCTCGCCCTGCATCTGGAGTCGCCACAGCCCTTTTAGTAAGTGCCTTAATTAGCCTGTGGCACTTCGCTGGATCTAACAAGCTTACTTCCCTAGCAACAAATGGTTGACGGCTACCTTTGCAAACGACGGCCAAATTCTCACCAAAATTGTCGAGTTTCACGAGAAACTGATAGAAAAGCTTAAGGTTAGGATACCTGAAAATGATTTTAGCACCGTCTGTTGCGTACAGGCGCTTCCTAAGCTCTACGCCGAGCGAAGCCTCAAGAGAGGCGGGAACGTTATGGGCGTAGAGAGACTCGGAGAGAACTGCTTCATACTGTTGCTAGGCGCCCACATTAAGGTGTACAAGGATATGGAGTACGGGTTCAGGGCACTTCAGGAGTGTTATGAAGACATCGTCAAGGACGCCAAATCGAATGGTGTATTCAAGGAATGGCTGTACCTCAACTATTCGGATATGTCGCAGAACCCACTGCCGACCTTTGGCGAGGACAATGTGGAGAAGATTCGAGCGGCTGCATTGAAGTATGATCCCAACGGCATATTTCAATCAAGGTGTCCCGGCGGGTTCAAGATCAGCAAAATCCCAGGCAAGGACTGCAAAGAGACATAGAAACCAACTAAGCAGAAAACCGCCTTAGTCTGCGCTCATTAATTCTAGCTCCATTATGAACTTAGTTTGAAAATCTAATTTCTTATGTTCGTCTGGTGTATTCAGCCAGCATTGGCGTCAGCTGTGACAATCATTTTCATACTGAACAGCCCCAGACCGAGTCGCTCACCATTTGCGTAGTCCGCTTGATGAATGGTGAAAAGTGGTCATCTCATATGTTGGATCAGGACTGTTATCGACGTCAGATGTAAATTCCTTTCAACTAGCTGTCACGCCACAACTAAGATGCTTTTGCCAGAGCCTTGGCCAATTCTGTGAATTCCCCGCTCAACTGACATGCCGTAATACGTTCATTTGGTGTCGGGCTCAACATTCGTAGTGTTAGCTGATGAACCTGGTCTACGTTTCTCTTTAACTGCTCCCGTACCAGCCTAATGCTTTGCAACCAGTTCCACATAGCTACTGCTGCAGACGACGCGTCACTGCTATGTACGTCCGCAATCAACCATTGCTGTCCAGTTTCCGGGATGGCAATGTAATCGAGTAGATATACCGCCACGATCCCCAAAGCATAAACATCACCTGGTGTCCCACGTCGTCCTCTTGAGAGGAACTCCGGTGGCAAATACCACGGCGTGCCGCCAGTGGAAGACTCCGCTGTTGTGGATGTTCCGAGGCCAAAGTCTATCAGCTTTGCACCTATCTTCCGATCATATAAGATGTTGCCCGGTTTGATGTCATTGTGGATGAGCTTCTTATTGTGGAGGTACTTCAAAGCTGCCGCCATGTCTCTGAGAACACGCTCTGCGTCCGAAGAATCTCCCAGGAATCGCTTGTCACCTTTGAAGTCACACCACTTGCTCTTCCCAAGGTCAGGCGCGTTGACATGTACCATGTACAAGACTTGAAAGTGAATATCGCCTCCAAGTAGTTGCACAATATACTCCTGCTATAAATTAGAGGCGGGGTTTCTGCCGGAATGGAATCATCACTTACGGATTTGATTTGTTTGTGGGTGTCGAACTCTCGTTTCCAGGATGCAGCACATGAGTCAGCACTTCGGCCAGGCCTTCGCTTCAAGACCTTGACAACAATAGTTTGTTTAGGGAATCCCGAGTGCCTCGCCTGAAAGAGCAAAGCCCCTCTTGTATCCCAAATTGTTTTCATTCGAAAAATTGAGAATTCACATGATGGACCAGTGGCAAGCACCGTGCTGTGTTTCGGCACATCTATCAAAGACGCGATAGACTTAATCACCTGAAATGACGTTGAACCTTCCCGAGCGTTGCCTTCTGAACAGTCGACGTCTGCTGGTGGCCGCTTCTTCCTCGGCACCCGTTTGGGTCGGCAAACTAACGAAAGGCTATGTTTTCGAGGGAAGACTTGGATTTGAAAAATGGGGAAACCAGACGAGATGCACAGCCAATATCCTGGGCTGAGGGCAGCAAGGCAAGATCGTTTAATTGATTGCGCCGCAGCTACGTCTTGCAGGACCAGTGGCTGGAATACAAGGGGAGCCTCGGAATGGTTTTTGACTCTGACTTCATCGGTGGTCGCGTCGTAACACAGGTCGCACAGTATCGGAGATTGAATTCGGCATGTTGTAGGCCGATGTTCATCGTAGACGGCCAGACATGATGCTGGCGCACATCTGCGTACTGTCTTTGGCTTGGGGTTGACCAATTCTAGGCGATGCTGGCAATCGGTGACGTGGAGGGTCTCGACATCGACGGGTAAAATGAGAATCCTGTAAGATAGATGCTTCGTGTCCAAGTCGCAAATGTGGACCTCCAATGTTTGGGAACTTTGAGAACAAGTCCCATCACCGAGAGCGTTTTGGTCTGCAAGATGGCTGTGCTTGGAGGCTCCGTGGTCCCCTTCAGAGAATGGGTTCGTGGCATCTGTCGTTTGGGTCATCCTCGAAAGTGGCAAGGCAAGCGCCCATACCTCACCAAATGTCATCAAAGACATCAATTTAACAAACCAACAATTTAGACTTTGTGTCTCAACAACCGGTACACTGACTTCAACTAGGAGGCTACACATCACAGACGGATCCCATTTCCTAGGTGGGCAAATGTCAGACGCAACAGTGACGTCTTGTATCAAAAGTCTCGCACAGCTTAATGAGCAAGTTAACTGCCTGGGCAGACCAGTTATTTCACTGGAATTGGCGAATTTTCTCATGCATGCTTATCGAATACTTTGGTCTTGGCACTGTGCTAGGAAATGAACATGCACTCTGCGTCTAGGAAGAGCTTGGTTTCGAGATTCTGCTTGAGGAGACTTGGTTGATGGGCATGATCCATGGTGCCTGTAACGCTCCGATTTCCCTTCACCAACCCGCTTGATGGCCTCCCGGTGCCCCATCATGGCACCTGATTTAGACGGTACTAGGCCTTGCCATTTTGAAACGGCCATATTTGTTTTTTCCATGACACAGTGGTATCGAAAAGCACAGGCAGAGCAGTCGGAAACTCGCGAAGAGGAGCTTCGAGTTGCTTAGGATAAAGCTCTCCTCATTCCCACCCCCACTAATGGCTGAGCGTCGTCATGTTATTTTGAATCAAGTGCGGGCAGACGATGAAGGGACTCTAGGGGCGCACGGAGTAGAGACGGTTGGGAAAGCGTTACCCTCACATCAAACACAACATGTATAGTTCTTTTCTCGTTGGAATGAGTGTTATTGGATTCTAAGGTAACGTTGGGCCGTTACCACATCACATGGCCGACTGTCGGAACGAAGCAGTGGAATGGCTTGTAGTACGTCGGCAAAACCACACGACACCACAAAAAACCTGATATCCGATCCGTCGTGCACTCCCCGTCGTGGGTCCGAAAGAGTGACTCACTATCTATAAACAACGTCTGAACGCCGTTTGGATAGGTTGGGAGCCTCTCGTAGGCCTGATCAGGCCTACGAGTGACAAGCCTTCACATATAAACGTCCTCGGATTGGGTTTGATATGTGTCGTGATGGCCATATAGCCCACAGTAACCGACTGGTAACTGTGGGTCCACTTTTACCACCACAATATGCCTTGAGGGCCGGCTTATTTATGAAAAACACGTTGCTTACGCTTTCTCTAAAAGATCTGTAATGGTTGTGTACGATGTCTCTTCCATCCTCCCATGGCCTTTTCCTCGCGCGCTGCCCCGTGCCTCTACATTAGTGGGCCTCATGCGCTTTCAAGCCCCTTCAGTTCAAGAGCAAGAAGACGATCGTCATACTTCGCTCTATGGCCCCGGCAGTTGGACTGCGCTACTAGATGTACTAGGTTCGCCGTTTCCCATCAAGCCGACGGACGAATCTTGCAGGAAAGAGCCATTCACTCCGCTGTTGGGAGGCGTCAGATGGGGAGGGCCTTCCACACCGTCCGATTACCATCAGTCATCTCAAAGAGAAACATGCACTCTGAATAATCGGTCAGGCGAGGTAGAAGAGTCGGACGAATTCCTACAATTGAGGGTAGACGAGACGCATTCATAAAGTGACACCAAGAGCGTGACGACGAATCTTGTTTTCTCCACAGAGGTGGTTCAGTAGACATGAACAGCAGCCACAAAAACAGTTCCAGCCTGTAAATATCTTATACCCAACATAGAAGCTAAAGAAAACATAACCTCCCGTCGCATGCTGCGCACATCCGAAGTGTATCGTTGTTGTTCTTACACGAAGTAGCCGCATGTAGTAGTTATCCCACACTGGATTGCTATGTAGATACCTGAATGATGTCTTGTTGTGATGGCTCCTGGCCTCCGGACCCACTCTGCCGCGCCTTGGCCGCGAGGTCACGTGAACCGTATCCGCTCGCTCACTTGGAGAATATAAGCCGTTTTGTTCCTAGTTGATGCCGCCCGTGCCTGACGTCGGTCACCACCTGTATAAAGCGGGACAAATTGTATTCACATATGACCAACTGAGTTAAAAGGTGGGAGTTTTGACCCACTAAAATGTAGACACAGATTGTGCGGTGAAATCTACCACAAAGTCTCCTCCTTCACGAAAGAGGTCTCGAAAGGATTTTTTCTTCCAAAGGTTCTCTCCGTTCTTGTGGGCGGTTAGCATCACAAGATCCCTCAATTTATGATCAGCCTCTGTGGTTGACTCGTACGTTTCTCTAATACAATCAACAAATCCTTCGCAAGGCCAGAGCGTCTCAAGCTTGGTCTCAAGCTTTCCAAGCGAGTATTCTTTGAGATCATCTACCTGGAAATAATCTGCAAGTGCATAGACACGAACTTCCTTGGTCAATTCGTCGTCATCTGCGAAGCAGTTAGCTACCCGATAGAGAATCAATCCAGATATCACACCTGCAACTTCCAACTTGTCAAAAGGTTCCTCGGCGTACTCGCCGGTATACATAAACTGGAAGACCCGTCAGTAAGCATGCAGGCTCCCTTCAGTATACTCCAACTTGTTGCTATTGCCTTCCTTGAAAGCGGATTGCAGAGCCGTAGCGAAATATCGACTTTGGCAAGCTAGCACGAGGCGATGACCAGGTAACGTGTAACCGCCGATGCATATTTGTATGTCCGAAAGATCTGAGCAGTTGAAGTATCTGGTAGCTGTGTTTGAGTATCAGTATTTCATCTCGCTTGTTCACGATAGCATACTTAGCTAATTTTGTCCCGAGGACCGCGCCTGAACTAGAGTCCATGGTCTTCAGGGCGGGACTTTCTATCGAAGTCGATCCGGTTAGAAGGCGTGTGGATGCAGTGCCGCTGCGTTTTATTGCTTGGGTAAGGCGCCTGTTAATTGATCGATGCCAATAGAGCAGAAAGTCTCGTGAGTTAAGCGTCGTGAGTTACGGGGTGCTGCGTTTTCTTTCCCCCTTGTTAGCTATAGACGTGGCAACGGTAACGCTCTTCATTGCGGGGTTGCGGCAAGTTTCGCATTCTTGTCCACTCCCCTGATAACTACCACCTTTCTATATTTGCTGGTAGTCGCCTCCTTAGGTGAATATTGCATAAGGAGCTGCTGTACCACCGGGCACAAGGAAAGGGGGCGCTTCCTGATGCAGTACGTGCTACCGAAACATTTGTTAGTACCCCAACCGCCTGAAGCAACATGGAACGGACAGGATGCTGCACTGTGGCTGGGACAAGTATGTTTTGTGAGGGTTTTCGAGGCCGGGGTAGATGTTTCCCTAACCAATTGGCATCTAATTTGAGAGGCATCAAGTCACATGATGAAGCGAAGGAGCCTGGGCGTGAAGGGTTCTACGTCGACGCGATGAACAAGCAAACGACGTCACAGATACAGCAACCATAGCATTAAGATATTCATAAATACCTTAGAATTAAATGCTTCGTAATCAAGTCAGAGCTGGATCAATAGACTGCAATAAGAGGCCGAGGAAGCCTGGCGCGTACCAACTGCATTTGAATTGAGACTACCAACGGCTCCGTACTAAGTAGCACCTCAACTCGTCCGGTTATCAAACAGTTTGACACCATGCCCATGCTTCTTTTCAAATTCTGCACAGGTAGAGCATGCATCTTCTTGAATCCAAGTACTCATATTCTGTACCAACTGCTGTAGTGATTCCGTGGAGTAATGGCCGCCAACTTGTGCTGCCCGTCGCCCAGAACTGTTGTTTTTGCCACTGATCGTGTTCCCATCGGTCGACACCAATACCTGAACGGCTTTATCCGCATCAGCATGGTTTTCGATATAACTGACGTTTTTCTTTGTTCTTCCATCATTAAGGGCTTTTCGAATTTGGCGGGCTGTGCTCCACAACGTTTCAATTCTGACAAGCTCCTCCTTTGAGGCCCCTCTCGTTTTTGCTTGGATGAATTGATCTTCATACTCTATCATTATCCTATCCATTGTTTCCAGGTCTTCGAGATAAGCCTGAGCAGGTTCGCGGGGTTGAAGACTATCGATGTGGTCGATCGCCTCTGTACAAAACTGGAGACATTCCCCAACACACTCTCCTAGACTTTCCTCTACACGCACATCGATTTCATACCCGGAAAGACAGTCCTTGAGATAAACGATCGTTGTTTTAAGACACTCGGGTATATATCCGTAGCTGTCCCAGCACAATCATTAGAAAGGTCTGACTTGTCAGGATATATTGCTCACAAGTGTGTGTTGGTGACCGCGGTCCCACCAGCGTCAAATTGCAACAAAGATTGAGGTGCCAAATTTTCTCGTTGGAATTTTTGGAAGGCGTTATCGACTTGTCGCAAAGGCTCTTCGAATGCAGACTGGTCGACGTCAGGTGTTCCGGTAAGCGAGACCAGCGCTTGGCTGAGGTTATCGAGCACCTTCACAAGCCCGAGTACGTCGTTTGGTTCATGTTGACGATCCTCAACATCGCCGCGAAGTGCCACGATGGTACGACGGGCGGACAAAGCCAGTTCCCGACTTGCAGCTTCTGCCATTGCGGCAATTACCTCATGCAGCGAGTCGTAAGAGCAGTTGATCCGGAAGAAAGGAGAGGAGGGAGGCTCTACTTGGTAGGTATGACTCGCGATAGTGTGCGGGGTTCAATGGGCTGGTTTGTTCGCATGGATGCCCAGGACCCACAGCGCTAGGGAAGTCCCTCAGCCCAATAACATGAGTTGAAGTGGAAGGGAAACTAGAACCCTTAGCGCCTGTATGTAGAGTGATACGATCGCCCGCCAGTGATTGGCTCTTGTTTGCGCATGGCCTAATGCAAGTCACACAATATCCCTTCCGCCTATTACTGTATACCTTAATCTCTGAAAACGGTTGGATATTGTACCTCTTTAGAAAACATTTCACGATACGCATCATAAAGCAAGTCGAGTATCATAATGTTGGACTACTAATCCTCGAAGAGACATCAACCTCTTAGGGAACAAGATTCCTTGGGAACCAATCTTTAGCTTATTGATCGTTTGACCGAAAGTACTCGATAACCAATTGGAGTACTGTTACGAGCAGGTCAGGGCACCCAAGTGTGGTACAAAGCAAAAGCTTCGGTATTGATGACTATGGCATCATTATCCCCTGGTCTACACTATATAGCTCCGCCAGCCAGTTCCCAACTGGTTGGATCGTAACACCGGGGCACCGCAGAGTAGGCCCGAAGATCCGGAGTCATCACCTCGGCCGATCATTATGTTTGAAGTCACGAGCCAGCTCCGGTTTTGGACCTATTAATGCGGTAACACCATTATTTTTTCAAACTATCCCTAGACAAGGTCATCTCGATTCTTCCGTTGATGTTTCATTGTTTGGCCTTCTAATTGCTCGTCTCAGAGTTACGTTCCTCATCTCGTTCGGCATAGGTCGTCACTGCGTTGCCTTTTTAGCTGCCGCCTGTCTATTCGCATCTTGTTAATGTGTAGGGACTGCCATAACGATCCGAAGAAATATGTTGCGTATATCTGTTCGTGTACTTGCCCCTGTTAAATTCGAAGGAGGCCGTCAGTACTTCAGAAACCATCTTGACCGCCTCCCGAGAATCTTTTAACATTTCGAGTCCTCTCTCCCATCGCAACCTTTCGCGCTTGTTTTGATGCGTTTTGTCTACCTCTGGGAGCTCTAATCATTCCTTCAGCCGCCCGATTGATTCCTAGAGATCCTGTCGGATGCGATCAAGCCTTTTGCAAGTTGAGACATGGGTCTCAAATTGACCATGATCGTCGTCAGCTGCTGTTGGTCGCTTGGAAGGTTCCCCTCGGTTTATTATCGTCTCAAGGTAGGTCTCCCGCAGCATCACCAATACGCAGACATTGCTCGGTCATAGCTCTCTCGTCCTGCAGGTCTGCCAACGTGTCGGGAGAACTGCTGCTCTCTGTACCATTGGTCATAAGCGGCGCCAGCTTCTCGTCAATTCGTTGCAACTGAATTTTGAGAGCGCGAGTAGTTCCCTTCATCATCTTGCTGTGTTCATCAAGGGATTTCAGTTAACTTAGAAGGTTAGTGAATGTTGGCTTGGTCAACTAACATCATGATCGTGTTGTAAAAAGCTAGTTTGGTTGCATTATTGCGATATATAGGAACCGGGAAGAACGAGTAGATACAAAACAGAACCCCGCTGCAACCGGGATAGGCAGAATCGGTTAATCAACAACGTGAATCACTCTTTGCTCATATCGCGATATCGATCGTGGAATGATATACAGACAGTAAATCTATACGTATCGCAGCAACGTTGAAGCCGTTCAAGTCATTGTCAGTCGACGTCTGGATGGTTGGTAATGGTCTCAAGCAGTGAAATCGAGGCTTTCTCTAGGCCTCTAAGTTCTGATTCGCTATAGACAAATGTGAGAAGGTCCGTACGAAAGCTTTTGCTTTGTGCCACATTTGGTTGCCCTGAACTGCTTGTAACATATGGGTAATTTGAAAATGATTAATGTACTCCTCACTGTTCTTACCAGTAAGCCCCCTTTTGGAACAAGTTTGCTAGTGGGCCACTTTTGAGCATCGTGATGCCGTTCGATATGTCTACCAAAGACATGAGCCGAAAGAACATAGAGAGCTGAAACAGCGCAGCGTTGTTATCATTGGGATCACGTTACACATAGAGGCGATAGGTGCGGTCAAACTTGTACTGTATTCCGTTTGGCGTGACTGTCTCGTATATAAGAGAAGATTGAAGGAGTCAGGGCTGGAGTAGCTGGGAGGAGACCCTCCTGTTTGGCCGTCGCGTGGTCTGCCAGCCACAAAGCCACTTCCACCCGGAATTGCGATAATCGCAACATCTATCCAGACAGTGAGAAACTGCTTATGACCACTTAGGCGGTCTGCTTCCAAATAGTTTGCAGTCAGTATTGGAGCTCTCGTCTGGGTATCGTCATCTAACAGCTTACCGACTGCCAGCGCTCCCCGCTCTGTAGGGTGGTGGCGGATCTCCATACGGCTCTGCACTGAGGACGGATTGCTGTCCGGAACCAGAAGTCAAAGCTCTGGAGCTGGGCTGAGACGTAGTGTTTGCAATTTCAGATGTCGACGTTGACGGCGTCTGTGAAGGAAGCTTCTTTACCATGCCATGCATACTTTCAATGAGGGTTTTCTCTTCCTTGGTGCTAGTGAGTGCATGACAGGTTAGCGTTGTCAAAGCGTTGTGTTTGATGTGAGAAGACTCACATCTGCATGCTACCCTTGTGAAAAGACTTGATCTCAGTTGTGAGTCCGCGCACCACCATCGTAAATTCCTCGATAGACCAGCTCATGTAGCGTACATCTTTCCAGTCTTGGAACAAATCAAAGCGACCTTCGAGTTTCTCCTCCACAAGACGGGAGTAATATTCGCAAAAGCCGTCGCACAAGTAACATGACAATGCCAACGATTTCTTCAACTTAGAAATATTGCTCTGCTCAGAGCCAGCGGGCGTGATCGGGATTGGCTGTAGGGTTCCCATCAATAGATCGACGTTTTCCAGGAAGTCCTCCACATCCCAAGGCGGATCTGGCGCCTGAGAGACGATGTTCTTCATATTCCCGGTGAGCGTGAGCGCCATTCTGGCCAAGAAAACAAGTCTGCCCGCCATTACGCTCAAATTTGCTAGTATAACGACGTGAAGATGTTGCTTGGCTTTGATATGGAAGCGCAGTCGAACTGGGTTTTTTATTTGTTGTCGTTGAGGGGTTCACTCAGCCTTAGCTACAAGCGCCCGTAGGATGCGAACTAGCGTAGGAGAGGAATCCTCGTTGCCGTTGGTGCTAGTGAGCTCTATGACGAGGGGTTCCCAAATAGCCATTCCGTTACAGGGGCGGGGAGGCGGGTGCTGTGCGGGCTGTGCTCTTGCAAGGTTGGCGCCCAGCACAGACAAGGGTCGTGACAAGTACTCCATGCTAAGACCACATGCTGGCCCTCAAGCGTCGCATCACTCTTCAAGATCACATTCGTTACGACTATATTCTGCCTGTCTTGAGTGGTTCCGTTGCCCACAAGTCTGATCTGATAGCCGCTTGGTTGTCGGTGTAGATCATGAGTTTGCTTCTGTTGTTTCCTTTCTGCTTGTCGTCGTCCGCTGTATCCGTATCGAGTTGAGGATGCCTTATAGCTCTCCTGCATATCCTGTCAAGGCGGTTATCGGGCCCACATTGGATGGTGCGAGAGTGTTGAGTGACCGCAGAAACCGATAAGTAATCGATATTCCGCGCATCTGTGTTTCAGAGTCATGCCATCAAGCCCCACTGGTTACTATAATCGAGCATGTTTTCCACGCTTAATTGCACCTCTCTTTCCGCCAAAAAGGTGCTAAGAATCAGCTTGGTTTGAAGCAGCAATGCAGATGTGTAGAGGGCACCGCGTGCAAGTCCTAAGTAGGGCTACGTGCACAGGCAGATGCCGCCGACTGAAGCTTTTTCATCCTGTCCTGTACAGTAGTATGAATAGCGTATCGCCCCGCCCGCCCTTGATCTTCTTCATGGCCGGGCCATGTCGGGTAAAGGCAGCTCGTTGGTGCTGGTGCGGCGAGTCAGACGTGGGCGGACTCCGTGCCACATCGTCCGCGCTGTTGGTACGCGCCTTATGGCAGGATTCATCTGCGCCCGAAGTCGCCTCCGGCGAATGGCAGTGGTATTTCTTGGTTTTGACCGCCGCACTGCTAAGGCCCCACCCCCTATAGGCCAGGCGGTGGCGGCCATAAAACTTCGGTACGCCGTGAGTGGATATCCTGGCAACCAGACGAGACGTAGGTTGTGACTCCCAAATGCTCGCTCTCTTTCGCTTGCGTTCCCATTGACGAGAGCCCACCGGTTACCCTTGCTTTTGTGTCCTCCATCCGGCGGTCAACTTGAGACACTTAGTGCGGGACAGTGATAACCCGCCGCTTCACGCCATAGTAGAGATGGCCAATATCCCTCTCGCAGCATGCGATGACTGATTCAACGGCGAAGTCCCACATGCTATCGACGAGACCGAGACGCCGAATGCACTGTTGCCAAAGTATGTTGCATTTTCCCTTGTGGAAGACCCACAGATCTAGCTGAGGTTTCCTGTAACCACGCTGTAAAATAACCGCTTGGCACCACTGACGACACCAAACACATCAAACCCCCGCCTTCGCAACTGCACCTTGACCTCCATTCGCCCTGGAAAAAAAAGCAACAAGACTTTCTGGGAAGATGAAGATGCGTAGAATCAGCCGCTTGTTGAGTTAAAAACAAGGAATGAACGTGGCGAACCGATTTGAAAAGACGGTCACATCCAGAAGTACATGTGATTTTCCAAATCGACATTGTCACCGAGGGGCTATTGCTTGAGTTCTTGACATATTTTGGTGCTCGTCCATTCGCACGCCATCTCAGCGGCTCGGAAGAAGTTGTTAGCGTAACTGCCATGAGGCGGCGGACGATTGATTGGTGTTACGTCCTCTACGCTATGTGGACCATGCTGGCGACCGTTTATTGGCCATTCGGCCGCGGTGGTATCTTCGGCAAAGTCTGGCGAGCAACCTGCTGTATGTGTTGACACGGGCAAGGCAAAGCCTTCAGCTGACCGTGCGAGGACGTATGATACTTAAGTCTTCGGCGGACGTGTCTCGCGTTGAGCTTTTTTGAAATTATCGTCGTGGATTTTTCTAGGTTTGGATATTGAAAATACGCTAGGTTAAGCTTGACGCTTTTTGAGACTGAATGTAATGTTACATTGATGGTTATTTTCTGCCTTTGAAGGATGTATTACGTCGGAAGTCTCCTTGGCCAGCAGCGTGATGTCGCCCCAGGCTTGCTTCAACAGCGTGCGCATTTTTGTCGGTGAACATCTACTGAGGGTACTTCGTGGTGCGAGTCAGAGTGTCCACATGAGAAGTTCAAGGCATTACTTGCGGCCGCCAGAGTACTTGAGAAGCGAATCTTTGGTTCCAGAAAGATCCTTTGTCGACGGGGACCCTTTGCCAGCATCCTACCTACAGCTCTAACGAACGTAACGGGCCAAGACCACTTTTCTTCTTAGCATTAGTGTGACGATAGTGTCAACGCTCACCGAACACACCGAGCTAGGTGTGTTTTACTTAAGCTACATGAATCGCACACCGTAGTCGTGTAAGTAGGCGCTTCCTCACGCATATACCCTCTTTCTAAATCAAGTCACTCTTTCACACCTTTTCTAGCCTGATTGCTATGTGCCTAGTTCGTCACAATTAGATAGGTTCAAAGCTTCACAAAGTGAGCACGGAGACGTTCAGTGACCACGCTCATCGAGACGTCCCGCATCTACCCGTGTGAATCCAGGTAAATGATCACACGAAGAGGTAGCCGCAGAGGCAGGCAAGTACCTGAAAGTCACCTGTGCATTCGTACAATAGGACCACGCAGGAAAGCAGTGAGATGCCACGCATATGTAAGAGGGACCAATCGAATCTCAAAGAGCAGATGGGAGAGGATGTCTAGGATGCTGATCGGATTCTTACCTAGAGGACTCATAGCATCTTTCTTTCATGTTCTTAAAAATGCATGGATCACGTTCCGTCAACTGCCGCATTGGGAAGAGCTCCTGATCTTGTGCGTCACAGATTTATTTGGCGTTTTAAATCTCAACAAAAAAAAATGCTCAAGATGAATTAACTGCAAGTCTAAAAAGTGAATGATGGTTGGGAAAGGTAAATACTGAAGATTTCAAAGCAATTTCTGCGTTTATTTTGTCGTTACCCATAGCTTATCATTAACAAAAGGTTGTAATTATCAGCTCACGATCCGAAGAGTTCGTTGGGACCAATACTCCTGCTTTTTGGCAGCAGTGGCATTAGAGTTCTCATCTGTCGACGCGTCCTCATACTTTACACCCTTGTCTGTTTTGACTGCCAGGGCCTTAGGGGGGCGATGCAACGTCGAGTTGGCGATTCCTCCTCCTCCTCCTCCTTCATCTTCTTCTTCTTCTTCTCTACCCTCTCCTTCCCTCCTCATCGATTACCTCGCCTTTCCGCTTCCCCCTTCTTTCTCTTATCCTCTCTACCTCTACTACTATTACTACTCCTACCTTTCGTTGTTTCCTAGATGCCATCTCGGTTCCTCACTCACCCAGGCTTGATTAGCATCTACATTATTCTTTCTTTATTACTGCTTCTTTAGCTCAACTGCCTTATCCGTTTGAGTAGACGATATTGGACTCTCTACTGCTATCGCTGTTACTTACCTATCCTTCTCTTCCTCCCCTTTCTATCTCCGTATTCTACTTGCCTGAAGGGGTAAGCAGCTTCAAGGAAAGTTTCTTAAGCTTCGCTTTTATCTCTGTCTCGCTTAGCGGATTTCTAGACATATCTATCTTCCTACTATAGTATAAATTTACCTTTTGGGCAGAATGATTTCGTCTTATGTAAGCTGGCTGAAAGGTTGACCAAGACCAGTAGTAGCGACCGTCGGCCTACGTAACGGGCTAGCGAGGCCTGCTACCGACATAAAACCTGACGATTCCCTTTTGTTGATCGTGAAAGAACACTAATGAGATTAAGTTGGATTTCATCGACAATACTCGGGCAGAGGATAGCTTCGAATAATGCATTCAATAGACTTACTGAGATAGAAAGACTTATCAAAGAAAGAATCAATTTTTAACGCTATAAAGTATATACCTACACAGCGGCAAACCTCTACGATACGTAATGGGTAGGCGTAGACCAGACGGCGGTACATCAATTGAAGAGATGGTCACGTCACTAAGTAGTCCCCAAAGCCTGCGAGGCTGACGGCAATGTCTCGAGGCACGTGATTTTCGATATCATGAGTTTCCACGACACATACGTTGAAGACCCAACAGACCTCAGCAAGGGGAGTGGTTTGCGTCACGTGGATGAGGCTAGAAGACTGCTAACCGTATTCTACATAATCGCAATGAGGTCATCCCGGGCTGAGTAAGTTGGCCGGGCTTGAGGGGTTGTATTTAATATTGTGAAGTGCCTAATCGTGAATAATATTAGGTTTAGTGGTGTCTTGGGTGTAGAAGAAGATAATCCCTATACTAAGCGACCGAACCGGGGCACTAAAGGCTGAGGTGGAGGGGATCAAATTGCTCCTCTCAGCATATTTGACGACAAAACGTAACTTGGTAAGTGTAGACGTGGTATAACCGGAATCGAGGACGATATCATACCGTCTGATAGGTTTATTGCGGGCAATAGTAAGAACTACTAGGCTAGCAATGGACGCAAGGGCTGACTGGCCCAGCACTGCAAGGGATGCTTTGTCGACGGTCTGGCGGCTGCCACCAACAGCGGTAGGTCGATCTCAGCGGTAGGTCGATCTCAGCGGCAGGTCGATCTCAGCGGCAGCGGTCACCCTACACGTGCTTCCTCGCTTTCTTAATCAGCTTATCCCTGTTGACATAGCGAAAGGGGATGAGATTAGGGTGGGCAACGTGGCACTTTGTGGTCTCGTAATCATATTTATAGTAGTCGCAATCTCTCTTTTCTTTAGCAGCGGTGACAATGGAAGTAACAATGATAGAAGTAGTGGCCGTGGTGGCGGCCCTAGTGAAACCCAGAATTCAAAGTTTAGCTTGATCACAATGTCCCGCCTAGTTTATATATACCTTGACGCCGACGTAATGGCGGGTGGTTTTATAAACGTCCACATGATCTAAAACAACGTGTTTTACCTTGCCGTCGAATCCTCGCGCCCCGGATGAAGAGGGACACAGAGTTATAACAAAGGTCATTGAAATTCTAAACGCAGTACTTTCGACGACACCGAATGGGGTAGAAAATGCGTATAGCTATAAGAAGGATTTGTATTGATTCCGCGCTCGTCCTTTGTAGAGACTAATTTAAGGAGCTTGGGCTAATCCCAGGTTACTAGGCCCGGGGTGAATCCGCACTAACTCTAGCTCGAAAGTTAAGAGGAATGTCACAACTCAAATATACCACTTGGGCAATGAGATGGTCACTTTTGGCGATTAACCTAAAGCAAAGGGAAGAGAGTACTGATGTCTTTGTGTTCCTATCGCTGTAGACTAGCGTACTCTTCTGACATGCTGTGAATAGGAGCTCATGACTAAGTTAGAGCCGTAAAAAATTAAAAGGGCAAATTGCGTTTAGAGTCACAGTTAACTCTGCACTTCAGTTTGAATCCTCCTTAACGCCCTCGATACGATCCGCCCACCATCCCAAGTCCATCCAGGTCCCCGTCGACGGACCTCCCTGTATTCTTTCCAACTTCGCAACGGTATCTTCCACGTCCTTATAGTCCTCATCTTCAGAGGAGTCTTCTTCTGACGCTATGGCGCGGTGTCGTGCATGGCCAAGCTCCCACAACCAGCTCTGGGTGGGCTTCATGTCACCAAGCGTAGACCTGGTCTTCCAGGTGTCGTCATGCTCGATTCCACTGTTATGGAAGAGGGTAGACACTTCGGACATACCCATGAGAAGATTAAGGCGTCCGATAAAGAGCTCTTCGTATAGAATAGCCATAGAAGATCCGTCCTCTTTTTCATCGGCTCTCGTGCGAATAACAACGTCACCTTTAATCATAAAGGTGCCGTTTCCCATTCGCTGCAAGTTAATCGTAGCTTGGAGGCATCCAGGGTTCTTTTCATATGTTCCAGTAGTATCGAAGAATGGGCCAAACTTTTCGACGAGGTATTCCTTCGGCCAGGACTGCCCTCCGACGATGCCTCCGTACATGACAACGATGATGGTGCGGCTGTCCGCATTCAAGGTTTTCATAGTGCCGCCGAGCTTATTGTAAAGGGTACCTGAGGGGGTGATAACTAGGTGATACTCTTTCGGGCGGGGGAGGTGTTGTTCGAAAATAGCGGCGAGACGGTCATCGTTCAGCATTTCGCCGGCGGCTTTGGCGTTACGCAAAGCGGCAATAGCCATGTCAAGGCTTATGGTCTCGGTGGTTGCCATTGCAGCGGTTGCGTGGAACTACTGGCATAGTAAACATTAGTCTGGTGCTAAACTATAGTATGATTAGTATTACGGACGTACCTGCCTTAGCAAACTTGGGCTGGATGTGAGATTTCTTGCTTGGTTCTGGTTGTTGATGTAGGAAGACGCTGGAAGGAGCCTTTGATATCAGTTCTTATTAGCGAAACGAAGACGGTACGCTCAAGAAGCAGACTAACCTTTGAAGAAAGAGGCGAAGGATTGTGAGTAGTTTTGTAAATAATTGAGTGTGTAAAAGAGGAAATAGTGAGAAAGTCTTCCTGGTGGTGTTTTTTTTTAGTGTTGTTGGTTGTAAGAGTGAAAGCTTGTAAGAATGTTGTTTAATAGGTAACGTTTCTATAGCGAAGTGAAGAGACAAGTAGCAATTTGGTGGGGTAATCTTCTAGGGAAGGACCAGTTGCGTAGCAGGGAAGGTGCCTAGGCCGCCCTTGGGTCGACGCCGCTTACCTCTTCTTCCGTAAATTTAGACTTGGTTTTCGTAGCCTTGAGGCTTCACAACACTACCAGCAGTCCTGTTCCCGATCGGGTGTTTATGAATACCTGAGTCCAACGCCCGAGGCATGATACGGGCTTAAATTCCCTACAACCACCGAACACGGTCCTCAATGCGTGCTTGTGGTTTAGCAGGAAAGGCAGTTCAATAGCAATAGCCGTACTTACTGATGAGACGTAGTACGTGACGATGTCCCTAAATAGACAAGGGGAGACTATTAATAAGATCAGGTTGGATTTCGTCGATATTATCTTTGATTAGGAGAATGTAGACTTGCTGTTCTGTTTGGGGGACTTGCTGATATGGCTTTATTTACAGCGTATGGTAATAAGTTCCGATATTATAGAGTGAACCCCCACACCGCGGTGGGCTGGGATAACACCTTCCGGGTGGGCTTGAACCGACCGGCGGCTTATGATATCTAGTAACGGTAACTAGGTCGCTTAGAAGGCTGCGAGACCGAATGATTAGGCTAGTAAACATGGTCTCCCCACTCTAATAAGTTGTCATAACGCAGGCATTTAAAACCAAGAAGGCTTTAGCAAAATGAATATACCGCGACAGGTGAATACGTCTGGTGCTCTCCTAGACGTATTCCACATGCCTTCAACGAGACCCCTTATTCCCAGGACGAGCAGGTTGCTTAGCCGGCCCGTGATGTTTATATTCAACGCTATGGAGGGCTTAACCGTGTACTAATCTGGCCTTGGTGGAGTCCTAGGATCCCGGGTGCGGCGAAGACGGAACCTAGATTAAGCGAGCCGAAAAAGAGGCCCATCGCGTGGGAAACCTAGCTGCCGGCAAGTCTGCCGGACACGGAGCCACTTCATTCCGGAGTTCCTAATATTCAAACAGCGTCTGTAACTTCACATCGATTGGGCTACTAGCAAGTAAAACGATGTGGCCGCCAGTGTAAGCCCATCATGTTCTTAAGCATCTAGTATAAGTAGGCTATCGAACAAGGTGCCTTTTAATATGAAAATGGGTCTTGGAGATCCAGAATGACCCTGCGACTGATGCTAACACCATAGGCTATGCCTACGCGCGCGCTAGCTACCTAAAGGCCGAAACACTAAACTTGTTTAATCTGTGTAGACGTAGTCTTCGCCGATCGGATGGTCGATCTTATGTCATGGGCTCTATTGATTTATCCACCGAATCTCAAGGCCTAGTATACTAAGGCTAGTAAAGAGACCGCATCTTCACCTCCCACCTTACGAACAGGCAACTGCACCTTCCTTTACATAATGATTTTCCTCTAAAAAAAAAAAAAGCATCTATTTTGCTAGCTTTTTTCAAATTCCTCTCGAGCGATGAACCGCCTGCTTCACCTACCAGAAGCACCTCCTTCCCTTTCGGTTTTACTATCCCTCGACCTCACCATCATCTCCTCTTCAAAAATACTTTAACAACTCTTCCCTTCTCTACCTCTCCTCCCTCCTCCATACACAGTCTGCTCAGCGCAGGGAAATACGGTTACCGGCACCAACTCCATCAAGCCATAGGTCCGTGGCCCTCGCACCTTTTCTGTGAACCCTCCTTGCCGCTGCTAATTGCCTTGGTTCTCAGACTTCACGAGATTCATCTTGTATTGGCTTGTCAACACCACCGGAGCGCCTATTGTAAGGCTAGGTCTGATTCAACCCTGCTGCTGCGTTGTTTGCCGGTCCTTTTTATTTAAACAAACTAACGTTTATCTGCTTTGCCTAGTAAATCGGAATAGCTTCGGTAGTCACCTCCCCCAACTGTGCGACCCGCGACCAGATCAAGGCCCTACGTGCTATTATTCGAGAGATCAACCCCCATGCGAAAGACCTAGGCTAGGTCGCCACAAGGCAAAAAGTCTTTCAGATACTCGGGGCCTCTAGCGACGGCAAGGGCGTAAACCGACGTTTATTAGCATTTGAGCTGCAAATCCCTTGTACGGCGACGCACATGGTTTTCAAGGCCGCCATGCTCATCCTGATGCTCGACCATCCTCTCGGCCCACCTGGTCAAGCGAAGTATCCCCTCATCCCCACAGACGTCGACACCTTGCCTCGGGCTATTGAATCCTGGTTTGCCGATGCCGAAGAAGACCTCAGCGAGTACGACCATGGCCGATCCTGTGTCACCCTGCTTGTCCGCTTCCCAGGCGGTTTTACCACATACATGCCCGATCATGCCGTTCTTACCTGCAACATCGAGAAGAAGACAACGGAGGGGATGTCTACCATCACCATTGTCCTCTAAAACTTTTACAGCTTCACCCAAGACACGGCCAAAAGTGAGGGTTACTGGCTGAAGGTGGTTGGGGATTTCCAAGAGTATGTCAGCGCGCAAGAGCATATACAGCTTGACAGTAACGGAATAGCGATTCAAGACTTTCTCGTTGATAATGCGATGTTTAGCGCCGTTTACGCAATTTAAAAGGCCCTGAATCCTGACTGCAGCGTCCAGCCCAGCATTAGGACCTGTCTAGACAAGGCCGTAGAGCTAGCTCGGCAGACTTCTTTGCTTGATTCCTTGCACGAACAGCTTACATAGTAGGAGAAAACGGCTAGGTATAGGCATGTGTATGGCGAAGACGCGACATGGGTAGCACCGAGGTGGAAAGGTACTGACGAGCGACACGGGGGATTTCAGGTCTATGCGATTTCACACCCTAAGTATGAAGGGGCCTGGTGATGACTTGGCGAAGAGGCGTTTACTGCCTGCTGTGGTGTGGTCTGGGGCTTACCTCACTGTATTCCCCGATCTGCTTCCTAGTGCCGCATGCTATGTAGATATACGACATTTCCGACTGAGTTTCTGCTTGTATCAGTATGGCTACTCTTCACTCCAAGCACTAAAGGCTAGTTTAAGACGGTAAACCAGCCGGTGCCCTGTCGGGAGAGGTATCTTCAACTGAGAGGCGGTCGGGATACCAGCAGAGTTGGTAGACCACATAGCCTGGCTGTTATGTTGGGCCTAGGCTGACGGCTCGACGTAGAGGGAAGGACCCGCATTGGCGCTACACTCGGGAAACCGGGGATGCTAGCTACTCCGGATGGTCCCGAGTGACCGGGTACCGCCCCGGGCGAGTTGCCGACGGCATGGTTGAAGTGGACACTATTGACAGCTGCCGGAAAGGCACTAGCGTAGCCGGGGGGGACTTAAAGTTATCCCCGCCATCTGGGTCTGGCCTAGTGGCTGATGGAGCTGAACGACCTGATTGGCGTGGCCGGGGCCGCCATGCGGACCAATATGTTATTTGTGGGCGGAAACGCTGCACAGAGCTCAGAAATGGGAAAAAGGTGATGTGTATGTGTGAAGTGTTGAGTGCCTACTAACTGGGCGGAGGAGGCTGGCTAAGACCAGTGGTGGCGGCCGTCAGCCCACGTGACGGGCCGGCGAGGCCTGCCACCTACATTATTAGTAAGAGCGTTCTCAGGCTTTTGACTACCGGTATAGGCAGCAAGCTCGGCCGGCGTAAGCAGGGCCCCAGCAGGGGTGAGACTAGGCCATCAACTATACGTGTGGACGAAGAGAATGATTGTGATATTGATAAGGCGGTACTTTATTAGACTTATCAGGCGTTCGTATATGCTTGCTTGGTATTTTGCGATATATAGCTGCTTACATAGGTATGTCTGCTACTAATGAAGGATAGAGTAATATTATTATGATTTAGAACAAGGCCGGGGGAGACAGAGAGTTTCCATTCTACTGGTAAGAGAGAAGTATTTAGCACTAGTTAATTACATATGGGGTTGTATGCTGAGGGAGCGAACAAGCGGGCAAGACGCAGCTGTGACTTACTCCTGGTTTGGGAAGGAAAACTGCATTAGCAGCATGTAGAGTTCAGTATGGCAGATCCCAACCAATTCAGATGCATAATAGTGAAGCAGGAAGCTATACCGAGCCGTTAGATAATACTATATGTTTACTAAAACTAGGGTACTAGCTGTGAAGACCTGGCTGTAAGTTCTCTTATGGCTGAAAAGTATGTATAGTATCAGCAGGGTGAGTTAGGGAAGAGCTGGCGTGGCTAAAAAAGATTCCAATACGGGGTTTGCTCTTCTTCTGACTTATGGTATGGAGACGCTGAGCAGGGCTACATCGTCTGACATATTACAAGCAATGTCACCGAAGAGGTCTGTATCTAATAACCTATGCCGGGGACTTCCTGATGAGATGTGACTAGATAAGATGAATGTTTTATTCCGCCGTCACTATGACTAAGACTTATACGGTATCGGCTTTCTATGCCGAGATGTTTGTAGCCCTCGTCTCTCCTCAATAGAAGTTTCCTCCCTCAGCCATATATACCATACGGGTGTGTCTCCTCACGCGTTTGCATAAGCAGTTCGTACACGGGGTAAGGGATTTCATAATGCTTGAGGACTTTGCTTTACTCCTCAGCCTCATGCCAGACCGGGGCCCTGTTTTGCATCTGTTATTAGCCTGGGCGCTAGAGAAATGACGGGTAAGTGATAGAAAGGAAAGGGATGCATACTGGGCTGTTCCTTTGTTCACAAGAATGCGAACAGCAACCGTGAGAGGCGTGCCGACGATGGAGTTGCTGCCGAAGGCTGTAGGCGAGCTTGCCTTACCGATAAGCATGAGGCGATTGGCAATGTTGACGGGCATCGGAGAAGTGGAGACGACCATGCTCTTGTCAGCCCCGTCGGACTTGGTGGTATACACGGCGACGCTGCCATAGGCGGCATCGCGCTGCCGGTAGGAGACATGGACGCCATTGCGGCTGGGCTGGCTATGTTGGGTCTTCTAGTCCACGACGATAGTACCAACCAGGCCAGTGTATCCGATGTCGTGAGCGGCCGTGAGAGTAACGGCGCGACCGCCGGCGGTGCTGGCGGCGGCAGAGGTTACACCGGGTCCGGCGATCTTGATGTCAACCTCGGCTAACTTGGTGGCCTGTCCGTCGCGGTGGAAGGTAGCGAAATAGGCGTCGGAGCCCATCGTGAGCTTCACTAGTACTATGCCGCCAATGAATGTTAGTCGCGAGGATTAAGGAGAAGACCAATAGGCAATCGAGAAATGAGAGAGGAAAGGCAACGAAGGGGGGAAAACATGACTTACGACCGTCGGCCTTGACGGCAGGCAGGTCCTCAAAACGCTTGCCGGCGAGGAACTCCTGGAGGCGACCAGCAGAGCAGGGCTCATCGTTAATCTTGATAGCGGTCGACATCTTATGCAGTGTATGTAAGTGTTCTGAATTTTCCTGCAGTGGCTTTTATGTTAGGAAGGAGCGCTTCCCTTTATGCAGGTGGGCTTTAGATAGTAACCATACCTCGTTCTTTCAGAAGCACAGCTTAGAGTGTGGTTTGGTGAAGTTGGAAGGCCGAGGAAAGATTTGAAGGCAGAGAATTTTGTATTGAGGAGTTGGCGGCGTAGTGGTTGAAGGCAGAGAGAAGAATGGATTGATTAAAGTGTTGAAAGTGTGAGAGGTTGAAGAATAACTATGGTAGGTAGGGTGGGACGGTTGAGCAAAGGTGGGGAATATGGGACCGAGTTGTTCTCATCGTCCCCAGCCTGATCGGGAGGGGTCATACGCAAGACCAACCAGGGTTGAAGGTTGCCTGTGTGATTGGCTGCTTGGCTATGGTGCGCTGATTACAGCAGTCTACCAGGGTGAAGCGAACCAATAACCCTTTCAATCACTGCCCAAGACGATAACTGAGAACAGCTTAACGTATTAATTAAGAGTCGCATGACTCTGCAGTGCCTTTGGTAGATGAGGCCGTAGAACTGCGTCAAATAAGGTCGAGGCCCATTTTGCGGATCTCATCGGTTCGCCCCAGTCGGATCTCGTCGATAGACCCCGGTTGAACTACAGTTCAGATATAGGACTTCAGACGGTAAATAAACCTGCAGTAAAGCAAAAGGGAAAACTTCTAGTTCGGTTAGCAAGCGGGTGATGACTAATATTCGATATGTTGCACCGCAGTGACGTAGGCCACACCTGAACATCAATTATCTACAGCCTAGGGCACCCCTCATTGCTGAAGCTAGCGATGGTCTCGAAGCAATAATTATTACTCAAGCTAACCAAAGATTAACATTGGTCACGGAGATGCATTACTGTATCTTACAAGCCGGTGACTTCAACCGACACGACCAGCTGTGGGGTGGTGACGAAGTGTCGATGGTAAGGCAGGGAGAAGGAGATCAGATCGTCGACTTCATGGATGAGTTTGGCCTGAGCAGTTTACTTCCACAGGTTACGAAAACATGGCAAGGCGAAGACCACGCATCCACGGTCGATCTGGTTCTAGCGTCCGAAGGCCCGACGAACTCGCTGATCAGGTGTGCGATACATGGGACGGAGCACGGGTCGGATCACCGCACGATTGAGACAATTGTCGACAGCTTGGTCCCTGTCGCAAAACCAGCGGACCGGCTGCTCTTCAAAAAAGCACCGTGGAAAGAGATCAACGCGAGGATTGCAAGCGAGTTGGAAAAGACGCCATGCTCAGGGACAGTTCAGCAAAAGACCGACGTTCTCATGGCGGTGGTGTTGGAGGCAGTCCAGTCCCTGACACCAAAGGCTAAGCCGTCGCCACATTCGAAGCGGTGGTGGACAAGCGACCTAACGCAGCTCTGTCCAATTTACACGTACTGGAGGAACCAAGCTCAAGCGGAACGGCGTGCGGGGGCAACGAAAACGGAATTGGAGGAGATAGGAAAGGCGGCGGCTAAGCAATACCACGATGCAATTCGACAACAAAAAAAAGAAGCACTGGAACGAGTCTTGGACAGACAACGACAACATATGGAAGGCGGCCAAGTACTTGAAGGCTGGAGAAGACGAGGCGTTCGGCGAAGCACCTCAACTAGTCAGGGTGGACAAAACGAATACAATGAACAACCCTGAGCAAGCGGAGGAACTGTTATCAACCTTCTTCCCCGCCCTTCCGGCGGATATCGAAGAAAAGGGCGATAGACCACAGAGAGAGGCGGTGAAGATGCCACCCATTACGATGGAGGAAGTTGAACGTCAGCTGTTCGTAATAAAATCGTGGAAGGCGCTAGGGCATGTCGTGTGCACTGTTATGTAAGTTATTGAAGAGGGTATTTACAACTTTGTTGGTATACTTTTGAGTACAAGTAGCGCAAGGTAATTATGGCTTAAGACGGCTTACTTTGGAGCTATTTGTGGATTATTTTCGACTGCGCTAAGTAGATCCAAGTACCTGTTCGGCTCCACTCTAGCTTAATAGAGAAAGTATTCCAGTTGAAAGAGGACAATATATATGCTCGTAACTGTACCTCCCTGTGGGAGACCTGGCGCATATACAACAGGCCAGATTGGAATAGTGCAGAGCTCCTGGGATATTTATCAGTGCTAAGTCTCGCACAGCCGGTCGTCTATAACTCACATTTAATGCGCACTGGCGATCGCATTGAGCCCACGTGTCCCATCCAATCCACCGGAGTAAATCCTTCGTGGATTTTCTTTGTTGAAGAATCTCAACATGAAGAGAAAAGGCGCCAAAGTCTTGTTGACTTCCATGGATATTTTTTGTGCGCCTCTCACTCCATTCGAAAACGGACCACTCCCATTGACACAGTTTCTTCATGACAACCTCGGTTGACTTAAACAGCAGTCTCTCAGACCTTGCTAGACTTTTTGGTTTAATTAATTTTCCGTAAACTGATGTGTACCGAAAAATAGTCTGCTCCTTCGTCGTAGTAGTCTGGTCGGGAGCTTGATACTCCAGGTATGGAGCAAGAATCGCATGAGTCAGCTCATGAACCTTGGTAACTATTTCCATGGCAGCACTCTCGGTGCTATGGTCCTAGAGGAATGTTGCCCTGATCTCCTTGGCACGCATCCCATGTTGGGCTCGAACGCTTGTAAAGAGCGAATGCCAGTCGATACCGGAGCACTTTTTGTTTCTAAACTTGGGCAACGTCATCTCCTTTAACCACGATCGAGCGAGTTCAACATCGTATGTGTCAATCTCAACCAATTGATGTCCTCGACGTAGGCCCCATCCATTCTGGTAGGTCTGATTCCCGATGATGCCTCCATGGTGGGAGTGAGCGAGACTAGAGAGGTCAGGGTCGTAGAAGGACATGAGACAGCAGATGTCGAGCTTCACTCTCCTCTCTGATGGGCCTCCCCCACCATAAGCTCCGTAATGCCAAGTGGCGCTCCGAAGCCACTCATAGGAGCCTTGTTCCGAAAAGATATTGCCGAAACCGCGAGGAGGCTGCCGGTTGGCATCCTGAGAAAGAGAATCGTTGTTCTCATTTTCCTTGTTTCCGGGCACTGTGATATTGGTCACGGATATCTCCTCAATATTGGCGGCCGTATAGTCACATAAGAGCACCTCAAATCCAGCGTTCATGCGGACTACACCATCAATTCCAAGCTCAGCAACGAGCTCGCACAGGTCAAGCGCCCTCTGATCATCGTCGTATGTAAGGTCATAAGATGGGGACTTAGGCACATTTCCCTGCAGAAGCGCCATCTGTGAGTCGAGAGTTCCGACGGGAGTCAGAGATGCCGACTGGCCATCTAAGTAGATGATAGTAAGGGCGCGGGTTGTTCCATAGACGTGCAGGAGAGACTCGTCGAATCCTCCATAAATGCCTACCGACATTTCGCTTCCACTTGGTCAGCAGAGCAGCCTCGATAGGGGGGAGAAGACGAGAACGCACGCATCAAACGCGAAAAAGGTAGGTTTCTCGGGAAAGCCAGCGCCGTGCTTGGCATGGTATCCCATCGACTGGCAGATGACCTCAAAATCGCCAAGGGCGGGGTAAAGCCTTTCAGGGCTTTAATGCCCACAACTTCTATCAAATCATACACTGAGATTTACAGTACATCTATTTACTAGAGGTTCTGGGTATGCCAGAGGTACCAGCAATCCTTATCGATACATAACGCTACATCACAATCTAAGCAGCCCTTCCTAGTCTTCTTCCGTCCCTGACGCGTATTACCAGATATCTCTTGTAACGTCCGAAATGCCCTCATACTACCACAATAGGAACAAGGCGAACAAACCTTTCGTGATCCCTTCATATGCTGTTGCCACGGAATTGAGGTATTCCTCTTGTCTGTTGCCCGCCCGGGCCGGGATCTCTGGCGAGCTTTTCCCAGTGGCCCAAAGCGTTGAATTAGCTGGGCTGCAAGCAATCGACGCCATTGATACTGGCTTTTAACTGTTTGCCATTCAGGGTTTCCCCAGAGCTCTAAAAGGAAACTATTCACAACACCTACTTCAAGCAGGAAATCCCAAGCAATTGCCTGCCAGCCCCCTCGACGAATAGAACGCCCGTATTGATAATATGACCTCATTTGATCACTTGTATCAACGCCGTTCATATTGTGGTTATATTCGTCAATTGGCTTAGGGACTGGGAGGTTCGGGAGAACCTCCGGCCCGAAGACCTCCCGGGCGGCCCGCTTAGCTGCGGAATCCCCAGCTGGCCGGCGCCGGTTTCGTATAACTTCTTCGTTATCACGGAAGACGGTTGTAAGGAATAGAACAAGAGCGTTATCTTTCCATGTGAACTGGTTGACCTAAGTAAACCTATTAGTATGGGGATATCTATAGTAAGAAGATAGTAGTTAGATACCTTGCAATCTGACGTAGGGATACTATGTACTTGGCCCCATGGGATATCCCGGCCCTCGGTCTCTTTTTCGGCAACGAGATCCTGATGAATCCCGCTATCCCTCCGACAGGTGCCGGAAGCTCCGATCTGCTGCTGCCGAAGAGCTCGGAAGAGCCGTACGGAAGCGAAGAGATTATCAAGGAATACGTGATAGCACGTTCGGTTGGGCAAGGCCATCACAAATCTCGCTGGCATTGTAATACAGCACATAAACTCAGCAAATTTTCCATCTGGATAAATAAGAATCTATGCCTCATATATCGTAGCTGCTGCACGTTGAATATGACCCAAGTCACGAGACTAGAAGGCTTGAAATGCTTTACAATGACCACAATACGATTTGAGAGGTATGTCGTTGAAGCGATGCTTGTTCTGCTTCTAGCGCGAGTCGCACAGTTTCTCGTTCGAATCCACTGGCAGCGAATAGTAAGACCAATTCCATGTGTCACGTGCGGAATTAGGGATGGCGCTATGAGGGATGTGGAGATTAAGGGGATAAAGGGGAAGGGAACTACTAGCCCACTAGTAGCCCAACCAGAGCTATAAAGAGGGCTCTCGATCCCATAAGGGATTGAGAGGCCAAGAGATGAATGCAGTCGCCATTGAAACCCCTACATTCTGACCTCTTCACTCTGTGCCACAAACCCTCTGACACCATGCAGGTCATGTTCGGTTTCAGGGTATTCTGAAACCGTCGGGTCGACTGCATCTACGCAACGAGACCTTAATGATGGCCCGGATGAGAAAGCGTAAATGGAGACATCATCTGCCGAGTATAAAAACAGCAAAAGGCTTCAGGGCATACGTGCGACGATTTCCGCCGTTTACTCGTAGCAACGCAGCTTCTCATGTTCATTCTCTAAACAAATCTCATTTAGTAGAGGATGCCTCCCAAAATCTACAACTGGAAAGAGACGTTTCAATTCTTTTATTGGGACATATCTCACTACCGTCCGTATGATTTGGTCCGGGTGAACCGGCTTATTCTAGAATTCTTCGAGAAAGTCTGGCCAACAGCGAGAGTCAGCGGCTGCTTGACAGCTTGGGACGTTTTGCTCTGTTCACTCATGAAGTCCCTAAATCATCACCTAGGTATTTCAAGTACAGCCTGCGACAATATGTGATGTAGCTGACGCGTCATAGCTTGCAATGTCTCTCCCGAAAATACAGACTGGTACTCGTGGCTCTTCAACAACAAAGAAGAGACATGGGAATCGCAAGAACCGTTTGTTGACTGGATACGGCTTCAAGAATCGGTGACATCGTTATGCAGTGAAGCAAGTGCTCAGGCTGAGGCGGTGCTCACTATCATGTCGCACCTGGAGAGTATCTATAGACAACGGGAAGCAAACGAAAAATGGGAAACTGCTTCGATCTGTCCAAGGCCCTTCATATGGAAGGACAGCTGGTCCGAGTCGATTCCGCCAAAACTCCTCTGTGAGGGATACGCCAACCCCATCATACGAGACTTTTGGCGGGCTCACGATCTCATTCCTTGGACTGTGCGTTACCCTACACCGATCCTCATCCGTGATAGTAGCCAGTGGACAAAAAATGGGTCTCTCTTTCGAGAAGACGATGCGAAGATAATGGGGAAGTCATCAATATGCTTCTACTCTTCTCGAGTTGGGCTTGGCCTGCTCTTTTCTCCGTGGCCCGGTAACGACAAAAAGACCCAAGTCGCCCTGACTCACCCAGTACTAGAATCCCGGAGGTACCCTTGTTCGATAGCCGTACATTCAATTTAGCGAAACGCCTGTACACCGGACTGCTTTGTTGGGTTGGGTCCATATGTGAGACAGGTCAGATTGACACACCCTACCGCTTCCTGGATCATCAATATATGGTGTGGTGCGAGGAGACTAGGAGTTCTGCGATTAACATCAATAAGGCCTTGTGGACTGCAATGAGAACTATGAATCTTGAACCCGTGCGACCAGATCAATGCTAGTATTATTTTTGCCCCCTGAAATCTCAATGAATATAAAGATGATGAACCTTCCGCCAGCAATCTGGCTGCAAGCCTAAACTAAGTGAGACAGGTGAGACTCTTCGCCGCATATTCGACTAGGGGAGCTTGAAGGTTAAGGAGCCATATGCAACTGACCGGACCCCCTCATTGTAGTTCACCGAGAATACCACCCAAGAGAATGCCAACATGCCACCGGTTTTGTTGGCTACGACTGGCGAGGTCGTCCACACGAAAATAAAGCTCCTGATGAGACCAGTGCTACCGTTGGGCGTCAATGATGCTCAGGAGCAGATCAGGGAGGATTTTCGGCCAAAGCCGCATGGTCGCGTTTCACGGGAAGATGCTAATTGGCAACAGACCGCACCACCGTGCCGTACTATGTCAAATGTCGAACGAGTCTTTTCCATATTACAGCACACATTGACATATCTTCAGCTGACAGCTTGCTCAAACACCAAACTGTCTCTGTTCCTGGTGCACCACCAAAAACTACAAGGCTTTGATCATTGACTTCACCAAAGCCGCGTTACCGGTTAAGTGGCTTGGCATCAGAGAAAGAGCACAGGGCCAGCCCACTCGGCAGCTGAGATATGCCGAGCAGGTGACGAAACTCAATGCCTGGGCGGTCGTTGTGTAGGAGTGGGAGCAAATGGTGTTCGGCAAACCTCTTCGCCGCCTCGTCCCCAGCTGTGTCGTTTTCGACGATGAAACTGGAACGTTGATGCGTGACCTCTGGGTTTGATCTTCTAGTGCCGCTGTTGTTGCCGTCTGTGTTGCCAGCAACATTGTCGTTGCCGCTTTGCCATCCTTCAGTCTAAGTTGCATTTGAGACCGGCCATACGCGACCGGTTCGATCCGAAGGCTTTACTCGCTAGTACGGCATCCCTGGGGTCCGGCTCTGGGTACGCGCCGTAAGTTCCGTAACGCTGATGACAATGCCAAAATTGGGCTCCGCACCTTTCATCGCCCACAGCAGATTGCTTTCGTTGTCGGGGCGCACGCCAGCGGCTAGATGGTGTTGGCGTGGTAAAGTGCGCGACCGACACAGTACCTAGCCAGACTCGAAACTGACTATTACGGCGCCGACGACAGCGTCGCATGCCAGCCAGTGAAGCCTCGCCAGATGTCCGATGCCGCCTTGTTGCCATAGTCTGGCCCCTGCTCGAGGCACTGCACACCCGCCGTCACGGACTCTTGGACGGCCCGTCGTACAGCCGGCGCCGGCGATGACCACGCAATCTGAGCTAGATTCCAGTTCGCCTACGTCTTTCTTCTATCGTGATAATGCGGATCTGAGTAATAGCACCCATATCAACTGCGACTTGTTATTTCTTCATCGTGTTTGGTCAATATGCCGAAGCTATTGTTGGCATTAGGTTACCTCAGTCTTTCGTCAGCGCAGAGAAATGCGATTTGAGCCAGCAGGCATGCTGTCACAACCCACAACAGGTAGCTTTTGGCTAGTGACTCGATCTCGGCGCACATACTAGGTTATGTAGTAAGGCTGCATGTAATCATTATGTTATAATTGCAAGCCACGCGGAACAGGAAGTGGCCACTTTCCATGGTCTTGCGGGAACTGCGCAGGAAGCCGGACGGACGGCTGTGCTTCCAGTAGATAGATATGCTATGCCCGTAAGGTCGTTGATTCAACGATGCAGCTTCCTTTTGCATTAGTGATGCCCACGCTTTCGGCCTCCTGCAGCTTCATCGTATCATCTTGTAGGAAACTTGCGTATGAGCTAGCGGCGAAACAGTTAAGTAGTCGAGTGATTGGAGGAAAATCCCGCCGCTTCCTGCAGTTGTTGGGGGTGCTGACCGCCCCTACTGTCCCCGCTATCCAGGCGCAAGGGATTGGGGTCATAACATCAGTACTCCAGTGTACGTACGTGTTGGGGCAGAGCAAAGCAATCACACAGGCTCTGACTAGACTAGACGTACTAGACCCTTGACCATGAAATTACCATAGGCTACTCGAAGTACCCGCTCCGCACATCGCCTTAGACTGCACGGTGGCACAACTTTTTCACCACTATCTGGTTACTTTTAAGACGCAAAAAGTAGCATCGTAACCATAAAAACCAGCTCACAGTACTACTTTTGGAACTAGGAACCTTTGCCTGCAACCTCCATCTGCTATCTGCCAGTGATTCACTCTGAGAAGTCTCCCTTTTTGTCGATCTTCCTAGCTTCCTTAGTGGCTGTCAATTCCAGCCGTCCCTCCTTCCCCATTCGCAATGCTCCACTACGCTTCTTAACGGCTCTGGAGCTACGGAGTAGCTGGGTTGTTGCAGCGTACTGGGGCAAGTACAGTGTGCTCTGACTATCACTACGGAAACCCGGAAGTTTGCCGTTTGCCCTGTTGGTGCTTGTGGCCACGATTGGGGTCCCAGCCAAAGCCTCCTTCTCCAGTTTCGGACCTACATTTCTCCGGGTTAAAGGGTGAAAGGGATTGGGATCACAGCGGAGATGCCCAACCAGACAATGCGATGAAGCTTGGCACACCATCGCGTGGAAAAAATGCTCAATGGCTTAAGACGTCAAAATTTACTTCAAAACTATGTACAGTATACCTCTTGCACTATCGAAGAATGTCGCTAAATAGAGCAAGATACTCTTGAGTGTGATTAGTTGCCTATGCCTCAACTATCCGTACTTGCATCGTCGGCCTCCTTATCATGGCTTTGGTGATGACCCGCCTCTTCCAGCCTCGTCAACGTCGTTAATTCCCAAGGACCCGTCGTCTTGGCTCCAGTAACGGTACCAAGATAACTTCGGCCTTCCCCCAAAGCAGTTGCCTTTCATGCGTATATGCGTGGTTACTTCTGACCGTCTAAGCTAAGGGGTAGTCCTCCAGCTACTCTCAAGCAGGCCTCTACCGCCTCTTGTAAGAGCTTCTCGGTCTTCTTCCACTGCTCTTGCTTTATGTACGTCATTGCCAGGTCGGCCATGATCGCTACGGTCGGTAGGTGGTCACGTCCTTAGATCTTCGATCTCATTTCTATCACCCGTGCCTGTAACGCCTTCACTGTTGAACAAGTCCAGCAGATCATCATCCCCAAGTGGGCTGCAGTGGAGGCAGACGGCCTTAAAGCTTATGTTTTCTTTATTCGCCTATGTGCAAGCCTATTCTAAGCAAGCGTTTTAGTGTATGGAGGATATTGCGGTAAGGATGTTTTCCTATTATCCTCTATAGAAATTCCTGCCCTGGTCCTCCAAACCAAAAGAGGATTTTCTGCAAAGCAGATTTGTGCCTATTATCAAGGCTGTCAGCGAATTTTGTTTTTGGCTATAGCGTGTAGCTTGTCTCTCAAGGCACGTTTTGTCCCGGTGTTTCTTGCATTAGACGACCAGTTCTTGATGCTGTCAAGAGCAAGTCGCAACTCAATCTCAGAGGTAAACTTCGGGCAATGGGTTGAGAGATATTGAAAGCTGCATTTAGCACAGGTAGCTGCATTAGCATTTATCAGGGATAAACCAGATGAGGATCTGCGAGCTCTATCGGGCATATTGATAGTCGATAGTGGTTGGTATGGTTCTGAACTTGCGGTTGGCTGATGGTGTTTGCGACTATTACCCCCTTGTGTATTTTTTTCTTGTTGCATCACCAAGTCCTTCCTTTCATTATTATTCCAACCCATATCGTAGTTTACTAGAGGATCAGCTCTCTTTACTTGGAAATCTTGTCCGGCGTTGGCAGAGGAGTAGAGTCGCTTATTGAGCTCTGTCGAGGAAAAGTGGGAGGTGGGGTGAACAGAGGAGATTTCTGGTCCGGCTTCTCTTCCGTTCTGGTTAGTTCTAGAGTTTGCTGTGGTATGAAGTTGCCACTTAAGCTGGACCCCTTGGCTTGCGAAGACTTCGGCGTCCTTTTGGGGTTTTGCTTTCGAGGAGTTGGCTTGGCTGGTTTGTTTTGACTTGCCTTGGTAACTCTGTAGGTTGTCGCAGTGCTAATCTTAAATGACTTACGTAAGAGCGTCTTCTTCTGTGAGGTCGACGAGTTAACCTGCTGTTTCTTGTTGCTAGATGCTTTTTTGGGAGTCGAATAAGGAGAAGCAAAATTTTTAGCTTTACCTTTAGTTATCTTCACTATAGCGCTGTTCTCCGCGTCAGTATCTTGCTCCTCATCCTCACTAACAAAGTCCTCGTCATTATCGGAACTAGCGCTACGATCACCAGGGAGACCGGCCGCGAGGTCCATAGGAGCGTTTTTTTTTTATAGTTTACAGCTTTGGTACCACTTGTTAGTATGTGACGACTGTAATGAACCTGACTAGCCTGGGCTTACCTGACGTCGACGACCGCCACGACCGAGGACTTCTTTGTTTAGCTCTGCAATTCGCTTTGCTTCAGCTTCGCGTTCTGCAAGAATTTCCTCCCAGACGTTCGGGTTCACAATCGGCTCGTTTTCCTCGGCTAGGTTATCTTCAAACCCGCCCTTATCGTTAGCCCACACGCAGGCAAAACGAGAACGTCGATTCAGCTGACTCGTCTTGTCCCATCTCTGCCTGTTCTATTTGAGATCGATCAAGGAGCTTTTTGATGCTGGCTTCATCATAGCGTATGATATCTTTCTTGTCTTGATCTTCGCTAAACAATGCAGAAGCTCCAAACTTGAGGATTGACTCTAGATCGTCTGGCTCACCCTCTTCGTCCATAGCCTTAATCAGGACATGATCAAGAGCCATCTTCTTCCGGCCAATCTGCATAATCTTTTCTTCAGCTGAATTCTTCGTCATGAGCTGGAAGCAGAGAACTTTGTGTTTTTGACCGATTCGATGTGCGCGGGATATGGTTTGAATATCTTGATGGGGGTTGAAGTCCGGGTCTAGGATTATAACGGTATCTGCTATAGCGAGATTGATACCTACTCCTCCAGCTCTCGTCGATAGAAGAAAGGCAAAAACAGGCGAGTCTGTGGCATTGAAAGTATCAATATGCTTTTGTTTTTCATGGCTATTGATCTTGCCATCAAGACGTCTGTGTTGGAAGCCAAGGCCATTAAGGAAATCCTCAATGATGTCCAATTGGTTCAGGAACTGACTGAAGATTAATACGCGATGGCCAAGCTCCTTGAGCTTGGGTAGCATGATGTTAAGCAACATCAGTTTTCCGGACGCGGATACTAGGTTCTCTTGCATCTTGATTTGATCCGCCGTCCTCTCTTCGATCGCCTCGCTATACATGAACGGATAGCAAAGACACTTTCTGAGCTGTATGAGAATATTGTTCAGACTTCCACGCTCCTTCTTGTTTATTTTATCGTCAGCAAAGATTGCTTTGATAAGGTCAGGACTTTTCGACATAATCGATTTGCATAGCTTCTCCTGCAGAATCGACATGGAGACCGGTACAATAATCTGCGCTATGGGGGGTAAAAACTTAAGAACTTGGGCTTTGGTTCTTCGGAGGAAATACTGTTTGATCCGACCGTGAAGCTCAGGCAGATTCTGCGCTTTCAGTTCTTGATACTCTTCATCTAACTTCTCAGCGTTTTGAGTTGGATCAATGAACTACAGAAGGTTGAAAAGCTCTCGTTTGTTGTTTTGCAGCGGTGTTCCAGTAAGAAGGACTCGAAAGGGGAATTTCATTGCCCGCAAAGCCAAATAAAACAGGCTCTTGTCGTTCTTTAACCGCTGACCCTCGTCAACTACCAACCCAGCCCACTGAACCGAGCGGAAGAGACTCCTTGTCCGGTCATCCTGGGCAGAGTCTTAAGACATGACCACAACGTGGGCTTTAATATCTGACGAGCCATTCGGGAAAAGCTCGTAGTTGTAGGCTAGCTCCTGAGGTTGCTTTCCGCCATGGTAAGTTACGACCCGAAGATCTGGTGCCCACTGCTTTATTTCACGACGCCAGTTCGGACAGGTGGAGTTCGGAACAACGACCAGAAAGGGCCAGCACTTAATAAGTTCGCTGCTGATAGTCCCGTAATATAGTAAGGGAATACATACCTTTGGCTCACCGTGAACCAGAGCCGAAATCAAGCTAACTACTTGGACTGTCTTTCCTAGTCCCATCTCGTTTGCTAGATTAACATTCTTGTCCTCGTGATAGTTATATAATAACTAGTTGACGCCTTCAAGTTGTTAAGCTACTAAGTTGCCCCGGCGAATCCCTTGCGGCTGCTCCTCTAACGCGGTAAATCTTTCTTTTTTCCACCGGCTCACCTACTCCCTCATTTTGACATTTGATGAGCTGCCGAAGTATTTGCCCGTTAGGTATTCGCAGTACGCGGCCTTGAATGCGTTGTAGATTTCACCAGCATCTAGTTTCGGTGGTTTATCCCACACGGCCTCGTCATAGCCAAGACCTTAGAATTTGACGTAAATTTTGTCGACGCTCTCGATGCGTTCCATGTCCTCCTCCAGAGTCCGACCTCGTCCAGGTTTCAACTTGGCGGAGAAGATAACATCTGGGAGAAGGTACTTCCAGGAATAGCGTCATCTTTTGTCATTTTCAGGGCTAGATTTTGATCCGCATCCTTCTTGGCGAATGAGCTGCGCATGATTCCTGCTGCGATGTGATAAACCCAGGCGCCAGGCATCCAGCTGCAATGGAAGTAAGAGCATTCCTGCCATTTTATAAGATATTCTTTCTCATCTTCAAAAAAGTCGCTGTATGTCATTCCCTCCGTGTGGGATTCCCTGTTTGCAGGCCGCCATGCAACCAAGGTGTGAATTTTGTGTGATATCGTGCCACAGTCGTGGCACTTCCAATCCACGGAATATTCCGAAAGCCGTTAATCACGAATGTCTGATACGTCCGAGTCCATCTGAGATGAAGGAAGATGCTCGTAATGCCAGCCACGTTTACAATTAACACAACGGAACAGAACGTTTTCAGCATTGTTAATGAGAGAGGAATCAATAGGAGTGATTAGATCTTCACCACCGTTCTCGACTCTGATCTTCTCTTCCTGTCTTGGGGTCCTTCTGGGCGAAAATGCCTCGCATGAGCGTCCTGATTCTTCACATTTTTGACACCGGTGATGTCTTGGGGCACGTTTGTCCTTTTTGTTATAGAAGCCGATGCAGTACTTGCACTAAAGGACGAAGTCATCTGCCCCGACTTTAGTGACTATGTGTTCTCTGGCTGATCTACATCCTAAACAACTTCTGTAGAAAGACAGGGAGCAGCCTTGACAGCCGATCAGTGAACCTTTGCTAGCGATTGGTCCAGTATTGCAAGTGCCGCAAATCTCAGAGTGGAATAAAGTAAATGTTGAATCGTGTGGAAGTTGCTTGAAGACTTCCTTGAAGTTGATAACTTTAGGTATGCCTGCAGGTGCTGTGTCTTCGACGTAGAAGGAGTCCTCGTCCATCAGGGCGATGTCAATCATACTGGCCTTATTTCTAGTTGATCTTCCAGAACGACGTCGATCCTCAAACTCAATCGATGAGCCACGTGATCTGGATCGCACTGCAGGCCTAGCCCTGGCCTTGGACCGTTTCGATTTCTTCCGCCTCGATTGCGAAGGTTTGGAGACAAGATCTGACGTTACTAACATGAAGTTATCATCGTCTTCATCAGATTGCTGCAAACAAGGTTCCTGGGATAGCTCATCCAAGTCTTCATCGCGGGTTAGGCTGGTGTTACTAAAGGTCATACTGGTGAATATAAGCTGTTTCTGTGTACGCTCCCTCAGTTGTCGACATTATCATCAAAAATGCTAGGATATTCTTGACGTGTGTTTTGCCTGGAGGTACCGTGTTGCTGCCGCAAGGAGCGACAATCAGTTTCCGTGTCGCCGTCGTCATCGTCGTCGGAATCAAGGGTAGAAGTGAGACGGGTTTGACGGCGACGCATGCTTCTCTTACGGCTGGAGCGAGCTGGAGTCTCTTCTTCGTCAAGCTCCATGAGGTCCACGTTAGACCCAGCATCGGAGTTTCCGTAGCTCTCCAACCAGGACCTCTTCCTCTCACGCTTCTTGAAAACGTCGCCACTGTTATCTATATCCATAGTGCGTTGTAGTTTCCGGAGTGCAGCTTCACCACCTTCACAATCCAGAAGGTCTTCAAGTAGTGTCTTAGAAATGTCAGTTGCTATTTGAAATAGGCCTAGAATGTTTGTGAATTTCGGCAAGAGTGCTGTTAGCTGGAAAGGGAGGTGCCGAGAAGCAGGATTTCCGGATTTCCTGAACAGCTCTACTGCTCGCCGCTGGTACCTTCCAGTATCGACAGTAGTTTCAAGGGCAAGCTAGTATGCAAGTGTTTTGGGTATCGAAGTTTCGTGGTAGGTTATAATATCAACAAGACTGGGAAGTAGAAGGAAGTCGGAGGAAAGAGCCTCACAAGGTATGAGAATAATTAAGGAAGAACGGGAGGAGAGGTGCTCAAAACGAAACGGACAGAGTTGCTGACTTACAATTTCCCGTCGAGCGTCGGTAAATTCAATATTGTACCCGCGTTCTCCATCCAGATTCACATCGTTAAGGACTTCATCCACTACGTCACTTCGAATCGATATATACTTTTCACTTTCCACAAGTGGCATGGAGTGTAGAACGACTTCAAACTTGGCTGAGCGCATTTGTTCTGGTAGCCTTTCTTCTCTAGGTCTTGATTCGGACGGTCATTCATCATAACTTCTTCCAAGTCAACTTCCGGTTTATCAGTCTTTGAGTCCGACAAAGTGGCTGCGAGCGCAGCAATAGCACGTACCTCAGCCGAAGTCGTTTGCTCATCTAGCTCAAGTGCGCCGTAGCCATGAATTGTCTGCTGTTCTGGGGGATAGCTGCTCTCTGAGATGTCGGCAAGGAATGTATCGTCATGGCTCTATCGGCAGGCTCGTTGTCGAGCGGGGGGGGGTCGGTCGGTGCATCGTTAAAGAAATTGTCTAACTAATCAAGTCCGATCAGCGCATCGCTTGGCGATCCGGCGTCGGATAGCCCCTCCATGCTTCAACTCGTAGCGATTTGGGAGGCATATGAAGGTAGATGTGTTCGGCTGCACGTCGAATCCAACAGCCAGAGGGAGGCGCGAAGCAAAAAAGAAAAGAAAAAGGGGTGTTGAACCAAAAAAGAAGGGGGAAAACCGGAATCAAGAAGAAGCAGGAAAGTGTCCTACCAGAGCAGACGTTCGATTGCGGGTAGGCGCATGAAGGAGAAGCTTGCTTCGAAGTTGTTACAGTTCTATTGAACAGTCATCAGGGGCACGTGATATCTCACGTGCTGGCCGTACACGTATAAGAGACACCCTCGACAGCATCATCGTCAGTAGGTCAACTCAATAGAAGACCAACTGCTTATACCTACGTTTATCGATTTGTCGTTGTTTATTGCCTTGTGACCGTTTGTTTGACTTCTGTACTATTCTGTTTATATCTCTGTTCTTATCACGGTTCCGACCTCTGCCTGTTGTAGCCACGTGCTAGCAGGAAGAACTGTGACAGAAGTGGACTTGACGAATATTCAACGCGCCTGCAGAACCGCGTTGCAATTAAACTACTATGGGACTTCGTGAATAGAAGGTACGTGCCCCACGTAACTAGCGGCTCAATATGGATTAGCTAGGAGGTTGCTTAATAACTCTGTTACGGCAGTCCGCAGGGACCACTGGGTCAAAATTCAATAAATTAGTAGGTATATGGTATGAGGGTAGAACTTGCCTAATATGGTGATAGTCTCCACTAAAGTGTGTTATCGATAAGATATGAGTGGCTAGAAATTTTAGGTAAGTATGGAGCCCGTGCCTATATACCCATAAAAAGTCAACCCTAGACCCCTGCTAAAGTCTGACTCCCGGCTTATACCCGTAGTAATCCCCTACCTATAGTTATAGTAGTTTATAATGCTTACCTCGCTGTAGCTATAGCGCCTCCCCCCTTAACCCTAACTACCCTACTACCCTAGCTACCCTAACTACCCTAACTTCCTTAACTTCCCTAACTGCCCTGACTGCCCTGACTGCCCTGACTGCCCTGACTGCCCTGACTGCCCTGACTGCCCTAACTGCCCCAACTGCCCCAACTGCCCTGACTGCCCCAACTGCCTCAACTGCCCCAACTGCCCTAATTGCCTTAACTACCTCAACTACCCTATATGCAACCGCCCCATATATAATTACACTGCCCGCATTTACCCTTTTCGCTCTTGACTCGCGCAAGTGCCTAGTAATTCTCAGCCAATCAGAGCCTTTTAAAAATCCTCCCCTTAGGTGTAGACCTATTGACCCGATGCGGAAATTATTGAATTTTGACCCAGTGGTCCCTGCGGACTGCCGTAGATCACAATACTCGTGTTGGTGCAAAGCCCCATATTTAGGAGTAACCCTGCTGTCCCGCAACAAGGGGAGGGCGGGGTAGGCTGCTGACCTCCCCAATCAGCAGGCAGCGACCATTTTTGGCCACTCCAGATAGCCATTACATAGTAAGTATGACAAGGATAAGTGATTGTGATTGCAACAGTGGCGTGCGCTGCTGCCCCTAACGATCGTCCACAAACACAATGCATTAATAAGAGTTACTCACTTGCGTAATAGGGCAGATCTCGGCGATACGCCGGGCGAGCTGCAAAGCCAGCAGTCTTGCAGGCACGAGCGTATTCTGAGGCTTTTCTAGCAACTAATGAAAATGAAGTTCCGTAGGCGACATGTGTCTACGTTGTCATGATTAGAAGATCCTCCAAAGTAAAATGTTGGCGCACTTGCGAATGGTGTGCATTTGCGCGTATTCCTGACCACGTCGAGTGCCTAGATCGGTGAGAATTCACAGTGACTCATTGGGGTGTGAGCAGCAGTAAGCGACAGCGGATGATGCAACCTATTCGTCGTTGCTTTTCCTTCATTATACCACTCACCAAGTAGTCTTGAGCCCACGGTGCCTGTGAAGGGAAGTGGATATCAGCCAAACGGAGCGGCTGGGAGTAATTGCTGACAGCCCAATCGTCATTCATAATGAGCGACTCAACGCCTAAGCGGCCACTGTGCCAAATACAAAGAATGCTATGGCCGGAACAAACCTTCTAGACAGGTTATCGCTGCTGGAATGTTCTGGCCGGGCGGGCATTTGTATCCGTTAGCTGCAAGGTGGATAAGCTGTAGCCAGCGAGGGGAATCTCTTGTTGGCGGCACCAAAGCCCCATGTTGCGGGGTTCTTTTGCAACGCGGGGCGCCTACAGAGAAGCTCGAGGAGCTCTTGGTAGCCAAGAGCATGTTAAGGACCGGCGGTCGCGCAACAGTTGCGCGACTGCTCCTCAACCAGCGGCTACATATCACGCAATAAGTCACCAAGAAACGATGCTTACGAATGCATTTCAGTGGAACCCACTTTCAGTGCCTGCACAAAGGCGCAGGTCACAGGGCGACATGCAAGTCGCAGACCATCGTGGGTGTGTAGCCGCTTTCTAGACTCACTGAAAGCCACGAACGGCATTAAGGTCTCCAAGGTCCGCTAGGTATTGCCTGACCAACTACGAGGAGATCTTAGGGAGAGGACTATGTGGATGTAATGTGTTAGCGGGTGCAAGACTAAAAGTCATCAATTACCCCCTTTGAAAGTCGCTGGCTGTACCAAGTTGATAAGTTCCTTGTTTAACTGGTTTATGTAACTGAGTAGCCTTTGCCTCGAATGATCTGGAATATTGTGCACCTTATTTCGATCATACGGTGCACAGCACCAAGACTGAGGACGCCCATCGATGAGCATGTACCTCTACTGTACATCTTGGCTCAGGCAAGCCCGCAAACCCCCCGTCGGATAAGGCTCACTGTCCCCTTCCAGCGGGCTACTTGTGTCGCTGTGAGTTGCACGTTAGTGCATTCCCGCCTATGGCCGCACCGCCACTGATTTTGCCGCGCCACCTAGCAGTCGCCTACGGCCTGCAGCGTACAGTAACAGCAAGCAAGGCCAACAAATTGCAACAAGGCATTTTTGCATCCGAAGGGGAAAGAAGGAATAAAGGGGCGTACGAGCACCAATGGGGTCCTTGCCCACTACGAAGCCAAGCCTATCTGGCACCCGAGTACCTGACGCTCCAGGATATGGCTTTTCATCGACAGACTTGCGCCTCTGCCCCGCTGATGGCTAGTGGTTGATGGTAAGTCTGGTCGTCCAGATCGCCACCCCCTGCCCACCACATGGGTTAATTAGCCAAGCGAGCCTGCAGCCTCTCCTGCAAAAGCATACGAAGGGGCCACGACATTAGTATATTATCCTGTGCGGCAGTTTTTGCCTCTCAACTTGTTAGCCAATTCGAACTGTCACCACGAGCAAAAATGACCGACGCAAGTTTGTACCAAATGGGTCAATCAACAGTTGGGGATGCTCTGCGACGGCATACTTTGATGAATTTCGCGCAATGTTCAAACAATATGTCCCAGCAACCGTCACCACTTCATCACGGGATTATTGAAGAGTCCGAATCGCCAGCATGTCCGGGAAAAGTTGCGTGAATGCGAAAGTTTGAACACCACTTGAGTTGACTGGCAGATTCTGGAAAAAATGGATCGAAACTGCTCAAAGGAAGCTACGAGAGCCGTGTCGAGGTGATATTGAACGCGTGTACAACTCATGCTAGCAAGTAGGCATCGACTTGTCAGCCACCTCGCTCGGTGAATTTAAAAGCACCAAAAGATTTGAGGGTAGGGTGGTACCAGAGCTTTCCTCCGCTATGCGCATGCTATGTACCCAACTGGGAGGGATATGTACACGAGAGCTGGAATAACCCGAAGCACCAACTTTCGATGGATGCCGACCAGTTTTGGACGGGTGTTAAAACCCGAGCAGTCAAAATTATGGAGCATTGGGACGAAATACAAAAAATCAATGTTGAAGCCTTCCGAGCAATCGCAAGACCAAAGACAAACTTCACAAAATCCCCAGTGCGCACATATGTGCCTATCTGAAAAGCTTTAGGGGCCAACGACCTTCTCCGCAACAGTTTCGGTCTCCGATGCTTCACCTCGAGGACCTTGTCTAGGGCGATAAACTTCCACCATTTTTCGAGGTACCTGCGAAGCGTCACCCGACGACATTTCGCACACTTGACAGTCACTTCGTCCCATTGGGCCGCGCCGCGCTCTGCATTACCGACATCCAGCTGTCGGGATGGCTCAGACGCACACATACGAAATCCTAGTCCAATGCGTTTAGGGCTTGGTGGAGGAGGTTGAAACTAGCTTGCCTTGGATTTGGACTCTTTCTTGTCGAGCATCCACAACAAGGACAATGGAGACTGGTCATTCTTGGGTAGATCTTTCCGGCTGAGGTGCTCTGAGTCTGAGCACATCGTCGACGTAGATTATCTGTGTATCCTGACGAGAGCCTCACTCGACGAGCCTCAAAATGACTTGTGGCAAGTGAGACTTGATCCCCGGTATTGGGAAGTTCGTCTTGAAACGTCTGAAAAACACGACGTGAAGTTGATGAACCTGGTACGCACCACTTTCGGGCGCATCGACATGTTCAGCACCGTCAGCGGCCTTCTTCAAGAGATGTCAAAATCCCCTTGTCCAAGACAGCCCCAGAGAGCTTTGCTGAAGATGACAACTTCTTGAGACTCATGGCCTCTGTGAGTGGCGTCGTCGACAGGTTTATAGACGAACAATTCAGCCAGCTGAAATATATCGAATGGCCTAACCAGGGTTCAATCATCTCGTTGTTTTCTTGTTTATTTGCGCAGATGAAGGAAAACAACTATATTATCCGGCTCGTGAGCCTATTTGAGGTCATGCAAACGGTTGAACGAGAGCTTGTAAGAGCAGAGTCGATCCCGCTGAAGTCTTGCAGGCGCTGAGTGACTCATCTGTATTGTTAGTGTGTTCACAACATACTCTATTTCTGGTTTGTATCCAATGCGCTGCAATACTGCCTCACAGCCAACAACTTAGCAGACTGGCAGATGAATCGAGCGCGTCCCTTGGGGATGCACAATCAGGGTTCTCAGTGAAATGGGCCAAAAACAAAAATGCAAATTTGACTACTTGTCTCGGAAAGGGAATGCTCAACAGTCCGAGTTCTGGAGCTATTTAGACTATCTTAGTTTTCAGGTCCTCTCTCGTCAATTGAGCTTTCGCAAGAGTCCCCTGTAACAGTTTTCCGTGTCAAAGCTGGGAATCCTGTGAGAGTAGCAAAAATTCGCTGGAATATAGTGGTGCTGGGTTCGGCTGCAGGGCTTATTTAAAAAGCCAAATTGATGATATTGCACCATAAGATACATCCTAACTCGTTTAGTGAAAAATGAATCTAATGGCTGCAGAAAACCAGGAACCTGGTTTCGCCTGCGGCCCCCATTTGGCGTCCTCGCTCGGCCTCGTCCATCTATACTCTCCAGCCACTTCGACGTTACCTATACCGGATTTCTCCGTGTGCTTAAGGCCTACCTTGCCAGAATCCTCCATTTTCAAATCACAGCTACCATACAAATCGGTCTTAGCACCCTTGCGCCCAAAACCGCGCCACTTCTTACTCAACTTTACGTCGCAGTCTGTGAAGGCAAGGTCCAATCCGCCGAGCCTACAAGCGACGCACTCATCACCCACGATGCCCGGTAGATGGCTGTGACGTGTGAACAGACTGATATCGATGCGGTCGAGAAATAGGTTGCGTTTGATCCAGTTTTCTTCTGTTGAAAGTTCAAGCCGTGTTCTGTGAAAATTTGTTTGAACGTTTGTTTTCCCCGACAACGACACCCACTGGTACAAAGTATCTTCGTGTGAAGGCGGCAAGAAGCCGTCATCACGGGACCATGTCGTGGGAAACCCTTTAGTCAAGTTTATAGACATGGAGAACGACCCCAGCGGTGTTTTCCCACCCACCTTGCCCAAAAGGTCAGCTTTAATTAGTTGGAAGTCTCTCTCTTTCCCATCTCGCTCTTCGTCGTTTCTGGCTTTCTCGTTGAGAAAACACATTTCCTCAATTGTAGGAACAGTGATGAGCCTTGGAGATAGGTCGCAAATGAATTCCCATCGCTTTCGCTTCTCTTCTTCCGCAATTCTCGGGAATGACGGAAAAGGCGTAACTGCTTGAATCATGGGAGCCGGCACATGTCGCAGGTCTGGAAGAAGAGCATTATCTCGAGGCGAAAAGATGTCTTGGTCATTATGGCAATTCTTAATGTGCTTGCTTTTGGCCTGGACTTGTAGTGTTCTTACCTGGACCAGTAAAGCCGCCAGGAAAACTGACATGACGGCGGCTGTCATGGTCAACAGCCTTGTCTGTGCCAAAGCAACCTACCGCAAAATGCCCGAAGCCTCCATTGGGGCGATGATCACCGTCGTCTCCAAAGTCATGCCCTATATTACCCAAGCCGCGCAAGCTGCCCCAACCGCCCATGCCGCCTAAAACTCCCGCAAGTTGCTCGCCGCTGAAGCTACTAACCATTTTAGAGTTGGTTCGTGTTCCAAACTCGGTGAGAGACAAGTAAATCGACGAAAGGAAGTTCAGCTTGAGTGTGTCAAAGACAAAGAACTGACCTCTACTATTCAATTTTCCATAGCCATCCCGTCTCCTTTATAAATACTTCCTGCTTCTGCGTGGACGCTCAGGCTAAGGATAGGATTCTGGCATGATGGCATGAAACAAACCTACGAAATATGAAGGTTTCGGTAGATTGATGGCGACCTCTGTGTGCCCGCTAGATTTGCCTTTGCTATTGCATATTGTCAAACTCCCCCTCTCCAGGCCATGGTTTTTGGGCAGGAAAGAATGGCGGATGCGTTTTCAACTAAAGCCCGATACAGCAACAGTTCGAGTGCTCTGCCTTGACGGCGGCGGCACAAGAGGCAAGTATCCTTTGAAGGTGCTGAAACAGCTGCAAGATAAGATCAACTTGCCCAATTTCCCCGTTCAACAACACTTTGACATATAGTTAAGAGCATAACCATCTTCCTCTTAATACAACACACCGTCCTTCTTTAACTGCCCCACACAGTACGAAAGATGAGTGTCATCATCACTGTATACCCAATCATCGATATCTGTAAGTGCCCCTAGAGTTGAGGCTACGTCCAGCATGGGTGATTTTGATGCATATATCATCAGCAGCCTAGAAAACCGGTGGTGAATGCGAGGATAAGAAAGTTGAACTGCAGTCACATTGTGGTAAATTTGAGATTACTTAAATGTAAAAACTCATCTTCGAGTCGCAATCCCACGGGTCAAATTTCTTCTTGTCCCCCTGGGGCTCATACGATTTGCTCTGGGATTCCAAAACGCGCTTCTGAGTCTCAACCTTCACCTTCTCGCGCCAACCGTTGCTCAGGCGTTCCCAAAATCTCTCTCTAAGTTGTGGCAGGTATTGGACATCATTGATGCAGTAATCTTTGATAGGCATCTGGATCGGCCGGATATTGAAAACTTCGTACGAACCACCATGCTTAGGGTGGTAGAGCTTGAGTCCTGCTTCCTTCACCGCCTTCCAGCGGAGCTTTTCAGAGTATGAAAGGGGTGCATAGATATCTATGCACTTTTCCAATCCGATGAGGAAACGCCGTCGCCCAGGCCGGGCCGCATTTTCCATTAGTTGTACATCTTCAATCCCGCAGAGATTGACTGCAAAGTGATAAAACAAGGCGTCAGAGTCGTTGCGGACATCATAGAAAACCTTGGTGATCATCGGTGATTCGAGAATGGTTTTAAGAGTCGTTCCATCGTCCGTGGCAGTTCAGAAAGCTGAAGATTGAAGTGCATGGACATCAACAAGATATACATGCTTCTTTAACGGTATAAAGATCGTCATGAGTGAGATGCTACCATGGCGAGACAGGCTTACTCCTTCCAGGTCTAGAAAGAGGGATCGCGCATCACTCGGGAGAGTCTGTATCGTGTAGAGGAGACGCAACACCGACTCTGTTGAGTCAACGATGCTGTAAGTGACGCTGTTTGCATTCATTTTGAGCGTAAAAGAAAAGCTTACACACGTAACAACCACCGACTTATGTGTGTGCGCGTAGGCAGGTACTTGTAGCTGGCGCTCTACCTCGGTGTCTGGCACCATCGTCATGAATTAAAGAGCCTTTCTAGTTGCAATGTTGCCCCGCACAGTTAACATGTGAGAGACGTTGCCAGAGACCTGTTGATATTCTCAGCGCTTTTACAGCTTCAAATGAGAGCTCTTGCCCTATTTTGCCGTTCTGCCGTTGACTACCATAAGGCTACACGGTTGAAAGTCATATAACCGTTTGAGCTTAATCTGCCCGATCTTGTTTCCTCCCTTATGTTTCCGATTTTGAAGAATTTTACTTTGCTGCCTACTCGGAGACTAAAGCCCCGCAATCTTGGGTCAGCAGGGTTCTTGGGTCGGCGGGGTGTTGTTACAAGAGGGGAAGAACAACGAACTGCGACACGAAGCAAAAGGTTCCAGCTTTCCCGTCCATGCAAAATAACGGGTTACATCTGCATGTATCCGTTTGTTGGAGCTCCAGGGTGCGTTGCGCTGTTCATTTGGTACAACAGAAAACTCTCCTCTCCACTGCTTTGGCCGTTTTCGTCGTTTGCACTATGGATGCCGCATATGTCGATGAATTGGTCTGGTCTAAGACGTCATCACAGCCGCCTACAGATACCTGTGCATAGAGGAATCTGAGTTTGCTCAGTAACTCTCTTCGTCTACACGGGTAGGATGCTATGCTCTAGTAGCATCAGAAGAGGGGTCTTTGACTTGCCTTTTGCGGTTAAGACGAAGGGCTATACAGGGAGACCGAGGAATCACATGGTTTGGGTATTATTATCGCGTTATGTAATACCGATTAAATGGTATTGATAGTGCCGTCGACGTCATCGTATGAGGCGGTTGGCGCCATTATATATTGCGAGCTATGTCCGCTCGTACTACTTCAATAGCAACTTATGTTTCTTCCGCTAATCAGATTTAATCAATTGCGAAGAACCCATATATCACTGGAAATCATACGAAAAAGATATACGCCTGTGATGTTAAGAAGCCATGTCATCTGCAGTTGCAAGAGTCATACGGTGGGACGAGAAAGAAGCAATTGCTGAATGCCCCTATTGTTGGAAGCAACATAGGCACACCATAAGCTTCTTGACTAACGCGAGCAAGGATCAACAGAAAACTCTCAAATTGGGACATGTTCGCACCGGATTAAATAATGCGAGCATTCAGCAAGCAGTGGCTCCATGTTTGGAGAATTATGAACATCTATCTTCTCCAATAACATACAGACTCCTCTTTCCGTTCGAGGACGACAACAGAGTTCGTGATTATAATTGGGAAATCAGGCCTTTCCCGTTAAGACCGACTGATCGGTCGCACTGTAAGTGCTTCCAGACGGTTGGCATGCTATCAAAACCCGACTATATGGAAGAAAATGAGATCCAGAAAATTTGTCAGAAGCTCACATCCATTGGGCTTGAAGAGGTGTGTTTTCCTCTTTTGGATATATATCCCGTTCTAAACGAGCCGCACATTTCTCGATGAATGCGCTAAACTAGACCAAATGCCAGGGTAGGAAACGCGAGCATACGTCATGCTTCATCTCTGTTCCTGAGATGGCAATTAAGTGTGCAAAAGGCAGCACCGAATTTTCTCTCGCTGTTGTAAGAGGCGAAAAGGAGAGGGTACTGGAGCTGCTACACGAAAACGCCGATGTCAACGCACGAGACATGCTTGGCCGTACGCCTCTTATGGAAGCTGCACTTTGGGGCCATGTTGAAGTCACGAAAATTCTCTTAGAATCGAAAGCAAACCCCACCAAGACAGACAAAGAGGGAAGACAAGCTGTTGATCTGGCAGAAGAATGCGACAGAAACGACGAGGAGAGGGAAGAACGCCATCTCAACTACATAGAGAAGCCCTCTGAGAAAAAGAGGGCCCGGAGGATTATTCGTGGACTACTCGGAGCCGTCCCATCCAGCGGAAACTCACTGGTGAAAAGCTTGAAAAGCTACTACGCAGCCCGTATCTATAAATGTCGTAATCTGTGGACAGCTTCTTTGGTACTTCCAATTGTTGGGGTTGAAATCAAGCATGAACACCAAACAGTCGCTTTCCTAGATCGAGATGAGCCTTTCGACATGATTCATGCCGCAAGCGGATGGTCTGGCTCAGGACACTGCCCGAGAAGTGGACACTATGAAAAGCTTGATGCCAACTACTGGACAGCTCAGGCTCTGAATCTTGCCAGGAAGATTGGTCTGCCTTTCCCGTTTCACCCCCGAGATGGGAACATGATGATTGGGACTTATAACGCATGCCACGCCGAGGCTCAACTGGTTGCATTCTTTGTTGAGCATCACCTACCTATCGTGGAAGCTACTAATTACCCATCGGAAAACTTGTTCAGTCAGCAATGCAGGAAACAAAACCCGATACAGAAGGCTAAAATTATTGTAAGCCAAGATCCGTGTGATTCCGGTATGGCTTTCATAACATGTGTTATGTGCAAGCAAAACTGTGATTTTGAAATAGTCGTTGCGAGAGAAATAGTCAGTTGAAAGACGACAAATTGGTAAGCTGCTGAGCCTTAAGTAAGGAATTCGCTTGAGCAGATATTGAAGAGCAACTTGGACCCGGGTCGGTGGCGAGACGTTCAAGATAGGAAAAGCAAAGCACGGGTAGCTACACAATTAGGTCTGATTGAGCGAGGCCTCTGGAGTTACATTACAGTACAGTACACTCAGTTTCAATATCTCTTCTTGTGTACAAGTTTTGAATGGTTAGAAGAGCTACAATCTGCTCCTAAGTCTATTTCAACAGTCTGTTATTGCCTGTGGTTGCCTTTTTGCACAACCTTATCGTTGGGTTTAGCGCTGTTACCCAAGTTGGCTACAGTGATAATTGAAAGGTGTTAAGGATGCGCCGGCATCATTATCCCCTGATCTGCCCTATAGTTACGCCAGCCAGTACCTCAACTAGTTGGGCCGTAAAAGCGGTGTCTGATAATCAAAATGCGAAGTGGCTGCATAAGCAAGTCGAGCAAAGTAGCCTGCTGACCCGCTCGCACTGTCGTAGTGGAGCCTCGGCTAAGCATCTGAGCGGAGCAATTTTCAATACTTGTGAGTACATGATAATCATGATAATCAGAGTAAAGACCGGATTACAGCTTACTATGCAGCCAAATCTGGATCTTCTTCCGTCTTATCAAGTATACTCATGTAGCCTCAGGTCATCACCACATTATAATGATTGAATGTCTTTGCTAAAAGCGGAAGATCGATTTGCTCCAAACTGTATCTTGTTGTATCGTATAAATAAACTAAAGTATGTATGGGGGCTGTAAAAACGACGCCTTACTTATATGCCCGAGACCTCTTCTATGCTACAAAATGGGTGACAGTACAGTAGTGGCTAGCAAATACTGTATGTATACTTGGACATCTCAAGTGAATTTTCTATTGAAGAGCCCAAAATGGCTATTGAGCGTGTTGGACCAAAGTTGTAAACAATGATGGTATTGTACGCGTGAGATCACGATAAATAGAGCTTGTCACTGTGCCTAAGCCTGGTACAGTACAGTAACTGTAAGAATCCCGATGTCATGAATTCATGTTTGATCCGGTTTTAGCTCCGCCATTCAAGCTGCGAACTTCAAGAAACACCGCATTTGGGAACTAGCTCGCGCCATATTGAGTTCATGTTCCAAAGGCAACTGCTACAGTAGCTTGGCGGGATTTCTAGAAAAGTCAACGCAGCTTTGCCAATTGTCGTGATGGCCATATAGCCCACAGTAACCGACTGGTAACTGTGGGTCCACTTTTATCACCACACCAATCAAACATATGCGCCAGCTCTACGAAGCGACAACGCGAGCACAGAATGGCGAGGCTGAACACATTTTTGCATCGAATCATGGCAGCACCATCTCATCGATGTGGTGGTGAACAGGCGGCAGAGACGGTGGATAACGACAATGGGAGCCAAATATGGAGTCGGCTCGGACAACGATACGGCTTGCGTTGGCTACGGGCCTACTTGACCCAATTTGATGAGGGCCAGAAATGGCATCAATCCTTCCTTCTCCTCCACTCAGTAAACACAACCCTACCTTAACCGCGTAAAAGCTTGTAGATCAAATACCCCGCAAGACTTCAGCTGCCGTATAGTAGATAGGAGGTTGAACACTTGGAAAATAGGCTTCAATATGGCTCGCTAACAATTGTAACTAAACCGTGGAAATCCAACGGAAACGTCAGTCAAGGAGAGCAAGCGACAAGCGGAGATAGCACGGGTTTCAAGGAGACGAGGACGTAAATTCGGGAATTTACATGTAGTCAGCTATAGTTTCCCTTTCGGCTCCGCCGCCGGGCGTAGTAAACTGTGGGTTTGCTGCTGATTTCCTACGACCCCTCTTGCAGTTTGAGGCACATCAGCCGTTCCAAGCTTCCGCTTCGCATCGGCGAGAGATCTCTACCCACGCCAATTTACGGTAACAGCGTCTGTTTCGCTCTATAGCATCCTAATCCGACTCTCAATAAGCTCGCAGTTGTGGTGGGACGCAAAAGTGGCTTTACTTTGTCAAGTGGTTCAGCACGGCCAAATGTGGCTTCTCCAACGGATTGAGTCTGCCCCAGTATGGAGCTGTTGCTACAGTCGCATTCGAAATTGGTTTCATGCTTTGCACTTGAAAAACATTGTTTTCCCAGATATTTTGGTATCCACTTGCTTAGAAAGTACAGAACGACCCATGCAACGTACTTGTTGGAAAAATGTTAATACTCCTGTGTAATCCATAATCAGCTCTTTACTCTGCAAACAATGGGCCAAGTGCTCATAATAGCTGCTACTATCGGTATCTCTTTCTCTCTGGAAAGTATTGTGGAGACGTCCGCAGGTAGCGTGTCAGCAAGCAGGACCATTATTGTCTCTTGGTTGGAACCGCCAGAAGAGCAATATCGGAAACCAATTTCGGATCCACCTGTAGTAATACGCACAAGTGACTACTTTGATGGGTATCGTGTGGAACTGACTCTAATTGGGCAGGTCCGCCTCACCCGCAGATACGCTGATGTGTTGACCGATCGTGGCAATTTAGTGGATAGTCGTGTGTTATACTTCGTGCTCTGCCTCGCTGCCTTGTCCAATGTCAATGGATGGTTTTCTCACGTCAGTGTCCCCCGTGCAACCCGTTTGCTTCGGATGCAGCATGTGTGGTGAAATAAAACCCCTTCGAAGCACCATCCGATCGCGGTTTCGGCTTCGCCCAAACCACCGCGCCACACCCGCCACACCTGCTGATACAAGGAACAGCGCAAGGGTAATTTGACGCACTGATCGAGATTGAACATTTAGCCGCGTCGTGCAAACTGTAGTACATGCGGTCTCGAAAGCCTGAATTGGCCTTTTGGCTAGCAAAGTCAAAAACGGCTTCTGTTAACTTGTAGTACATCAGATGCCGTCTGTATAAAGCCTATGTTCAGTCACGAATGCTGCTCATAAAACGTCTTTGGCCTACAGTAGAAGGGTGCATCTCTATCAAACAATTGATATCTAGCCCCCATGATGGAATGCAAGATGGTTGTGCCATCACAGGGTAGAAGTCTCTTTCTAGCATTATCAGATCAATCAATGCTAACACGAGCCATGTAGACATTGTCACATTTGCCCGTTTAAAGAGACTATATCCGACGTTTACCGTCGCGTCTGCGGTCTCCGGGTGCGCTGCTATAGTCATGCTGCTCGACAAGTCGCCGGCCATTCCGTCAATTTTACATAGTTTATCAACGTGCCTGATCGTCAGCTCGGCGGTCACTGCAGCATTCACCGCGACGACTGCAATTATGCTTTCGCTTACGTTCCAAGAGAACCACAAGCCTACCCGGATGTGCTTAGCACTAGTTTGGACACCGGTCTTTTTTTTCGACTGTATGATAATACAACTAGTACTGGGACTTGCGCTTTGGTTTGTAGCCGGACATTCTTGGCAGTACTCCATTGTTCTTGGTCTCTTATCCGGATTCTCATTCTCGGCAACACTGGTTATAGCAGTATTGATACGGAAAAATATAAAGGAGACTCATGAAAACTTGATTGACGAGATAGTTCCTGAGAAATGAGCGGGTACTAGACGAAAACGTATAGTCAGAATCCAGGAATTACAAGTTAGTATTGTAACGGAATGCCGAATCGCTCTGTCTCGTTGTAGGTGGCAACTTCAGATAATTGCCCCTGAAGACATCAGACATTATCCCAATCACAGGCATCATATCTGATGCTCAGCTGTCACTTACAAACAGCTATCGATATTTAATGCAGTATTTGCTCATCGTTTCATTATAAGGTACTCAGGCTCCGGAGGTGCCCAATTGGTGACCTCTCTAGGGGCAAAATGAACTGGAATCCCGGAGTCTCCAATGGCCTTCTGTGTGCTAACACCTTGTATTGGTCCATCTGCTGGACTCCCATAGCCTTCGTTTGAATGATGAGCCACACGTTGTGTCTGCCATGCAGGTGCTGCAGACTGGCCAACTCCCCGTTCAAACCTTTTACCGGACTCAGACTTCTTTCCTAACAGATCAACGGCCGTGATATAAACCGGTCAGGGCTTCTTATCCGAGCCATTTTGCCATTGTTCAATAAAAGGCTGACGAAGGGGTGGGGGGATGGGTGAATTGAAACTCCATGAGTCCGGATGAACATGGTGATCAGCCGGGTGGTTTTCCACCCGCCTTGGTAAATGTACTGTACCTCTGTAGCTTGCAAATACTATAAAAACAGTCGTTGCAGCATGAAGCTATTCACATTTGCTTCGATGGCCACCCGCGTTTCTGGGTTCTACTTAGTTCCAAGCCCAACAAAACAGCCACTGCAACAACCTCTCGGCCACTCCCACATTTCGGCCGATGAAAGATGAACAAACTAGTTGCTTGTTTTTATACAGAAGAAAGTAAGAAACAGCAGTCCGTCGCCAGCGTACAAAATACATCTTGACGTTTTCAGTTCTCGCCGCTCAATCCACCCAGATCGTCTTTTTATTATGCTACGAATATCCGTCTTCTCTAAACCAAACCACTGGTGATTCTCGTCTCAGCTCTCGAGTCGGCGTAGCCTGGCTTTGGGTCACTTGGTTTATTTCACCACCTCAGCCAGCCTTGGCCAGTCCTGCCATGTGCACTCGTGTCTTTCAATATGCCTTTTCGTGATCTTGTACGTCGCCTCAGATTTCTGGGCCAAGCAGTACCAGTGGGGCTCGAGAAATACCCGTTCAAGTGCTGGACACAGCCGAAAGAGCTGTTTCGCATTCTCATCTTTGTCCTCGTTCAGAGGATGGTTCTCAACCTGCTGCTCGTGCTCGTTGAAATCGTCGTCGTTTAACAGAGATGGCGGCAGTGGCGGCCATGCAACATCCTGTTCGACAGTGACCGCAAGTTTCTTGAGGTCACAAAGCTTTTGGAATTCAGTGATCAGCCGCTTTGTGAAAGTTAGTTAAGAAGCCATGTTGCCATAGATAACAGTACTTGCTGATATTCTAACTCCCTGAAGGTGACCCTTGATAGAGAGGTGTTCAATGTTGGGGAAGATTTCAACGACCTCTTGTATATCCAGCAGAGTCCAATTATGATTTGTTATTTCGAGCGATCGCAAGTCACGGAGAGAAGCCAACTGCTCCAACCCCGGTGTTGATCTTGGAGACTGCGAAATTCGAATGCCCAAAATTCGTAGATTGGGAAACATAATTGGAATCGATGAGAATGTCGCTTGACCTTGGTACAAGAAAGTCGTCGCAGAACACGAGGGTATTTCGCACATGACAGAGCTGAACGGGTCGAACTGGCATGTTTTGCGCAGTATAAAACGTAAGGAAACCTCTTTCAATTGCTTCATCCCCGCAAGAGCCTCGGCAAAATGTAATAGCCAAGCTGTGTTTGAAGGCTCGTTAGCGGCTGGATCATTTTGCTTGAGGATATTAATTTGCAGGTAGCTGAGACGGATGTTAGCGCGGCAACCTACGCGTGCTAGAAACTCATAAGACGTACCGGATTGATGAAAGAATCAACTTGTTATCAATAAAAGCTTTTAGAAACTTATCAAGCTTGTCTTTTGTCATCCGCAGTCGTGTCTCCTTAAAGATATACGGAATGCATACATGCCGAAGACGACTGTGCACAAGAGAAAAATTGATAAGGTCCTTCGTATTGCTTTTTTTACAAAGCTTGATGATATCCATCACCAGCTCTATGGGTAAGCTCAGCAGGGTAAATCTTGACATGGAGCCTGAAGCGGATTTCGTCGAGATCGACATTTTCAATACCAGTTGCGCACGGGGACGGCTCAAGGTATAGTCCGGATGATGTCCTTCAGATAAGTTTACTCAATATCGGAACTAATGAGGATGAACCGAGGACTATTTATTTGCAAACACTTTCACAGCATGAGCGAAGGAGATGGGGCAGGCGTCATGGACCGGTTGTGCAAGCCAGAGTTGGGCGCAGGGTTTGATTCGTTCGGCGCATCTATCTTGTCAAGGTTGTCTACCTCAAGTTCCCCAACCAATGCGGTGACATTTACACCGGGATTACAGCCATTGCCGCAGATGTGGTCATCTTCCCAGTGTTGTGCACAAACCCCCTCCAGTCGGCGTTCACTAAGCTTTTGTGGGTGAGTAGACTAGTGCTGGTCCTTGTTCTGATGGCAGGCACTGGCTTGATCGCAACACTGCGCTACATCTCGCAGACTCAGCAGACAAACACACCTCGTGTAGCAGCATTTAACAGCCCCCTCGTCGTGTTTGTCAGGTGCGTAAGGTGGCTATAGTCTGTGTCTCGCCCACCGGTTTTCAAACAATATATTGGTTATCCGAAACCCGAAATACGTAATTCGTTTGCCAAACAAAGAGAAGAAAAGCCCGATAGGCCCTTTCTGGGTACGGGGTCTTAAAGTTTGAGGGGAAAGCCAGTCCCTTCCTAATTGTGCAAGCCATCAGCTTGCTGCCGCCTTGTACTTAACTACCCAAATAGATGTTTATACCCTGACCAGGTTGCACAAACCTATCCCCCTCTAAGTACGTCACATATGTTTTTTGGAGCCGGACGCAAGCCAGGGTACTGTAGGTCCCTCCTTACGTCCAGTTTGTAGAAAGCTTCCGCAGAGTGAAGCGCTGTCCTGGAGCAAGAGTTGGCCGTTACTTTCGTTGCCGAAACTACGAACCCAATGAGGGCCTGCTTCCTTGAAGGCAATCGTTCGGAATTAACTCCCTTTAGCATCCCGAATGCGCGTCGAATTCTGATCCTTGCTGTGGCTGGCTGCTCGTCTCTGGGCACAACTCACGGGGTCAGCTTTCCATTACCTGGGCCGTTTTGCATATGTTCCAGCCCAGCAACCGGTTTGGGGTGGGCAACCTGGCCACTGCTAGATCGGATGTTGCAGTGGGCCGGGACGTGAAGCAGCAGACTTAACATCACCGAATGGACAAACGGCCACATTTGGCTCTGGATGAATTGGAGTGGAATGACTAGTTGTCATCTCTTCTGATTCTGCAGAGTCTGACTTATGGCTCCGTGGCAGAACCAAAGACAGAAGGCTTTATACTGCATAGCTCATTAGCACGCCTTATCAAAAATTGTCGGACGGAGATCGACCAAAGTCATATCTATCAACAGATTCACATCTAGGAGTTTTCTAGGATACTGTTGTTCAGGATCAGTAACGGCAGGGATGAGCTCAGATGTACCTAATGCAGTCTTCCTCCCTCCTTCGTCGTCCGCTTGTTGTACCTGACCGTATGTTGGTGCAGGCGCTCAAGTGGAAGAAGAAATTTCGATGCCGAGATCGGAACGATCACCGGAATCGAAATCGACATGGGTACGCGTAAAAGACACCACATCGGAGGCACTGTGCAAATGGTGATGTCAAGGGGTAGGTCTGTACACTGGTACCTCAGCATGGCATGCATGATAAGGCATGGTCGACAAATGCGTGAAAAAGTTACATAGGCTCGCCGAGCTGTGAAGATGACAGCGTTGCCTTTTCATCTAGCTCTCTAATTACTCACCTGGCGTATCTTTCAGGACGGCCCCGGGGAAGGAGCCCTTCGCAACCGTCTAACGGGGCACTGAAAAGATAATATGAAGCCGGCGACAGTCGTGCCGCTCGGGAGGTGTTTGACGACGAGGCCCGGAAGAACCTTCTTGTCTCACTTTCTATTGATAAATTCAACCGCAATTTGAACGGCGTAGATAGAAGGGATCTCAATTTGAAAGGCGGAGGACGCTTTCTACCCAGCTCCATTGTCCAAGGGGAGACAACAGGACCGGTCCCAACGGGCGACGGATCGAAGAAATGATTCTGTTCCTTGGGAGCAACATGCGAGGGATAACCGTACTGTAAGAATTCAACCGCTTGTGTGGTCCACAAAAGAGCCTAGGCGAGACCACAGGAAACTCACGAACCCATAGGGAACGACGAGGTCTGGGTGCCAGCGGTGTGGAGTAGCGCTTTGTAACTCGGATGATTGCTGTTACGTCTTCGATGGTACTGTAATCATAGAAAAAAGAAGTACCAGTAATTAGTTAGGGCTATTTGGTTGGCTGGAAAAGTCTGGGCTAGCCACTGACTAGCTAGTCCCACTCACGGGCATGTACCTGTTGCCAGGCCGCAGTCTATGGGACAGTACGTATTACTATCCACTTTCAGCCAACCTCCATCTGATTCTGGGATTATGTATAAAATGGGGCGAATAAATGCCGCTCCCTCATGTGGGTGCTCGGGTATTGAAAACTTTCTCATTTGGCTTCTAAGCTCCAGACAACATGGACAGACTCTCGCCCGAAGGGCGTCATATCTTTTCCATCCATAAAAGCTCAATAGAAGATGCGGCTAGACTCTACCAGGATCCCAAGATAATTATCAACAATACCTTCTCAGTTTCCAATCAACGCCTCGCGGAACAACTCCTTGGAGTAGCAAAACTTCCCATCAGTGGGCAGAAGCCCAGTGAGATAACAATACGTGTAGAAGGCGGGATCGACGATTCTCCGTACGAGGTCACGGCTGCATTTACCCGGCCTCCCTGAAATCAGATTGTATGTGGGACATCTTCAATTTCACGATTATTCTGTTTAGTCTTTTTCTAACAGCAATAGGTTAGTGGGACAGGTAGCGGCGGAATGAAGCGAGAGTGAACCTGGCGAACATAACAACATGTGTAAAAAGCAGGGGTATAAACAAAGAACCCCGCAAGGTCACGGCCGCATAGCAAGCCTACAAGAGATCAGATTGAATGCGGGACATTTGTGTTTCACAGATGTATCCCTTGGTCTTTCCACGGCAATAGGTTAAACAAACTGAAGTCTTGTAGTTGCTGTAGAAGAAAGGAATTGAAGTAGTTTTGGAGCGTCGCAATGGCTCGACCGGAAACTTTTGATTGCGATAGCTGGAAAGAGTGATCGCGACTTCTGATTGCAGCGAACCGAGACGCAGCAGAAAGGGGCGCAAACAAGGCAGAGTTGAATACCCCGCGAGAGGCACGCGCCGGCCATAATGGACCTGACGAGTACAGTGCCCATTGCCCGGGAATGACTGGAATCACTTCGCTTCTTGCTTATATCTCGAACACCTACTGTACTCTAGTCGCGATTGACCGCAGAACGAAATTCCGGGGGTAAATCGGATGCGTTAACAGTAGTCGCCGCAAGGTACGAAGGGAGAGCCCCGTCGAAGGACCCAATCGGAGAATCCTGGGACAAAACCCACGCAAATGGTCACTAATTGAGTGCGTGGTATGGCCACTGGTGGTGGGTTGGTGCTCGCTGACCATTGCGCTCTACGGCCTCCAGCGGGATGGTCATAGCGTCCTTCTTCCAAGCCGCCTCACTGGAATCTACTAGTACGGATGTACGTACGCTCGTAGGGCATTCTTAATTATAGGGAGCTTGCAATCAATCTTTGGCCAGTGTAACCAGTGGCTGCCAGCAGGCCCTCTTGAATTCAGAAACACGTGAAGCTAGACCTAGCTGGTACCGCATGCTATTCCTCGAGTTTTGCTCATACCTTTCGCTTGCGACGGCTGTGGACCTCGTCTTGCTTGCATTTACACGTCCACACAATAGGTAAAGGAGCCATATTGCAGCCCTCTTAACGTAGCTCCCGGCGAGAAACCGGTATTGGGCGTGCACTCGCAGACCTGGTCATGCCCGGAAAGTAGGTGACTGTATGAGCGGATGTCATTTTCAGTCTCCCACGTGGGGCACTCATACCCTGCCCACTTCACGCCATAGTAGAGATGACCGCTGTCCGTCTCGTAGCATGCAACGATGGATTCTACGTCGAAGTCCCATGCGCCATTGATGAGATGGGGACGCTGGACGCACTCTTGCCAGAGTCTTATGCTTTTCCCGTCATGGAAGACCCACTGGAGCCCATCCACGCGGGGCCAGTCCCAGGACGCCAGGTCCAGGTTCTCCGTAACTACGCCATAAAATGTCCGATCGGCGCCGGTGACAACACAGACAACGTCAACTACGAGGATGCGTGAAGACCACCCCGCCTCCGCAAGCGCACCGCAGCGTACCTCCATTGCAAACTCGAAGAAGAAAGATCAAGACTAAAACGTGAAGACGAAGGTATATAGACCGGCTAGCTTCTTGTTGAATTATGAGCAAAAGAGGAATGAACCAGCTGGTTTAAATAGAAGGCTATCTCCAAAAGTGGATGTGGAATACCCCGCCAGCAAAAAAGTGAAGTAGGCTGCTACGGACAGCAAGCAGACACTGGCAAATCTGCATTTCCTTCCGCTGAGGAAAAGGAGTGACTGGCTTGCCATTACACACTGTACAAAGAGATGGCTAGTATTTGATCTTCAAGGGGGCAGCACTGAGGTTCTTAGAGAACATGACAAGACTGACCACTATAGCTCCAATATCACCGAGAATGTCCCGCGCTCGCTGCTCAATAAGGATTGGGCGGAAACGGCCACGAGGTAGCTAGGCCAAAGACAAGAATCATTAGATTGGGCTGGCGCGAATACACACAGTACAGTAAAGCTCACTGTCTTGATGTCATTGTACATGATTCCTTTGCCTCTGAGCTATGCGACGACAGATCATGTGCTCCGACGTATCGTTCACACATCGATTCAGTCGAAGTGGGAGAGAGAAGGGAAATCTTTCTGTTTCTTTCTCTCTACAAGTTATACATACAATGGTCGGGCAAAACATGTCTCCATCCAGCGACATTTATTACTCGTCACTTTAGCATATCAGAATTCTCATTTCAACTTTAGTAATAGTCATAATATAGTGGCTCGAGGGTAGTCTTCCAGAATTGTCCAGTGATAACTCAATCATAATCAACTGTAAACTTCTCAAGTCTCTGAGATCTTTGCCGAGGGGAGAGGCTAGAGGCGGAGTCTACTAATGTTGTCACTCGTCTACCACATAATGTCAGTAAGCACGATGTATACTGTACCCTGTGTGTACCCCTCTGTCACCAGTTTGATTTTTTCACCATATAGCACTATAACATTGTATGAATCGGCCGAAAACGACAGCGTTGTAGTGAACGAACATGTAGAAGAACATGTAGCCGATTGATTTGTGCTTGGGAGACAGTTTACTGTCAAATTTTGTACCGAATTAGCATATTCTTCAACTGCTGTCAAACGCATGGCTGCTGGCCGGATAGACCAAGGGATAATGGCAACATAATGTCTCAAATTTAGACAAGTAATCTTGCAAGTATACAGACCAGGTCTTGTCCTACGGTCGTCTCAAAGAATTTTGAGAAGCTGTTACGGAATTCACCTGCCAGCTCAAATATCATCGTAGCATAGAGGCTACAAGAAGATCCACAGAGGCACAAAAAATCGTCCATCTGATCACAATCGATACCGGCCTACCACGCCCGAGAACATAGGTTAAAGAAGTAGACGGCAGAACATTTCTCAAATTTATGTAGCTGTTTGTTTTGCCATACAATCAACCAAATGTAAATCTTTGTCTCCCATCCCACTGATGCAAACAAGAACGTCGCCAGATCTCCTAGATCCTGCCAACACCATGGCCCCGTGTATTGCATGAGCGCACTCTAACGCAGGTATTATTCCTTCGAGCTGACATGTCAAATGAAAACTTTGTAACGCTTCTTCATCTGTGGCATGGACAAACTCGGCCCTTCCGATATCTTTCCAAAAGCTAAGCTCGGGGCCAACGCCGGGGTAGTCCAAACCAGCAGCGACTGAGTAGCTTGGCATAATCTGGCCATTGACATCCTGCAAAACATAGGACATCGCGCCATGGAATACGCCTTTGCTTCCTTTGGACAACGTCGCGCTATGCTGAGTCGTGCGAATGCCTTGACCTGCAGCCTCGACACCAACTAGCCGCACTGTGGTATTGTCAAAGAAGGGGTAAAATGCCCCAATGGCGTTAGCACCGGCACCGACACAGGCAACGACCGCATCCGGAAGTCTTCCTGTCTTTTCTATGATTCCCTCTTTTGCTTCCTTTCCAATGACCGACTGAAATGTTCGGACCATCAGCGGAATGGGATAGGGGCCAGTGGGTGCGCCAGCCAGGTAGAATGACGTGTCTCCATCAGAGGAAAATGCGCGGAGTGCCTCCGTCATAGCATCACGAACTGTTTTGGTGCCTACATTAACGATTACGATCCGAGCTCCAAGGGCCGACATCTTGAGTATGTTAGAATGTTGTCTGGCCTCGTCATTCTAGATATATTAGCTTTCAGCCAACGACATGAGAGGCGAGCCACTTACCGCACCAACAAAAACAACGCATTCTAAACCAAACTTAGCGCATACTGCAGCCGCAGCCACACCGTGCTGGCCAGCTCCAGTCTCTGTGATGATCTTCTTTTTGCCCATCCTTCTTGCAAGGAGAACTTGGCCCAAAACATTGTTGATTTTGTAAGAACCTGTGTGGTTCAAGTCTTCCCGGATGAACCATATATTCGCGCCGCCTACATACTCGGTCAACCGTTCAGCAAGATAAACTCGACCAGGTCGGCCGGTGTAGTCATAATAGGACCGATACTCATCCCAAAAGGCTGGGTCGTTGACTTCTTTGAAAAACGCGACCTCTAACCTCTCCAGGTGCGCTATAAGCCCCTCCGGAACATACTGACCCCCATGGTCCCCGAATCGCCTGGATCGTGAATCACTCCCGTTCACAGTTGTGGCTCCCAGATCTATCTCACCGGTGAAACGATCTGGAGCCACATATTGGCATTTAAGAGGAGAACAAGCCATCGCTGCCGGCTTTCCAACATAGATAGGCTCCTGTTGGTTTCACTTTATTAGCACAATCGCTGCAGTCTGGAAAACCCCGAATGTTACCATTTGTTTTTGAAAAACGCTCTATGCAGGCTTTGCCATTCCAACTTCAGTTGCCAAGTATCAAAACGGTAGTCGACAGCGAATGCGTCACGAGGAATCACACTTTGGGCAGCAAGATACTGTACTGGATGTAAGGTCAAACAAGATATAAGACACTCTACAGCATGTACAACCAGAGCGAGAATTAAAGTATGGTGCATTAATCTGTTCCTCTTTTGCACAAGCTTGCAGTGTTTAGGAGAGCCAGAACCTGCTGTTATGTTTGTTTCAAACGTCTGTCATTGGCTGTGGTTGCCTGTTTGCAAACACAATGTGGAGTCAATGTAGCTTATGACAGTGCGAGTGGTATTTTAAGTTGAGGGTGTACTTGATTACACTCATTTTGGCTGTGAACAGGGCCATTCTCCCTACTCATCAATACGTAGTACACAGTGCTAAACTCTTCAATCAGAGCTTTTGTGGGGCAAATCAAGAGAACTGAAGTGTGTTTCCAAGTGGAAAAGATAGTATGCTCTGGAACGCCGCTTTATGATTTTTCGGATGTTTAAGGTACACCTGGAAGTGCTTGTCGTGGCGCCATAAGTCTCCATTTTGCTTTCGACTTGATATTATGGGTGGGTGAGCTGTTGCAAAAGCCATTTCTGGAGATTGGTAAACAAAACTTTAAAAAGTGAAGCCTCATCATTTTCTTCTTCACCACAAACAAGATCCAACAACATGATGTTCTTTCCCAGAATAAAGTCAAACACATCTCTGCTCCTTATCTTGGAGTTCTGCGGCGCCCTTGTGCGTGGAGCCATTGCCCACACTTTCTCTGAAAGAGGCATTTCGAGCCGATCCCAAGGGTTTTTGTCTTCGTGTGTCGACTGGGGCGTGCTGACGAACGAGAAGGAGGAGAAGTACAAGTTGGCCGCTTACTGCCGAACAACATCCGGCGTCTGGCATTGGTCGATTTTGGATATGCGAAACTGTCTTGTTAATAATCATGGTGCTCTCGCTGCGCAAGACAAGTGAGCCACACTACCTATTCATATTGCTTCTGGTTCTGATTCCTACAGTGGACAGTTCTCTAGCACGTGCGGCTCCTGTTTGACTGATAATTCTACGTCGTCATGGGCAAATTATGCGTGCAGCTGTGAGATATCTCCTGGGGAGGGACGTCACACTGCACATGGCATTGATCTTAGTATAACCACAAACTTCAAGACAAAAGATAAGAGCTAATGGCTTGTAGATAAAGTTGTCGGAAACGACGACGGAAAGCTGTATTGCGGCATTAACAAAAAGTTTTACGGCGACTTCTTGAATGTGGATCAAGTAACTTGGTCAGGGCTTGACATTGCCATTAAGGACTCATCCAGCAACAAGCAATAGGTCAGAAAGCGTGCGCTGATAAAGCTATCTTGCGAGAAGGCCTATTACCACAAAATTTGCGGCTGCCCTCTTTGTTGAGCCGGAGGAGTGGTGGCTTATACAAAATGGGGCAGGACCACGTCACTATTTCGGCAACGAGGGCATAGAACATAACGAAGGCAGACATCAGAATGTTAAACGAGCTGTAATTAGTGTGAATCTATTTGTTGCACAGGAGTCTCTTGATTCTTGTCCCCTAGCTTTCCCAATATTCGTACCGTATCGGAAATAGTTACTCTTAAACAAGCAAATCTAGCTAGCGACTGCGGCCACTTTTAATTCACCACGTGAGGCAGTTGTCAAAAACAGTGACGCTGCATCGTCGAGAAAGCATGCACGCCAACTATGTGACTCCTTATCATGGAAAGAGGCCAACATACTGGCTCAACTACGGACGGGGATCGCCAGCCTCTACTAGGACCTGCGCCAGGTTGTGACGGCCGCCCTGGATCAATGTGCATGTGAACAAAGATCGTCGAGCATTTTTCTCTTCCACCTAATCGCCAGCACAAAGTGCATCGATACTCCAAAGAACTAAGTCCGCGTATTGATGTTACAAGGAAAACAATGAAGTTGTACAAGGCAACGGGACGACTTGATATGCAGAACATGTAATGGCGAGATGTCAGGGGTATTAACGGCACAGAGTGAAGAGATCAGAAAGTAGGGGTTGCGATGGTGACTGCATTCATCACTTGGCCCCTCAACCCCTTGTGGGATCGAGAGCCCTTCTTTATAGGCCCTGTCGTCCACCGGCTGGGCACTGGTTACTGTAGTATCTTACCGCCCGTGTTCTCCCTATCCTTGGTCCCACTTTAAAACCGCCGACTCCGAACCTAATTTCCGATCCTAACTTCCGGATGTGGATCTCACCGATCCGTGTGTGACACGAGACGAAAAGGACGCACCATCACATATTCCATACTAACCACCTGCTAAGCCCGTACGCAATCTCGTGTCATCGACAGCCAACCTTGGCCCTGAAAATCAAATGACTTTCCGGCAGACACTTTTGCTTCTTTCAAACTTTCAGAAGCTAACCAAAAGAAGAAACATCCACGTCATGCTAAACATTCATCCGTTTATCGTTTTCATTGACATGTTCTGAATATCAAGTCGCAAGCTGTGCGATCATTATTTGTGCTAAGAACGTTGTATCCTTAATCTGGGAATTGCTATCTTGGGTCGAGGGGCTAAACTTGTGTATGCAGCAAATTCTTTTTCCATCATCGCCCTGCCCGCCTTCAGGTGATACGTTTCGATCAGTAAGTTGCTAGTAGCCTGCAATCGATCGTCCACCTGGTCTGCCACTAATAAACAACAAATACCGTTTGCCTTTCTGAGATACCCTAATAGAGGATCCTGGTCATTCTTCAGCCGCGACTGTAAATTGGAAATAAATTTCTGCTGTTCAGTAGTTTTTTGAAGGTTGGACTTCTTTGCCAAAACACACAGCAACGTAAATTTGGTTAATCCCTTGTCCAGAACATTACCCAACTGGCAAATGTCGTGCCAGAACTTGAAATCTTTAAGCGAGCTTTTCATTTCTTTTCGATCTTTCGCATCAAATAAAGTCTTATCGAGATTATGATTTTCATCATCTAGTTGTGTCATTTTTTCGTAGAATAACACACCGTTATATCGACGGTAGAACTCGCTTTGTGAACCATTCCTGATTGAGGACCATATGGTTGCAAGTTCAGAGTTACTTGTTAGCCGAGAACCCTTGTAGAAGGCTACTGCCTCGCTGAGGAGGTCAAGAATGGTTCGGCATTCCTGAGACATGCTCGCTGGCAGAGTGGCCAGCTGTCTAGAAGTCCTGCTTGTGATTGAGACATTGGGGATGGCAGCCTTTGCGGCTCTCTTCCAGGATCCGGACAAATCACCAATTGGTGATAGACTTTTCGCATGGACCGTTGTTGAACCTGTGACCAGCTCGCCAGGGTTTAAGCTTGGCTTGGCAGCAGACAAGTCCTGGCCGACCTCTACTGGGCCTATTTCTGCTGTAGAACTAAAGTCTGAACGACACGGGGAGGGAGTTTTGAAGGCTTCGCGGAAATAACAAGCATCTTGTTCGTTACGAATTTGCAGTAGTCTTTCGACATCTTCGTCACTTGCATCTAGCCTTCCCGTTGCAAGTTTAACCAAAATTTGGCTTCGAAGATTACGGATGTATGCCGCATCGCTTCGGCGTACAGGCGCCTTACCATCTATAAGTATTTGAATGGCAAGGAGCATTAGAACTCCTGAATCTTGATCCCGTACCGGTTCAGGAAAGCCACAACCATGGACAACTAGTTTTGAAAATGAATCGGAGAGCCACCTTTGTATCTTATCCGCTGCGTCGCATTTCTGGCCCGGATTGTAGAGGTGGATACAGTCTGGATACAGAACTGCCGCGAACCAGAGGTCCTCAATTTGTATTGGTAGGAATGTTGTTATGGCACCTCCCTTAATAACATCAAGATTTATTTCAGTACTGAAAATGATTGGTCGATGGAACTGGCATGACGACGGAGCAGAGAGCTCTAGGAGATCTAAGTAAGCAGTAACAACACCGACATCAAGAGGGCCGTTCTCAGCCAGTTGTTGGAGCGATAGTCCGTCGTTTGTTGTGTTTAAAGAGGTAGCTACAATGTTCATATAATCGGTCCATCGACGATCGGCGGGTTGCTCAGAATCTTCAAATTCTGAAAACCAGTCTTTTTGCGGAAATTCGAAACCTCCTGTTCCCGTATTGGACATTGAAAACTGCGGGTAACGACTTTTAATAACCCTCAACGCATTTTCTAGCATAAGTAGAGATTGGGATGAGAATGGATGTAAACAAAGATCGCGGAAGAAATCGTAATCATACATTTCTGTTGAAGATAAAAGCTATTTTAGCAAGGTGTTGCACAATGGTGGGTGTACTCATTTTATAGTCCTGCTTTGTCTGTCGAGCAGCCAGATCCGGCTCATAGGATCTTTTTTCGAGCCTCCTAACCCTGCTAGGTTGAACTTATGTAACTCTGGATGCTTGAAGATCAGGGCAAAAGACAAAGTGGTTTGGGATTCACGTCCACAAATGGAGCTATGAATGTGTGGACTAAGCAACCATAGATGTTGTCTACAGTACTGTACTGTATGTATAAGCCTTTGGTTCTGCTTCTTTACCGCATTCCACTGTATCCTTTGGAAAATTATACATGTACTGTACTTACAGAACACTTTAAATCGCGAGATAAAAAATCAACAAGAGAATCAAAAAACAATGCATTCAACCGCTTCAACTGTCACCAAGAATCAAACAAAGTCGATTAGGCAGCAGGACCGACCAACTTCACCCAAGCCAATAAAATCGCGAAATAATACGCAACCGCCACCAAAATACATATCAGAGACACCTCCGGAGTTCTCCTTAGAGCCATTCGACGTTGCTACGGTATGGGCCCTGTCCATGTCGCCGTAGAGCCAGATCGATGAGTACGATTGGCGGGAAAGGGGATTTGACACATAGCCCAGCCGCTTATTATGAGACGCAAGGACAGGTTGAAACAACATTTCCGAATAGGCTTAGGTATTCGGAGATTGACTCTGTAATGTTGGTTGTAAATTACTGAGAAAGCTGAGGATATCCGGCACTTTTTTAGAAGAGCACAGACAGTAGGCCATGTTAGCCATCGGGTGCTATGAACAATGCTTCTTAAAACCAGTGGTCCCTAAGTTGCATTAACACGCATTTGAAGGAGAGAATTGCTTGCTTAATCGCGAAGTCTGACCGAGTAGAGATTGACATGCCCATCAGAGCCAAGAGTGGGAACCATGTGATTCCTCTCACTGATACGTGCAGAAAAAGAAGTGACTAGGCTGCATGCGAGGCGATGGGGTGGATGGGAGCTGCTACACTGTGTGGCAGCTATCAACGTATAAAAAGGTGATGACACGCCCTTCCCCAGTCTACAATCCGCGTTACCAACTGAATCTACTTTTTATCCCTACCTATCTTCATTGCAGGAAACCATGCCATCGCCACGTACGCCGGTCCAGAACCTTCCTTCATCGTTCAAAGTTGTTGAACAAGAGCGTCTGTGGGAAAGTCAGTGTCCGTCGCTTGGATTCGATGCATCAAAAACCTCATGGCTTAATGATTCATTTACTGCTGTACCTGAGCCTGAGTCTTGTGGAAAAACCACCGAAATCTGTAGGCAAGTAAGCAATAAGGTGGTCCAAGAAGAATTATCGTCGCCTGCAGACATGCCAGTCCCTCATGGCATATCACATATGAATTTCTCATCACTTGAGAAGTGGTCTAACGGTCTCCTCTCATCATCTTTGGCTCTTCAGAAAATGATGTTTGACGATATACCGCTGAACTTTGAAGAGCTCCAGGATATGGCTGCCAGTTGTTATTCTCCATACTACAGTTCGCCACTTGCTGATAAACCGTTAATGAGGTATATACATGTCTCTTTTCTATCAACAGAACCTAACGTCACTAGTGTAGATTGGACTGGCAATGGTCCAGATCCCAGCTGGAAGATTATACCAGGTCGAGACACCACGTTCTACGACCAAGATCTTTTCTCCTATCTGCCACCAGTACCGGCGTATCTCGATAACGCACCAGAGGACGTCGTCAGCCATTCCGCGCTAACATGTTTCACCGACCTTCCTTACGCAGGCAAAGATCACACGGAGGGGGAGGTGTATGAGTCTGAGTTTCCCCATCAGTCTTTTATCCCTAAACAAGTAAGGTTTGATTGTGAAGGCCAGAGCTTTGCGCAAATAGACTGGCCGCAGTGCCCAAGCTACTTGAACGAAAGCCCCTACGATATAAACGACTTCAAATAGAAGTCGGCAGGTCTATAGAATGCTTAGAAATTCAGTAGTATAGGAAAAAATGTTTGTTATTACCAAGGGAACTTCAAGCATCATGCATCGTTGATTGAGGATGGAATGAAAACATTGTTTCAAGTCCAGACTCCCTCAGGTCCAAGAATTGATCAACGGCACCTGGCGTGGAGTAGTGCACAAACCTTATTGAAAGTACTGGTAGTCACAATCCAAACAAGTCCACTATAACTGGGAATGAGCCCTATACTGTGTTACAGTATTATGTGATATGACTTAATAGGGGTATTTGCTATATACTTTTGAATACCTTTAGCGGTAGGTAATCGCTGCTAGATTGCTGCTGACTTAGAGCCAATTCTGGATTATTTTCGACTATGTCAGGTAGATCTGAGTACCGAACAGGCTCCACTCTGATTTAATAGAGAAAGTGTTCGAATTCAAAGAGGAAGATGGATTTGCACATAAGTGTACATCCTAGTACTGTATCCTAGTATGGTTAGGAAATGTATGTATTGAGTTCCATAGTATTCCATAGTAGTATGTACCTTGTTTTGGCCCATTATCGAGCTGCATTAGCTAGCAGCCTAGGGAAAGGCCTGAGAAGATTGAGACCTTAGAGAAAATAGGCGGATATCGTTATATCATCATTTAGAGGTACTGTAGGTTTCCCCTCGTATAGTCATGCTAGAAGCAACCTCTGGTCTTGCAGCCATTCTCGGCTAAATATAGTTAGACTCTGTGACGAACGCCTTCCTATGTATGTACTAAGTCCATAATATGAACAAACACTGTATAGACATACCTATAGTATGTATGTAACAAGGATTGCATACGTACGTCTAGCTCTCCGATAACTTACAGTATGACTCCTTTTTGATTTCGGATACTGTACTGTAATGAAGTTGCAGTATGTACGAGGTTTAGCACAAAACAATCATTGCTTTTACGTAGTAGAAACGTGAAGCCACATTTGGCTCTTCACTTGCCCTCCAAAATACGTTGAAGACGACGTGAAAGAGCCATAATTGGATTTAACATGCCTCTCACAGCACAAACCATGGTTATCCTATAATGAGATAGGCATCACTCTAGCGTTGGTTAAATTGCGGCTGGTTTTGGCTCTTCCGGTACGTACCATAGTAATTAGGTTTTCATTGGAAGGACCCTTGTCCCTCCAGCTATTGTACAACAGGCATACCCTAGTAGACGCCGATAGGGCAAGGCAGGCATTACACATGACTAAGTAGCACGCAATACGTGAAAAAACAGAATACATGGTTCAAGGTTAGACAGGTGTGTTCTCGAGTCATGCACGCGATAGATGACAACAGGGAATCAGGTCATACCAGATGCTGTTGTTATCATATGACTCGCTTTCGCTTAGATGACTGGTTGGCCCGTGGTTTACTTGTGTTGCTGGTCGATATCTCCATCCCAATCTTTCTTCTAAGTTTGTGGACTTTCTCACTCGTCGGCTGGACGGCCCAAATAGATTTAAGACGTCCCCTGATATCGATAGATTATTATACTAGGTATATGTAGAAAGAGGTTTATTATATTGGAGTCTCAGTAGCTCTCGTCGTCCTCGTCATCTTCAGTGTTCTCGTCGTCCTCGTCAACAAACGATTCAGAGCTTTCACTTGAAAATTCTTCACTATATGTAATATCCGACCCTAAACTGGAGTTTGATTCTGAACTTGGGGTTCCTATTTGATCTTGTTCAGGTGACTCGCCATCCAATTCAAAGACAGATAAATTATCCGAACTCGACTCTCTCTCACTCGATAGTCCATTGGACGACTCTGAAGCACCAAGAGGTGCCTGTTTAAGGAGGCTACGTGCCCAAAACAGCGACCTCTCATGAGAGTTTGGACCCAGAACTCGGCTACAGCAATAGACCTGCAGTAATCGACTTGACGTCGACGCAGGAATAACCCCATAGCTTTGAGGAAGCAAGCCCGGCTCGAAAGATTCATCTGGAGAATGGAGTTTGAATTGCCCAGTCGAGAATCGCAAAGCTTGTTCCAGTACTTTCACACTGATATGAGGTTGGCTGAAATCATGGTCGAAGATCTTTTCGAGCTCATAAAGGAGATCTATCTCCTGCCAGTAATCAAGGCTTTCTAATCCGGCCCTGATTTTGAAGCAAGCAAGCAATGCAGCTACTCTCGTCACGAATTCACGCCCGGATATTGGTCCGCGGAGGCAGCTTACCAAGTAGGACATAAAGGTTTCGCCCGTAGCACCATTAACATCTTTCGTTATGTCTTGGAAAGTAGGATACCAAGCCCCGGTTAACTTTCCGTCATGAGGATGGTTTACGGCCAAGCAGACTGCAAGGCAACAACGTTCAGCTTGGGTCACAAGACTGTTCCTGTTTCTTTTGTAAGCATCACATCACTGCTGTCAGCACATCACTTGCCACAAAAGGTGCATTGTAAAAGACCGATACCAAGATGTCGTAAGTAGATTCAGACTATCGAGAAATTAGAGCTGCGCAATCTGCCAAGTTTATATAGTAATCAAAGGGGATCAAAAGTAACCAATCCTTGTTACACAGCTAAAGTATGTCTATTGGTCTAGATGGTATAGGTCAAAACTAGCTTTCAAATATATCATGTTTGCTTTTATGAGGTCTCTTATCGGCCAGATATGGCTATGGCTGTTGTCAGCTGGCACCTTTGGGATAAAGATTGTGCGGAGTACATATCGGAGTTGTCGGAGTGCAGCGTACTTTGTGCAGGGATCAGCCTTGTTTTTCGCACCACCATGCATCGCTCGTCATTCTCTTCTCCACATGGCCCACTATCTATAGAGCAGCAGGCCCCCTTGGTGAAGTCCCTCCCAACGTCTATAAAGAGGAGCGATCCTGTCGCAATTTGAACTCAGTTTGCTAGTAGAAGGCTGGGCATATGACCCCAATGTTCCGCTGCAGACTGGTTTATCCTCACAGCGATGCACATTTCTTTTTTTCTTTTTACCGATTAGGCTAGAAAAGTGGTTTCTCCTGCTAGCCATGATGGTTCCTTCTAAGTTCGTTCCGCAGCAGATGTGGTTTTCTTCCTGCTAGCAATCCATCTTTCATATCAAATAAGTCCGCAGCAGATGTGGTTTTCTTCCTGCTAGCAATCCATCTTTCATATCAAATAAGTCCGCAGCAGATGTGGTTTTCTTCCTGCTAGCAATCCATCTTTCATATCAAATAAGCCCGCAGCAGATGTGGTTTTCTTCCTGCTAGCAATCCATGTTTCATATCAAATAAGTCCGCAGCAGACGTGGTTTCTTCCTGCTCCCTATGCGTTATGCTTCAAAATAAGAAGACAAGCAAGTCCGTAAGAGACAAATCTTTTTCAGTTAATAAAAAGTACCCAATGTACTAGTTACAGTCACGCTAAATGTGAGGTGCAACAACCTATCTGATTAAACAGAAGGCTATCATAAGATAACGATTCATTTACCCCATCTGCCATTGCCACGTTAACTTCTCTTGTTGACCTCTCTCTGTCTTTGATTCCTTTTCTTTTCTATTTAGTGCTTGGGTTGATCCATTTAGCTTAGAGAGCTTCCAATACTCCCCTTGCCTTTGCTTAAAGATAGAGGCTGTAGGTTGGAGACTGGAACGTGCATTCATACTAGACAAGCTGTGTATCGCTCGCCCGGTACAATCCAGACCCTTTATGGATTATTAGCTTACCTTTTCCTTCCCAGAGAAGCTACTTTTGGCGTTGGTATATCGGTCTAAAGTCAACACAAAGTGTGTCAATGTATAGAATCATGGCTGATGCTCCAATTTTGGACCGATTGGCACGAAAACGCTCATAAATTAAGGAATAACACGCATAATTCATTCTCTCTCCCAGTGAATACTTTGATATGGCTGCTAGTCAGACTTCCAGTATATATTCTGATACCTTCGAACTCGATGACTTACTTTGTAGAATTTCCAAGCAGGCTGATGATCAGAATGAGACTACAATTCGGGCACTATACCAGGAAAGAGATTTCTTACAGAAGAACATCAATGTTTTACAACAATCTTGTAGGGCGGCTTACAAGATTATAAACTATTTGCGCCAGCTTGTAGCGCAGTTGGAGCAGTTGCTGGATGATGCTAGCTCCTTAATGGCTAAGGAGAAGAACGACTATTTAGCCAACTGTACAGCATTTTAGTAGCCTTTTGATGAATTCAAGAGGTTTAGTTTCATACGTCGTAGTTTATGATACAGAACCAACTACAGTAACACACCACCCACCTAAGCATTACTCACAAGGGATTGGGCAGATGATTCTTTGACCATGAGACTGTAAAGAGCCAATTCAGGCTGCGAAGCGCACCAAAACTATAAGAATGTGGCCTTTTCCCCAAGAATACATAGTCTGATCACAATACAGTAACCAACCACAACCAGGATGGACCTTTGTAAACATACCGGTTGGCTGCGCTTATCAACCAAAGACAGAGCATACGTACTCGAGATTTCTGACCGTGCTCAGCGACTGCTGGACAGTCTGCCACGACCGGATAATCAGTTTCCCGGCGTGATCCACTTAATAGGAAATGAGACCAAAAGGCTTGCAATGAAGAGGTTGGGCGTGGAAATCGCCAGGCCTAACACTAGTAGAGGTCATGGCGAAATACATCTCTCGTTATCTGCAGATACTGTGGCGAGCGACAGACCCGTCGTCGTTGCCGACAGCGATATCCCGTTACATAACCGTCTCGGCCGACCCAGAAAGCCGCCGCTCTGTCATGAGATAACAGCCCGGCCGCTGCTCCAGCCGCTTAAGAACGCTAGCTCTTCGAAGGTGGAATGCATTGCCGATCGCGCCTATACCCGTATGCTACTTCCATTCGCAGACGTGATTTGCTTCTTTGCTGGCGATGTGGGCGGTCTACCAAGGGTCGCGCACCGTTTGGCGGCATGGTTAGATCTGGGAAAGCAATCAACATCGGCTGTGTGCCCCTGGCTTGTGATTATTGTCGAAAGCGGCGAAGAAAACGTTGCCCGGCAGACCTTGCTGAAAAGTCTCCGTACTATGACTAGTATTGACGTTTTGACGCTCTTTCAGGGCATTCGGGTAGTTAGTTTAGCTGGCCTGGCGCCAAAGACGGCGCTGCGTCGAGGCTGTCCGTCCGCGCGATGGGATACATTCAGAAACGAGCTTTTATACATGGTCGAGACAAAAAGAGTTGAGAGATTACAGGCAAGTTGCCTTTTTTCGGCTACACATCTTGCTGCTTTTCTACGCCACGCGGCCGAAAGGCTGGGAGATGTAACCTCCCCGCCCCTCGATTTCCTTGGCGCAGCTCGAATAGAAAATCCCGTCGCAGGGGACCTGGAACATCACCTGGCGAATTTCCTCCGGGAATTTCGATCTCTCGAATCGCTAAGGGCTTTTGCAGTTCCGGTTATTGCTTCGACTTTCCTCCTTGACCAGTATCCTCCTGGGATGCACCGTAAGCAATGGAGCTGACAGAGATGGATGTCTATTCTAAACATGCTTACAGACTTTGACCCCCGTGACGTGTTTCAGTCGTTGTATAGGGACGCCTGCTATAACATATGTGGGGCTGTAGTGCTCGCACACGAGGGTTCGACCGAGATGGTATTGCCCTCACAGTTTGTTAAGCTGATCGAAACGGAGATGACGCGTAGGTTCAGACGGTTGAAGGTGGGCGAGTCGGCTGCGTCGGTTCATCGGCATCTTCTCGCTCAGTTTGGAGACGAGTGGGCTCGTTTCCAATCAGAGAAGACGTGCTACCATTGCCTGTCACGCCGACCACAAGTCTTCCCCCCTTGCGGCCATGGCTGGTGCAGAAACTGTGTCTCTGTGTTTGGCACGCCCAGCCCGGATAATGAATGGGCTGTTGAAATTGATGGCTGTCTTCTATGTAGGAAAGAATGGCGGATGCTTTTTCAGCTAAAGCCGGACACGGCAACGGTTCGAGTGCTCTGCCTTGACGGCGGCGGCACGAGAGGCAAGTATCCTTTGAAGTTGCTAAAACAGCTGCAAGATAGGATTAATCTGCCCAATTTCCCCGTTCAGCAGCACTTCGACATAGTATATGGAACGAGTTCGGGTAAGTTCGGGTTCCTTCTATAGCACGGATACTAGTATGCTCTGACTATTGTTTGAATAGGAGCTACTATATCAGCGCCGGTGCACTGTGCCTCAATGGCTGGACCATCGAAGAGTGTATTGCCTCTTTCGAGTCTTTGGCAAGCCAAGCGTTTACGCCCCGCCACCTGCCAGCCGTGCCTGTTGTGCGTCCGCTTCTCGAGCTGGTAATGTGTCTGCCCCTTGTGCCCACTTTTGTCCGTCTTGCAGCTCTGGTACTTCTTGATAGCCGTTACCCGTCTCGGCACATCGAGAAGGCTTTGCGGAGTGTTTTCGGCCTAGATAAAAGCATTGTAGACTATTCCGCCGCGAACGCCATGGGGACGATGGTCGGCATGACAACTGCAACTATCCAAGATGCGAGCGCTTGCGTCTTCACCAACTACAACGGAGTAGGGGTGCGAGATGATAATCGAGGTCTCGATCAGGTTCCATCCCCAATTCGTCCATGTTATAGCTCTGACGATTTGGGTATGGCAGACTACCGCGTTCTCATGCCGGAAAATGGGGCTCGAAACATCCCCATTTGGGAAATGTAGGGAGCCTTTTGCCTTTTCGTTCCATCCGCACACTAAAATGTCACAGTATCCGATGCGCAACAGCAGCGCCATAGTAAGCTCTATTTAACCGATATTAATTTATTTTTGTTTTGTCGATTTATCTATTGTCTCTCTAGTTACTTTACGCCATGGCACATTAGGGGAGTTGGTAAACTCCAAGACGGCGGCCTAGTCGCCAACAACCCATCCTCTATCGCCTTGCAAGAAGCCGCTGCCCTATACCCCAATGCCCCGGATCCCAGCATTCTCGTTTCCCTCGGGACTGGGTCCTCGGCTCAATGTAATGAGTCACATGTGTCCGAATCGCGATGGCCGTGGAGAGACTGCTTCCCAATACGGCTTTTCCGAGCGTTATGGAACCTTGGTAGCACTAGGAGGACTTGGCAGCAAGTGATAACCCATAAGAAGGTAGGACATGCGGGAGAGTTCTTCTGCTTCGACGTCGAGTTTGCCGGTGAGGAGCCGCCGCTAGATGATTTGTCCTGTCTGGAAGACGATGACGAGAACGACAGAGGCACCATCATAGGACTGCCTGAGTTGGAGCGCTTAGTACTGTGCATGCGGGCGGAGCTGTTTGTGTTCGAGTTATGCCCCGTACGGCCGTTCCGCTTTGTTAACGGCGAGTATGAGTGCCTTGGTTACATACGGTGTCGGCTGGAAGCAGGATCCGACACACTGCACGAGTTCATGTCGCAGCTAGGCCAAAGTTTTGCTTCGTTCCGTGTCGGAGACCGTGCCCTAGCTGGCGGGTTTCCAAAACATCCACTTCTAGACGATGACGGCAAGTTTTGCAAGGAAGTTCGGTTTCGGGTGGCAAGCCGAGAGCAGCCAGTGGGTATTTCTCTTTGGGAAAGTTCCCGGGAAGGCTGCAGCATCAGCGGCTCGCCTTTCAACCTCCAGCGCCTGGTACGTGAGCAGAAGCTGGATGCAAGCTTCGGCACCGCCGATCATCGCAAGAGGAGGAGGGAGGGCAAAGAAGAAGCTAGCGGGCGACACAAGCGCCAGAGACGGTAGGTACATCTTGCGTTTTGACTTCTTCGATGTATCCTGTCGCTTTAGCGCAGGGAGTACAATAGTACAGATTGTAGCCTATTTGTACCATATTAAGAGACAACGCATCGTCTGTTGACATGGCATCCGCGAGCATCGCACATTTCAGACAGCGGATCGTAATCGCTCTAGCCGCAGACATTATTAGTATAACAAAGGGGTGTGATGAGGAATAAGGGTCAGTAGATAGTATATCGTTTAGGGCTCTTTTGGAAACCTGGACGAAGATGAACGTGTGTTAAACGTTGGGGGAGGAAGAGTGATACCATTTATATAGGTTTCTGAGGATATCAAACTCTTTGGGGCGGGGCGTGTGAGAGAGGCATCGATTAACAGGAGAACGAATGAAAATCAAAAACCCCCAAATGAATTGCATATTCGCCTATGGAGTTTTAAGCTGCGTACAACTTAACCAAGCCAGGGTACCACAGATAACTCATAGCAAGGCATCTAATTGCATAGAAGCATGGTAGTAAATTCGTTCAAACCAGCCATATGACGAAGGTATATCATTTTTACGCCCCTTGATTTGTTGATTGCTATTGCTAGCTGTTACGACCCGGTCAGGGCAACCGACTGTGACACAAAGCAAAACCTTCGATTATGTCGCTGCGTTATGATCACCAGTTCTGCACTGTGTAGCTATGCAGGCCAGAATTCCGGTTAGTTGGGCCGTAATACTAGCCATAGGGAAGGCTAAGTAACCAATAACGTCAACTAATACTTCAGCTCCAGATTAAAAGGCTACTAGAGTATAGCTCTGCTTCTAGATGCTTCTAACATAGTCACAGAGCAAACAATAGCGCCGTGTTTGAGCTCTGTGTGATGCATGTTACAGTCAGAAATAGCACATATAGCAACAGCAAAGGATTCATTACTAAGAACGCCCTAACATATGGATAAATACAAACATAAGGCAGATTGCTGATGAAATATGCATAAGGCTAGCTCGTGCTGGAAGACCGGTCAGAGCTGATTTAGTCACCTATTGATAGTTGTAAGGCTTGCTAGCTGGTAGATTGAAGAGCAGGGATAATATCTCTCAGCGTACGCCTAGGCTAAAGGCAAGTAACTTTGAGTCTGCTAAAGACGGCAATGCTACCAGTTAGCCCCCCAAAGAGAGGTGACACAAGCATATTCGAATGCTTGAGATGACAAGCGGCAAGCCGAGTGCTAGGTGTTTACGTGGAGACTATTGAGGTGGATCTTCTGCGAGCACACTTGACTTTACGCAGTCAAGTCGCAGGCTATTCAGTACGTACCTGGACGAGGCCGAGCATGGGTTTAGACGAACCATATGGGGCCGAAACTATGCTTACTGATTTGCTAGACTTAATCCACTTGGCTTTGGCTCTCGCTTGATCTGCTTTTGGCGTTAGAGACAATACGTGACAGTTGAACGTTGGCGAGCATGACTGGACTAGGGGGCAAATAAAAGTCATGACTCGCGCTGGAAAGCCCCATTACCATACGTGGGGAACGCCTCCATCGTTTGACAACAGTAATGGCTCGTGAAATGAACGCTGTCGGACCCTTGACTGTGCATTCCGTCCCCACTACACTGTCTGCATGGCATTGGCCCTCCAATCTGCTGTGGTTGTCCGCATGGGTTCCTCGTCACGTGCCGTTCAGAACAGGGCATCTTCGGACGGCAAATAAGGAGTCGGAAACTAAAGCCAGTTCACGCCCCCTCCTGTCACCGGTCACCACATTCGTGCGTGACCAATACTACTAGCCAGCGATTACGTTCCACAAAACTCTCAAGTCAAAGTCACTAGCCTGTCCTGCTTGTCTCAAAATTTGGTCTTTTTATTATTTTTTATGGAGAAAATAATCACATATGTTTTCTGACTTTAGTACGGCCATCTAGCCAGCCGTAAGACTCTTTACTATCGGCCTTTACCCATTTTTCTTAATCAGGCAAAGAATGCGGCTGCAGGTTGGCAACTACATCTGGAGCCTTAAACTGCTTTTACAAGAGTCCAAGTGGAGTTGCATCACTAGCTATCTCAGCCGAAGTATTGCCGATAACGCCGCTCTACCTCGGCAAACGGATAGCCGAGTCCAGGGATGGATAACGCCCGTTTCGAACTTTTTGTTGGAAAGACACATATCGCCCTCCCGACAAAGCCTGGGATTCCAAGTCTCGCCGACAGTATGTCGTCGCCCATCCGCCCGGTAGCCGGACGCTGTCACGGGCCTAGACGTTAATCGGAGCTTGGTGTATCAAGCTTCTGGCCTTTGACCTAAAATTCCGATTGCACGAAGAGGCTGTAGTTTAGAGATATCCATGGCTTAGTTGGGTTTAGCAGTATGAACTCATATCTCCGCAAAAGCTGGACTATGTATCAGCAAACAACAGCTTCTGCTGTGTAAACGTGATCGCAACGCACCTCGACGAATACCTTTTGCAGTTCCATCATCGCTACGTTACGTCCCAGACACTTCCCCTTGCCATGGCCGAAAATGAGCTCTAGCGTGCCTTCCATTAGTCTCAGGTGCTCCGCTTTCGCCTCAAGCCATCGTTCCGGCCGGAACTCTTCGGCATCCGGTCCCCACAAGTCAGTGTTGTGGAAGATCCCCCATGCTCCATACCCGATACGGGTGCCCTCTGGTAGGTAGACACCTTTGAAAGTATCCCCGCCCTTGGGGACTTCCTTGGACATCTGTCCGACGACGGGCGGAAAGATACGGAGTCCTTCCTTGATAGTGGCTTGTAGGTATGGCATCTTGCGCGCTTCCGCCTCTGTAACAACGGGCCATGAGGGTTTGGTCGACCTAATTTCGTCGCGAAGGCCGGTCGTGACTCTAGGGTTAGTGATAACGTAGAGGAATGTGGCGCGGATAGCTGTCGCTGTTGTGTCAGACCCAGCGAGGCTGTTTACATGTATTTTAGTATAGAAGCTACCCTTGACGGGGTTTTGGGAGCATATACATCTGCATGAGAAGTTCCGACGAAGCTTCTTCCTTAGTCAGACCGTGCTTGATAAAAGAGCCAAGCATGTCATTTTTGATCTTCCTGTCCGGACCGAAACGTTCGGCCACAACTTCCCTTGCAATCCTATTATTAGAAGATCCGCAACCGTTAGCTCAGGTCCGTCATAAAAGCTAAGAACATGGCACAGGTAGAATGTCTTTGCTAAGCTATCCCCAGTGATGTTTAATTTGGAGAGAAAGAAAAACTCAAACCTGATCATCTTCCCCAATCCAATCGCATCCGTTTCAGATGGAAGGAGGCGTCTGAAGAGTGGTGACGACAAGAGTGCCAGCAGCCAAGGCAAAATAGCCGTTAAAACGACATTCGGCATGTTCTTCTCTGTCGTGCGGATGTATTCGTGGACGTCAGAGTCAGTAGCAACGTCACCGAACGGCTTGCCAAAGGCGATATCCGAGATGATGTCAAGGGTGAGATACTGCGCCTTCAGACCGAAATCGAAGGGCTTGTTTTGGGAACTGTATTTGTCAATCAAATCCATGAGCCGAAGAATGTTCTCGTCAATCTTGGCTTCGAGGTTTTCGACTTCCTTGCCCGAGTACTGCGGAAGTCTGGTTAGAGCCATGTTTAAAGAGGCTCAGGCGCGAGTTGACTCACTCCAGCAGCCATCTGCAACCGAAGCCGCGAATGTACCTGCTCGTTTCTTGTGGATAAAACGTTGTCTTTGCCGGGGTCGAGTCTCATGGCGTCGTACCAACTCGAACGCTTGTATTTGGAGCGCACAGATAGCATACGCCTCATCAGGTCGGGGTCACTGGTTACAAGGTCATTCGGCCCAACGCGTACAATGGGTCCTGCTAAGTTAGCCTAGCCGCGTACAAACTACCATGCAACACACACCATATCTTTTGTATGCCTCGTAAAGGTCGAGATGCAGCCTTCCGCCATATGTTGCGCGGACGAGCCACCACTTGGAAAATCCCGCACCAGGGGGCCCTCTGATATGCCATAGACGAACATACTGACGAAAGATTGAGTAAATGCTGTAGAGGACGACAACTAAGACAGCGGCGCTCATATAGGCAGAATTATCTAGACCCATACTGTATTTGGGTCCGTCGCTGATGTGTAACCCACTTCTTCTAAGCCTTTGCGTAATGTGTATGCTGGGGAGCGGCGGTGGCCAGTTGCAATATTTTTCGTTGCGTTATTGCCATTATGAAAAGGGCGCCATGGGCTAGGTGAGATTTATAACCAGTGTCTTTCGCGGATAACGTTGGGACAAAGCTACAGTTTGACTCGTAAGCTTTGTAATAGTGAAACGCTCAAGAGCCAAGTTCTAAAAAGGGCTAGAATTAGCTGTTCAAAGACCTTTGCTAGGCCTCTATTTGACGGGAATTGAAACGAAAGCCAGATTTTGATTGGTAGTTAGGAAATTGCGTAGTTGAGGTGATTTACAGATGACTCCTGTGCGGCGAACACAACGTAGTGTCCAATTGTAAGACTAAAAAGAGGGATAAGAATGACTTGGTCTCTTGACCTGCAGACGCCACATAGGATTTGCATAGTATACATTTGCTGCTTGTGTAAAATCATGACAAGTAGAGGAAATAGAAGCCTCTGTAGTAAGGAAAGCCAGCTACTGAAGCATCTGAAGCCTGGCCGCCACTTTGTCCATATCTTCTCGCTGTAGATTAAGATTCCACCCCAACTCTTTCAGCAGCTCAGTTTCAGCATGATTAATAACATTGCAAGTATAAGGAGGTTTGAAGAAGATTGCTGAGGTAGCTAGCCAAGAGATTGCTCGGTAGTTGTAATCATGAATGTATTTCTTGGCTAGCATCAGCGAGGCTAGAACGCGAAAAGGCCGTTCGTTTTCTGGAACGGCTTTTGCCCCGCGGTTTTCCCACGCTCGTTCGAGGTAGACGAGACTGCCGCATAAAACAGCTCCGTCAACAAGGGGATAAATTGCTGTTTTAACGACGTATACAGACGACGCCAAATGTTGCATGAACCTTATTAATCGCCACGAGAAATTCGGCATATCTGCTTCTACCAGCAGAAGGCTGGGTAGTAAAATCTCAACTGCGACTGGAATAACTGACGGGCTCACAGGGTTCCGATAGAAATATGAAAAGTCTGGTTGCCGAATAATGCCTCGTGGTATGGGCGGCACAGTGACGAGTTGGGGATAGTAATGGTGAGTTATCGACATAGCGTGGACACGGAAGGGGAAGGCGGAGGCAAGATACGGTAGGGCCGGTGCTCAAAGTTGATTATTTGGAAATGGTTGTCGTTTAACCGCTGGTTGTCGCTATCAGTGCGTGGCGTGGGCAGCTCTTGCTTTTAAAACCTTGTCTAAGACATCACTGCTATATCAGGGGTTTCTTTACGAAAATCTATCTCATGATAAATATCCACCGCATCACGAGTGTTCAGTTCGATTTGTTATCAGCCCCATAGACTTTCCGAGCAAGGCTGCCTACTTACCAGGCAGCCTTGGTACCGCCAAGGGAACAGACCAGGATAAGGGAAGCACCGCGAAGGAAAAGCTTGGGTAATGCCGACTGGGCCGTCTTTTCCCAGCCCTGCACTATATGAATACGACGCGTAGTGACAAATAGCCAGGTCCCAAATTCACTTTTTAGCCTAGGCTTATTAGATAAGAGGCGTCTAATCATATCATTTCTCTTCCCGGCGGCTATGCTTTGTAATATACCGATGGCCCACGTTGTATAGACTCAACATATTATTCGCAGCTAATTGGGGCATCTCGGAGAGATCCTAGTCAAAATTACGAGAAAAGGAAAGCAGCTCTTCGCTTGACGCACGGTTCGAAACTCCGTACTCCGTAGTCAAAATAAGGTTAATATGCACAAGGATTTCGCCAAGCCTGCTAGACGCGATTTCATAGGCTAGTGAGCTACTTAGTAACACTAAACAAAGGGGCACGTATTTTCTGTCCAACAACGACAAAGAAGCCAATTATGCATAAGCGCCCTAGCGTCAGCCAAACGCTCCAATTCTATACAGGTAGGTGCTAGCTGTCTTTGCTCCTGGTTTTGCCACATTCTCTGTGGAGGGTTGTTCCTGTCTGGAAAGATCCAAATTCAGCTGACTAAGAATGCCTTATATTGCATACATCGGACATGCAGTCCTCCGCTTCCAAGGTTCCACCATATCACGAGTGAACCAGCTCATATTCTTTACAAGTTTGAATGGTTGCAGCTAACGGTAAAACGCAAGTTCATATACAGTACCTAGACACTGCAAGATGATTAGGTGTCTATGAAGGGTTTGAGAGAGGTTGTGATGGACTTGAAATGGATAAGACCAGCCTTCTATGTACATGTGTATGTCCTGATATTTTATTTTATCTATGTATTATCTTGCTTAGGTACACTAAGTGGAACAAGTCGAATATCAAAACTAGATCTCAGCGGCTCGATGCTGCCCCTCTGAACATCTCGTACATCGCTTTCGGGCATTTTCGCCAGAATCACCGCTGCCGGGGCGGCTAATTCCAGGAACTCGGTCATCATGTCATCCTTAATAACATGAGATACACAATGACTATGAAGAAGGCGAAAGATCTCGAATGAGTTATAGTCTCTCGAAAGTAGTGTTCTTAACTGCTCGAACGTCGAAAACCTCGTTACCGGAATTATCCATTCGAACGAACGTGGTAACAGCTTGGCCCCGTATCTTAGGAGGACAGAGACCGTTCGAGGATTGCAGTGACAGTCCGAAATCGCCTAGCTAAGAGCATTCCTCCCATCTGAGTCTTGAATATTGACATTCACCCCAGGAATTTGAAGAAGACTCTCAGTTCCGAACGCGGATCGCCGAGCCAATTGTATAAGAAGAGGCGTCTCCTCTGTATTCGAGTCGAAGAAGTTGCCTCTGCCGTTCGGATCCGCCCCATGCTTGATAAGCTTATTCAAAAGGTTGGACTTCAGGAGTTTTGTTCTGCCCCGTGCCGATGTTGGTCTTGCATCCAGTGTTAACGAAAGGAGACGTTGCAAATCCTCCTCCGCTCCTCTGTCAAGAAGTAGCCTGGCGAAGTGGAAGAGACCCTCCCAGCAAAGATAGCTAATAAGGGAGGCTTGACTATCACCCAAACCGGCCTTAGCGTTGACATTCGCTCCATGGTTGAGGAGACATGAGACTGTTGCCTCATTCGCGAAGGGGGATTTGGTCGCATAGTATAGCGGCGTGCGGCCCTTTTCGTCTGAATAATCCACTTCTGCTGGATTCGCCTCTAATATCTGTTTGACGATCAGGGAAAGGCCAGTGGCTGAAGCCACAAGGATAGGCCTAGGGTTTGCCTCCCACTTCAGCCCTCCCCTTGTGATCCTATTCAAGGACTCATTGATCTCTCGGGATACCAAAGCATCGAAGAATCGCCCTGCGGGCCTTTGCATGAGATTCGAAACGAGGCCATCCCTTCCTTTCATAATGGATACAGCCAGAAAAGACAGCTCGAGTGGTGTTTGCCGTAAACTACTGGACAGCATCCGAATACAACTTTTGGGTGCAAGGTCCTCTGCCATGACTGAGAAAACATGAGTAAAGGGATCCATTCCGGCGCTTTTTGACGCAGATATTATACTGCAGGCAACAACCTCATCGCGACAGTGTACGACTGCCCACAGTGCAGCAGAACAGCTATCAAACTGAACATTCTGTCGATAGATAAACGGGATTAGCTTTTGCCGAAGGCTTTTGCTACTTGACGAAAGTGCAAGCAAGGTTTTTCGATTTTTGCAAGCACCGAGGATTATGTAAAGAAGCTCTATTGGCAAGCGGTCGATCATGGCGTAAATGAAGTCAGAGAGGATAGCAAAAGGGAAAGGAGCAGGATAAAATAAGCATGTAACGTTGGAAAAAACCGAGCAGGGAAGATTCTTCTCACGGTTATATAGCATGAGTCTTCTACTCCACAGACTGACGCTTTTGCGCATGACAGGAGAGGTACTTAGCAACCTAGACTGTCTATGCGGGTTTATCGAAGAGGATTGGTTGACGAAATCTTTGATACAGATCCATTCAGGCAAACGCAAACCCCGAGGGCTTGGCTTGGGGACTGGGGCGGTGCATAGCCGGAACTAGCCAACTATTCAAGCTTGGCAGATGGGTACAGCTAGGATACTAGGGAAATAAGCGAGAGTAACGCAACTAAAGACGCAATCCTTAACGGCCAACCGATCATTTTATGTCTGTACATCTCCGATGCCCCTGCCAGAAGGGAAATCATCAATTTGCTACGTTACGGGTTTGGTTTCAATTGGTGGAAAGGCTAAGTAATGCTTCATACTTGTGGTTATAAAACCCTACCGACCTTCTACCAATTTGAGATGTCTAGAATCACGAACTGCCCTTCAAATCTTATGTAATATGGTTACCAGTAAGTCACATCATTGCCAAAGTTACAAATGCAACCTCAAAGATGAGATGGCCGCCGCCATGGCTCTTGTTATGTTGTCTTCGGGTGGCGGGCCAAATATACTCCCAGGTAAGGACTATATATAATAACGCCAAAGGCCAAAGCTCATAAGAACAGAAGACAATAAGAAGTTTGGTTTTGATGACCACGCCGTGATCACAGAGGAGGCTCTTCTGTTGGAATCGCAAGAACATTGCGACCGCATATCAAAAAGGACGGAGGCTACGTTACCCACGTCGCAGCTTCTTATGTCTCAGAATCTCACGTCTTACCGCCTTGCTGAGTTCAGTTACTATAAGCATTGTAATTGCGGGTGTCGCAAACATGTAAGTAGTCTTTATGACAGATGCTGGCTATTGCTGACGCATTTAATATAAGCGTCGCCGCCACGGACCGGATGAGCCGCGGCGAAGCAAGTACACTGTCTACTGGCCCACAGGAGTACAATTACCGATGACCCGACCTTTATTGAAATGCATGGGCTGCTGCAAGGTGCCTTCTGGCGAGTTACTCAGGTTGCCTTGTGGGCACAGGTTTTGCATCTATTGTCACCAGTCCTCCTGGGGAAGCTGTCCGCGTTGTAGATATCCACTTATGGGCAAAGTATCAATAGAAACCTGTAAGGCTTGTTAGATAGTATGAATGATTGCGAATTGAAAAATTAGAACGCTTGATTCACACAAATAACTGCTTATTGTTTCGCTTGTTAATCCGCTCCTAAGAGCTATTTACGAAGCTTACTTTCCCTTCCCCAATGGCGCTTTATAATAAAACCAGCATAGGGTTCCGCTGCGGCTACATCAGGTATAATAGTTAGGAATAGTATAACGAAGCAGTGGAAAAGTTCGTATATACGTAGGAATACTACACATCACCACACAAAACCTTTACCTCGATGCGCCGTGCACTCTCGTCGCGGATCCGTGAGAGTGACTCACTATCTGAACGTACTTGTGGATAGTTTTGAAACCTCTCATAGGCCTGATGAGGTCTAATCGAGCTTCGTCAGGCCTTTTGTGTGTGCCTTTCGTGCTGTTGTTGTGCCCTTGGCTAGCTAGCCCGAGGAGAAAGCCAAAGCAATGAAAAGTAACCATCCTCATCCCTGGCCCCTTTCATTATCCCTAAAGTTGCTTTCACATATTTCACATATTTGTATCAGACTAATAGGCATTACTACTAACAGATCGAATAATTATTTCTAACCGCCAGAAATTTGACAGAGAACATCGGAATTGTGTGGGACACCCCTTACCCCGAATCTATTGCAACATCTTACATAGCCAAGCAACAAGACGCCTTCCACGGATGCTCATAGAACCGTACCGTATGGAGGTATTCTTCATGGTCAAGATACTCCCCAATCCAGAAGCAAACATCCTGTGTCTGCCGCCAAACTCTATCAGCCAAACGTTCGACTGTTAGAGACCCTAGAAGATCCTCCATCGCGGCAAAATCCACAATATTGCGATTCGAGCTCTCGCCGAGAAGTTGCTTCGACTTTCTTCCAATGTCCGTCGGCGACAGTACATCGCCGGTACTCCCCTGCTCAGCCCACAAAGCCGCATGTCCCATTATCGCACGGAGCAACTCCATACAGTTCCATACAAAGGGAGGGTCTCGAATGAAGTTTAAGAGACCTGCATGATACGCATCCTGCGTATATAATTTATAAGATATCCCCTTCGTCCGAGAAAATCGAAAGCTTCCAGCTGCGACGTATTCGCTATCCTTCATCATCTCGAACAGCCCCAACGCCTCCAAGGCCTGCAACCTGATGGTCTCTAGACAAACAAGTTAGTTTCATATGTCTCTTCCTCTCGTTCAACCTTACATACCAGCACCAACAAATTCAATACGACCCCCCATTATGTCATGTCGTCTTATGTTTATTCAATATTTCTTTTCTTCGTTTGGATTATTTTAAGCAAAAGACCGTACGCCTGATAACTTATCGCAATGCAAATCCAATGCAGTATCCAGCGAGGCCGAAGCGTAGGGAGAGCCAGCCTTTGCTTTCAATCTGAGGGGCGTATTTCCTTTATATATCTTCAGCTTTCCTTAATCCCTAGCTCTCTTTTAAGACTCCCTCGTACCTATTATAGATTCAAATGATACCCGAGGGAACAAGAAACCTACGTCAGGGATGTTGGGGACGAACCTGATCGCGAGAGTGAGCCTGGTCTCATCGTTTTTAGCTACATTCACGTTAGATACCTGGGTTTGTGATAGGACAAAGTATATTTTGAGATCCCTACCGCTCTCAAATTACCAGGCTCTTCTTGGGAGACGTTTCTTTTCTTTTTCAATAACTTGACTGGTTCCTTGGCTCTTATAAACAGAGTGAGACGACAACCACCTTGGCCATGAAGTATTCTACATAGGCACGAGCAAACGCCTTCCAGGGGCATTGAGTAAAAATTTCCCGTCGTGTTTGCGTAATCAGAAAAGTGTGAATAGCGCTGCGCTGTAATTACATACATAGCTTTCCCACTTTGTATCTATCTCTTGCCAATGTGACCTTCATTTTTTGTGCACGTTGCCATGCTACAGTACTATTCCATGGAGTGCCAATTGTCATGTCCCGGAGCTTTGTTGTATAGTTTTCTCCTTACGAAAAGGATACGTGGCGACGTGCCATCTGCCCCTGCATTCCCAAGCTCCGTCTATCACCGAAACTAGTACTAGTCTTGGCTGTATCTCAGGTGGCTAAGTCCTTTTACGAGACACGTACCTTTTGCCAATTATACATAGTAGTGCTTAATAGATACAGTATGTACTGTACAGTACAGTACTAGATCATTTCTGAAACATATAGTACAGTACCGCAATGTAGAGAAATCCGCCTTACGTACTGGTATTTGGGTAGAAAATAGCTTTTTGATATGTAGCATAGCTCTTCAAAACAAAGCGGCAAAAGTCAATTCAGCTTGAATTATGTATAAATCAGCGTTTTTTACAGTATGATTCAAATCGTTAACCCCACGAGTAGTAGGTACGATGTCACGCCGGGAAATCAAAAGGGCTCGTTTTCAAAACAAGCCGCATTTTGCTTTTCACAGAAATACTATCAGGAGCAATTTTAGGCGGTGCTATTACTATATAAGACTGAGATTGCTAATTCCTAAAACCTCGGATCCCTAAGTGCTACAGCAAACATGGTTAGCACACGTTCCCAAACAGCAGCGCAGAAAGTCAAGCGAATTGACAAGTCTCCCAAGGCAAGCACAAACCTAGCTGCTGTGAGGCGTATGCCGCAAAGTCAGTTTTAGTCCAAAGATCATTACAGGATGAGTTTAACGAGGCCTCTCCGGAATTTAAAAATGAGGTACTCGCATTACAAAATCATATCAACGCCCTCGAGTCACAGCTGGCTGCAGCGAATAATCCGCAGGAACTTAACTTGAACATGAAAAGTGGAGACGAGATGTCAGCCGATGAGGACGAGGAGAGCCATGTCGAAGTTAAGAACGAGGAGAAATACGAAGAAAACGTTAGCCTCTTCGTGACCGAGTCGATTGAACAGACTTCTGGTCCTTTCAAAAGTCAGGATCAGCCTGCAGACCCCTCTGACCTGTTGTCATCCGATGATATCATAAACCCACCTAGGCTTCCCACTACAGATCCAGAAGGCCCAGAGATCGAATATGGATTCCTTCGAGGACCCTTTGGTCGAGTTTATCAAGTCGTAGGACAAGGACCGAAAAACGCCGAAAAACTATTGGTTTTGCCTAGGATCGGCAAAGCCGCCAAGTACCTTAACGAAACTAGAAGAGCTGCTCATTTGGGATTAGAAAATGAAAAGGGACAGAGAATCAAGTTGATAATTCAAGGTGTCGCCTGGACTAATCCGAGCGGCCATGATGATCCTATTATTTTGATGGACCCTAGATACTGGATATCAAGGCAACAGGAGGAAAATGAGAGGGCTAAACAGAGCCAAAATGGGAAGGCACGGAGAATAACCTTTCCCTTTACCGCGGTAAAAGTCAAATGGGAAGGTAAGGGAGATGCTACGTTCGAAACAAGGTCAACAGTGCGACGGTTTCTTGGCCAAAAACCTACGCCGGCTGCGGAAGACTACAAAATAGGCGACAGGGTTTTGATTGAAAAAGGAACTTTTATGCCGGCTGGAGATCTATTTATTTTCGCGGCGGCTATAGTGTCGTGGCGCCGGCACGCTCAATGGAAAGCCGGACTCAGAGAAGCCAGCAGGAAAAGTCCGACTCCGGAGGTAATAGCTGAAGTTCCAAAAAAGGGAAAGCAAAGGTAAGAAGTGCTCCAAGCGAAATGAGCGAGATTCAATAGCACGGGGTAGATGATTGTTATATTATATGGAACTATCGTCCTTTTATTTGAGTTACTAGCAGATAGGTTGCGTGATACTTGGATTATATAGATTAGGTTGTGTTTAGTTTTACAATAAGTCTGTTTTAGTTAGGTTATAAAAACTTGTTATTTTAACTCCTCTAATTACAACTTCCTCATCCGCTGAAACGATGGCAGTTTTAGGTGCTATTTACATAATAGTCGTAGTAAAATCGTAATATTATTATAAATTGTTGTTGGATAGGCTGTGTGAACTTTACGCTTGGTGACTTTCGAGGTGGTCAAAGCTGTTACGAGCAGGTCAGGGCAATCAACTGTGGCACAAAGCAAAAGCTTCGATAATGATGCCGCAGTCATCAGTATCCCCTGCTCTGCACTCTATAGCTACGCCAGGCAATTCCCAACTGGCTGGGTCGTAACAACATGATATAGCATGGATAGTTTCGTGAGCTCAACTGTTTCAGGAAGTTATCAAGGTATATCAAAATAATGAACACGACTCATTCCCAGAGATGAATCGTGCAAAACTGCTCGTACAAAGTACAGTGATCTAGTTAGGAAGATAATCACGGAAAATAGATCTTTGGTTCACCCTACTTTTTACGATACGATTGTACAGACAGCCCATTCAACAATTTTACTTTTTCTACCCGTACGAAACCACTTTCAGTTTATGAAACCCGCATTAGATACACAATTCCAGTCCTAGAATAATACTTTCAGTATAACCATACGAAGTAAGGACTACTCGGCAATAAAGTTAGGTTCCCCCAGATGCCGGGTTATCTAAGAATGCTTTTGCCACGACCCAACCAGTTGGGGTGCTAGCCGGTGTAGCTATATAGTGCAGAACAGGGGATACTGATGACTCCGGCATCATTATCAAAGCTTTTGCTTTGTGCAACAGTTGGTTGCCCTAGCTTTCTCGTAATACAGTTCATCTCAATTTTACTACTCAATACAACAGAAGCTTTGATACCTTACAACCCGGAAGCTGAATAGCATAGAGTAAGCAAAATGTCACTCTATCACCCAGCAGATTGCGTTCTACCCTTGATACACCCAGGTCCAGATCTGATCGGCGCAGATATCTTCCTGTAATTTTATAATCAAGAACTTTTCCTTCTCCTCCTTATCGCTCTCCGTAGCGCAGCTATATTCCGTACTCAGTATTCCGCCTTCCTTATTTGGAGTTGATATAAAGTAAGACTCGGATATCTCCATGGAATCCTCGTTGAAGTCGACGAAACAGTTGGGGCTTTCGCTCAACTTTCCTCCTCTGGCAACCGGGTTGAAAAGGCTCTGTGCATGCAGCTTAAGCGTTGCCTGACCCGCAGAAATCGTGATGACACCTTCGCCCTCGTCCAAAGCATGATTGTCTACCAGTGATCCAACGAAGCGTTCCTTTGAATCAGAGTCAAGAACGTCTGGGAACTGCTCCGAAACTGTTTTGCTTTTATGGCCCAGAGCTAGGACTAACTGGAGGCTTTCTTCGTTGTCTTTGGCCGTGTTCTTAGTGAACTTGAGAAGGTCTCTTCCAATCAATAGGAGAACCAAGCCTTTGTTCGATAGCGAACCGAGGAACTCATCGTTCTTGAAGATTACCCCTTTAATGTCCTCCCAGCAAACCGCAGTGTTACTTGTGGTTGAAGATGCCATTGCGTTTTCGTTGGAAGTGATTACTTGTGTGTGTTGGAAGTGGTTGGAATTCAGCCAGGGAGTGGTACAGTACCGTCATTTTATACACGTTTCCAAAGGCAATACCGGCTTTTGATCCTTCTGTCCAATAGAAAAGAAGCGTTGTCTCTAGGTATATGTACTGTAGAAAGGTGGATATTATGAAACCAAAGCCGAGGCTTCAGCCGATCTGGGCTGGCTCTGATATTGCTTGCCAAAGAGGTCCGAGTACGGCAAGACCTAAGTTTCTGCGAGCAATTTAATACATATGTACTGCAATGCGGCACTGCATTTGAATTCACCCACGTTTGATCACGTTTTTACACCCTAAGTCTGACAGCCACTGTACAACTAGCCAACTTCAACCGTTTGTAGATCGTCTATACTTGGTGTCAGTATGGCAGCCTTGGATCAGCAAGAGCTTCACATGCGCTGTTCATCATTAGAGCAGCAACTAGCCTGGACACGATCGGAGCTCGAGCGAGTCAAACAATTGCTATATCGCCGAGAGGAAATGCTAGATGAGCAAACCCTGTGTCGAGATATGGCCGAAATGGCGTTAGATCAGCACAAAGACTACCTGATTAGTGCTAAGCGGGAGGCCCAATACTCCTACAGCCTCGGAAGATTGCAGGCGCAGGTCGAACAAATACGTAGCAGAAATATAGCCAGCGTAGGACAGGCGAGAAAGCGAAAGCTTGCGGATCTTAGTTAGTTTCTATTATTGTACACCAGGCCACCACAAACACGCACACACACATTGTATCACGCCCGGTGGGCAAAACCGAAAGGGTCTTATCGAAGCTTATACTGTCTCTACTTCGTACTTGCTCTCCCAAATCTGCCTTCTCGTATTGTAACAGATTCCCGTGGTTTGTTTTAGTGTAATGTATGTACTGTTTTGTTGGCATGTCATCTTGAAACCCATTCTCCAAGTTTTCAAGGTTGTTTTGGTAATACAGTATAGACTACTACTGCCCGTTATACAACGACGCATGAGCTTGTCACCCGCCTTAACCGCTCTTAGCTGGAACCGCCCTTATAGAAGTTAAAACTGGTTCCTAGAAAGAGCTGGTTATGGGTCCAACGGACAAGACAAGTAATGTGATGGAACGCGCATAACAAAGCCGGGCACTGATTTCGGTCGCGACTTACTGTGCTGTACAGTATACATTATTTCTGAAGCGGATACTGTACATACATCAAGGTGTTGAACGTCTTAGTTAGCCCTTACCCACAATCTAGAGCGGAAACCGAACGCATCACATTCGCAGCCGGCTCACAAACTGGCTTCTGCCTCGTTAGGCCACAGCTTTCTCGAGTAGCGCTGCCCTAGAGGGAAACGCGCACGCCCATGCGTCTGGAACTCTTGCTCCCAACACCTTATAAATGCCTTTTCTTAACTAGCTTTCTACTGTTCGCACGACACAGTACATATATGTACTATACTAAATGAAGTGCTGAGTTGCACCAAAACTAGCAATGGCACCTTTCTTGCTTATCATCTTTGCTAGCTTTCACTGGCTGGCCTTTGCAAAATGTGACTCTGCGGATCTTGCGAGATGGAGTCCTAACCCGGGCGAGACATTTGACAGCATCCTTCGCCCGCTCGGGATCGAAGCATCTCTATTCCGGGATCTTAATGAGATAACAGATGGGATCAATCGAATCGATTACATGTCTACCTACTGCGTTCCATACATATCATCGCTCTCAACGAATTATTACACTACCTCTGGATCCCGTTTCTTTTCCCTACCGACTGCCCTGTACGGGGCAATCTCAACTGATGCGAGTCACCCGCAATCCTTGTCCTCGGTGAAGACGTCAATGATGGCGATTCAAACCGTTAGTGCTCCCAGTGACACAGAGCAAGCAAGCAAGCCCCATGCCACAGATGTCTCGGAAACACCCGGTCCTACGTTAACAATTACGACGAGCAAACCGTCAAATACCGAAGCTGGAGCTACTCTGCAACCGGCCAAACGGAGGTGCTGTGCGCAGAAAGTTCGAGATTCAGACATTACCGAAGACTTCCATGCACAAGCCAAAGACTTCTGCGATAAGCACGGTATCTTGAACTACTATTCTGCGCCAACGCCTAAGAGTAGTACCGGAGATATAGAAACCAATGTCGCAGGGGAGGATTTTGTCTTCTCCATTAGCTGGCTTACTCAATGCGTCGATTATCAGGTGCAAAACGGACTTCAGCCCACCATTTTCGATAAAGACGTCACCTGTGAGTCGTTGATGATGAAGAATATAAAGGAGTGCGGGAGCAGGACATCAAATGGAGGTTATGTCGATGTTGGCTGCCTAAGATTCTCATCTAGAGCCAAGGGGTGGGCTCTGGACGGTGTATAACAAGAACGCTAGGGCAATTTACCAGGTTTCAACGTCCTTATACATAGTAACCTATACAGTTTAAAAACATTGCTACCGCCATCTTGCCTAATGCTCTTGGTGATTAAGAAGAAATATGTGCCGAGCCAAGCTGGACTTGTCTATTTCCAACCAATCAGACGGTCCAACCTAGCGTTCTATTCAAACTAACAACGGAGTCATTAGATCCTTACTTGCTTGATTGTGATTGGGACCCTTGCCGCTCCGGGGCTGCATGAGTCGACTGGTGCAGCGATGACGTATGATCTAACGTAACGTTTGCAACCAGCGTGTCCTCAATAACCGGTATATTAACCAGCTTGCCGGCTGTAGAAAAGAGCTCCAGCTCCGTAAAGAAAATCAGCTCCGTAATACTGTGGAAGCCAACAAGGAAAGATAGGTTTTCGCTAGTGAACTTCGTGGCAAAACATAAAACATACTGCTAAGTGGCAAGCAATGATCGGCTGTTTACAACATCCAATATTGGCTTTAAGCAGCTATATACTGTACTTAAAAGGAGGTTGATACAGTAAAAGGCGTAATGGGTTTCGCGAAATATTTTACTTAACATCTTTAGTAGTGGTGGTGTGGAGCCGTGGCTTACTCGGCTTGGCAGACTACACTTGTCATGACCAGGTACTCATGGGACAACTGCTAACAGAGCCAGAATTGGCCGTTTTCCTCCCACTGGTAATCCGTTTGGGGTCCACCCCAACCAAACGGTGACTTGCACTCATTTGTGCTCTCCTTCTTCGTTCCGGCCGCCTCTTCTTCCGCCTCACAATGACTATTGTAGGATTCGCAAATCGTTCAGCATAGTTGGTTTGTTCGGAGTTACTCTGCAATTGCTTCTGTTTGTCACTATTCCAGCTAAGCTGTCATCGTCTACATAGATCACGCTTAAAGCTAACTCGCTTCTTCCGCTTCGGAACCTTGAAGATGATTCGCTTTTTTGCAACTTCAACGTTTTCCCACTCCTCAAGATTTAAAAGGGAGGATATGGTGTCGGGATGATTGACTCCAAGGCAGCGTTGCTGAAGCCCAAGGCAGTCACGCATCAACTGGATTGCGTCGACCCGCCGGCCCTGGCTTTTCCACGTATGAGCCAAGTTGGCCATGCTCGTTAGTGTGGAGGGATGCTCCTCTCCAAGCACCCTCAAACTCGTCTCCATCACCCGCACCTCTAGCTCCTCGGCCTCCTTCCATCGGCCTTGGTTCCAAAACGTTGATGCTAGGTTGGCCATGCTCGTCAGTGTGGAGGGATGCTCCTCTCCAAGCACCCTCAAACTCGTCTCCATCACCCGCACGTTTAGCTCCTCGGCCTCCTTCCATCGGCCTTGGTTGCTAAACGTCGACGCCAGGTTGGCCATGCTCGTCAGTGTGGAGGGATGCTCCTCTCCAAGCACCCTCTTTCTCGTCTCCATCACCCGCACGTTTAGCTCCTCGGCCTCCTTCCATCGGCCTTGGTTCCTAAACGTTGACGCTAGGTTAGCCATGCTCGTCAGTGTGGAGGGATGCTCCTCTCCAAGCACCCTCAAACTCGTCTCCATCACCCGCACCTCTAGCTCCTCAGCCTCCTTCCATCGGCCTTGGTTCCAAAACGTTGATGCTAGGTTGGCCATGCTCGTCAGTGTGGAGGGATGCTCCTCTCCAAGCACCCTCTTTCTCGTCTCCATCACCCGCACGTTTAGCTCCTCGGCCTCCTTCCATCGGCCTTGGTTGCTAAACGTCGACGCTAGGTTGGCTATGCTCGTCAGTGTGGAGGGATGCTCCTCTCCAAGCACCCTCTTTCTCGTCTCCATCACCCGCACCTCTAGCTCCTCAGCCTCCTTCCATCGGCCTTGGTTCCTAAACGTTGACGCTAGGTTGGCCATGCTCGTCAGTGTGGAGGGATGCTCCTCTCCAAGCACCCTCAAACTCGTCTCCATCACCCGCACAAACAGCTCTTCGGCCTCCTTCCATCGGCCTTGGTTCCAAAACGTTGATGCTAGGTTGGCTATGCTCGTCAGTGTGGAGGGATGCTTATGACCTAGATATTCCTCACGAACTCGTATAGCCTCTTGTATAACAGCCTCAGCCCTGGAATAGTCCCCTAGCATAAGTGAGTACCAACACATATTCGTCAACAGCTTGCTCCACTTTAACTGGTCGCTTTCTTCAGACGGCTTTTCATTCAACAGCGGCTCGATATGGGGCATTAATGTTTGACACTGTTCCCACGTTTCGAACACGCCTGATGGAAAGTGTTGCGAGGCGGACTGAAGGAAGAGTTTCCTCCACCGCTCTGGGCAACCGAGCTCTGAAATCCATTCCTTTGTACAGAACTGTACTAGTGAGTGCATCTCGCAGAACCCAGACACCACACTCAGTGAAACAAGTGAATAGCTTCGGAGCATATCTAAATCGTCCTCAAAATCATGATCGTCGTCAGCTTCGTCATGGTCGTCGTCGTCGTCGTCTTTGTCGTTGTCGTCACTCTCCTTAGGTTTTAATGGGTTGCTGTTATATCTATACAGCATATACTCAGGTATGTTTTGTGCATTGAAATAGCTCATCAGTGACAGAAGGTTAGAAGCTCGGGGTTGCTCCCGTTTGATCTGCTCAAACGTCACTTGCCAAGTTATAATGATAGAGTTAGACACCCCTTTGTATCGCCTGATATCCCCTCTATCACTGCGAAGCAGAGTGCCCTTCCGCTTTTCACTCTTCTGGAACTCCTCTAAATAGGAATGAATAGTCACCCGGGGACTTCGTTTATGGATGTATGCTGCTGCTTGGTTTACAGCGAGCGGGATACGGTTGAGAGTGTGAATCAGACGCAACGCGGCGGCCTCATCGATGTCTTGGTCTAGCTTGTTTTGGAGAAGCAGTAGTGCCTGTTCTTTATCCATTATAGGTACTTCAAGAATCGTCTTGCCGCTGCCTGTCAGCCTCTCTGCGGCGTCCCGGCTGCGCGACGTAAACAGGATCTTGCCGTTATCCGAATGGGGTAGATACGATGCTATCGGCGTCGGTGTGCTGTCATCAATACCGTCTTTTGACAACAGCAGCGTGACGTCATCCACGTTATCGACAATCATAAGCCACGCCCCCGCATCCTCTCTCTGCAGCCAGTCGCGGACCAGCGCCGCGATATTGACGCCAGGATCGTGGCGACGAGGAAGAGCTAGCACATCTGCTATAGAGCGGTAGGACTCTTCGAATGTTGCGTTTGTGCTGCCGCGGACCCAGAAGACGCTAGTTTTGGACGAGGCGGCGTGGACGTGGTAAGCGAATTGGATGGCCATCTGCGATTTGCTATAGCTGCGTTAGCGTAGCCTACTAAATCCACCGAAGGCGACAAACCCAAACCCACCCAGACCCACGAGACCGAAGCGGCTCTCAGGTCCAGCATACTGCCTTTCCATCCATTCCCAGATCTTGGGTCGGCTCACGAAGCCAGGATCAGAAGCAAACGGTACGACGAAATGAGGTTTGCGGGCAATAGATAGATCCTCGGCTTTACCGAGCTTTAGATCCTCTATGCCCTTTTGTACGTCAAACAAAAGAACCCTGGAGAAGTCAGGATATAGCTTTATTCAGCAGCAACCAGTTTGCTCTTACGTATGTTTCGAGTGCATAGTCTCAACTGTGTGATTCAAGCGGTGTATATCTCCCTGAACTGCTAAAACGTTAGATAGCATTACCAGAGTGGCTTTGTGATACTGACTAGTGTTGAGTACGTCAAGGATTGGCTTCTCTGCCTCAACGCTATTTGATGCGATCTGAAGTAAGAGATCCTTCGCATAGGCCGCCGCCATCATGGCTGCGAATCCTTGCCACTCCTTGTTCTTATGCGAGTCGGCGTAGTCGCAAATTCCCCGGACGACTAGACACGGGAAGTGGTTCAATAGGCCTGCGGCCTCCATCTCGAAGCAGAGGACATCCCTTTCCGCCGATAACTTATCCCGGATACGCGCATCCTTCATCAGCTGATTTCCACTAGCAATCAGGCCGTAGTGGATGGCAGGATCATCATCGTCTTCGTCTCGTTTGGGTCGGGCTATTAGGGAGGTAGTATCGTCGCCGCACATAACGTCGCAGTCATCGGATGAATCCGAGGGATGCACAATGTCAGATCTATATAATCTGTCGCTTGCTAAGCCAGGTCGTGTATATTTCTTCCGTTTCTTAATCTTCTGTAAGGCCTCGTCTATGTTATTGGCCAGCTGGTGGCCCTTCATTTCATACAAGCTTCTAAGTGCGGCAAGCGCTGTTCGTAGTACCATCGGCGGTTGGTTTAAAAATCCGGTTTCTTGGAAAGAGAGGTTCTGGATGGTTTTACCAAAGTCATACTGGAAAACGCCGCCTTTCCCGCCGCTTGGGCTACTGACAACGACATCCCCGAGCCGTATATCATGTTTGCGGCTAGGCGCGCCGCCCCCAATACCGACCATCAGCCCGATGCGGACGTTTGGAAAGCTGTGGAGCATGTCTCTGGCCACTGCTGCCGCCGTGGTCGTCCCATATTCGCCATCGGGTAGGGTGGCAACGACAACGTTATGGCTGCCGATCCTGCCCAGAATATAGCTGTTGTTGTCGTTTTGGGCGACCTGTCGCGGGGGTTCATGTTCATCGTCAAGGAAAACTCGGGCGGCGACGGACTCGGGAGTGACGGCGCAGATCCAACCGACTGTATAGGCTTTGGGATCAGACATGGCGGTTGTGCGTTCGAATGAGGATTAGTGGTTTGAGACCGCTCAGAACTCAAAGGTGATTAAGACAGCGAGCAGAAGATGGCGAAATAAGACGACCGGACATGCGCGGGGACGTTCTCCTATATCTGCTAGGCACAAGATCAGGCTGGCGCTTGGCATGTCCGGATGTGCTGATGCCTTACGACATGCAGCTAGCTGTGCCAGATGATTGGCGAAGAGCTCACAGTCACTTGGTGGATGTCTTTGAAACGAATCACGAGAACGAACCAGGGACCTCCTTTAGCATGTGGGCGTACGGTGGTGCAGCGATGACATGTCAGCGCAGGGCATGGCGAGGTTCTTGATTGGTGAGCTATAGGCGAATACACATTGCCATTGGCGAACTAGGCTCACCAGGACATGCATGCGAAAATGTCCTAGATCAGGTCGCATCGTTCTTCAAGATAGTGGGGCAAGGTATATGGGTCCAGGGGCCAGCTTTTGCCCCAGTGCGTTGATGTAGCCCTTGCTTCACTGGGCCGTTCATCCCGTTGATGATCTGACGATCAGATTAAGCTTGTTTTGACAGAATGTGAGGGCGGGCGAAAGGTTTGTTTGTGGTGCTGTGAAAAGCGGTCTTCGTGGCTAAGCTTTGAAAAGCAAGGACATCGGTGGGCGGGTCCATAGAAACTCATGGAACCCTGTGGAAACTTTCTAGAAGGGCCACGCTGTCTCTTGTCGTCGCCACGAAGGTGCGACGATGCAGTCTGACAACGATACCGCTGCCGCCTCAACCAAGCTTGATTCATAAGGCAAACCATCATGGCAGGTCCAAGCTTTGACTGGCCCGACGACGGCTTTACTATCGGTTATGAAACCCCCGAGCTTCCGACCTACTACTTCCCCAGAGACGGATCGGTTGGCGGACAACCAAGTTCAACCGCCGACCGAGCCGACTCCGTTGTCGAACAAGCCGATCAGCCAAGTGGCGATCTTGCATTACCTCTTCTTCGACTAACCGATTGGGACAGCACTAAGCAGTATAACAAGGACAGCCCGGTGTGCATTCATTATGATTTTCGGTGGAAGGTCTCTCAACGTAGCAAGATCCGAGCAAGGCAAGTTTGTTCGGATACGGATCTTGATCTCGTTCTGGCTCCAGGCGATTTTTGGGAGACTACTTTCAGGCCTCGACTTACAGCCCTATTGGAGGATGAGCACAAGTTTCCTGCGGATAAGTATACGTGTGAAGAAGCGATTGTCGACATATCTATCGAGCGAAGCCGTCAGCAGGGCCTGAAGAAACGATTCAAAGGCCTAGAGATCGATTGGAATATCCTACACAGTCATATGGAAGGCCTCGGCGCCTTATTTAGTAAAGAGGAGGAAGATCACTTTTGCTATCGAGATCGTTTATAAGGAAGCCACAGGCGATGCCACGTCGGCAAACGGCAAAAAGAAAGGGCAGAGCGCTACCGAGGCTCAAAAGCTTCAAAGAGCGGCTGATGCCGGTCTTTGGACTCGAGTATATAAGCATCATCGCTGCAGAGGCAAATTCTGCAAGCAAGGACCCCACTGCTGGATTGACGAACGGGGAAACCACCATAGGCTGCTACCGAGGCACCTAGAAGAGATTTTTAATCATATCCAGAGAAATATGAAGGAAGGAGAGAAAGAGGAGGAGGTTAACATCAATATCGAGATCCCATCCAAAATTCTTGGTGACATACTAAATGACAGCCGGAAGCGGAAGGCGGAGGACTCCGTCGATTGTCGTGGCTGCAAAGCTCATGCCTCGTCAAACGGTAGGCTCTATGGTAGCGGCGAGACAAGCTTCAGCAGTGACGCTGGGGAGGTTGAGGGTGATAGGATGGATAGACTTGAGGAATATTGCGACTGGAATCTGCAACAAGTTAAAGACGATAAGTGGAGAGAGGCCCTGCAAGTTGCGAATCAGTTTGCGATGGACCAGTTTCTCGAACTGAATTCAATCTTGAAGCACCCAAAGGTGGCTGCCGATTTGATGGTAAAAGGCGGGGTGAAGCCGGGCATTGCTTTGCAGTTCGTTAGCAACGTTGAAAGGTTTCAGCAGAGATAAAGCCTTGAAGGCCAGAGTTAGGCGCTAGCATCTTATGGCGTCTTTATTAAAGTAATTATATCTATTCTGGTGGTTTTGTGATAGATATCCCCGCGTGACGAAAGTGAGCCTCTGCTACGTCAGCATCGTCGCCAACCACGTCAACGCACCATTCCAGAAACATCTTAAACTCCCTAGAAATAAAGTCCTCATTTTCATGCCATTTTTTCTTAATAAACTTTTTGAGGACTCCAAAGTGTTCCTCAATAGGGTTAAAGTCGGGTGAGTATGGAGACAGAAATTCCACTACCACTCCCGCATCTCGGCATATCTGTATAATCTTCTCCGAATGATGCCATGACGCATTATCCATAACGAGGACGGATTTTGGCTCTGGATATCTGCCACAGTGGTGCAGCAGCTGGGCTATAAAGTCCTCGAATAAGTCACTGTCGGTTGATCCTTGGTATACTCGCCTCAAAACAATGCCATCTTGAGCGTAGGCTGGCAGAATGTGCCATCTTTTCCCGCGACCGAACTTCGTCGTCTCCACTGGAGACGACCCTTTCGGGGACCACCCCTAACGCCGGTATCCCGCTCTCCTGTCGCATCCAGACTCATCGACAAAGACAAGCTGATACGACTGGTACTGCGAGATGCGATGAAGATAATGGTCTCGAAGGTCGTCGTCACGTTGTTGTGCAATACGATGGATCGTCTTTCTCGTCCACCCAATTGACCGCAGGGTCCGACCGATTGATCGCTCCGATATTCTCATCCCAAAACTACGATAGAGGAAGTCTGCCATTTCGCATCGATACATGTATGGCTGTTTGATTAGTCTATCACATAGGGCCTCCTGCATGCGTGTTGTCATGCGGCTGCGACGGCCAGGACGGGCTGGTTTTCGGGTGGGCATGTCAGAATCCGGTCCCTCGCGACGCATCTTCTGAACGGTACGCAGAGAGCATGATGCATTTGAGGCAATGGTCTTGTTTTCGAATCCTTGTGTTAGAAGAGTTTTGATCAGGGAACGCTGTGCGGCATCCAGTTGCGGCGCCATAATGATGGCTGCCACCAGTCGTCTCCAATTAAGAAGAGGGAGAACCACGGGACCAAGGCCAAGGGAGCAAAGATGGGCGCCCTGCCGGTTTTCTTAGGCTGGGTTGCTGACGGCTTACCAGAAAGTCAGTTCTGGCTCTGTTAGCGACCGTCCAGTGGGTACTTGGTCACTACAAGTGTAAGCTGTTATGCCAAGTAAGCAACGGTTCCACACCACCACTACTAAAGATGTTAAGTAAACATTTTGGCGAAACCCATTACGCCTTTTACTGTAAACCACTGCTGTTTTAACCCGCTTCAACTCTCTATCTGTATTTTATGTAATATCGTTATGTACATTGAGACTTCGGAGCAGGGAGCGAAGAATAGCCATAAAAAGATGAAATGAGGATTTGTAACTTTTTTATACAGGAAATACAGATAGCTTAGGGTAATTGTACAATGATCAGATACAAGGAGTAGCATGTGGGCGTTTGTAGACAGAAGTGTAAAACGCAGAAAATAAACTAGAAGGCAGTGTAAGGCATGATAATACAGTACAAACGGCGAACCGCAAGCCTATAAGTATATACTGGCCAAAAGTAGAGTATAGCTTGAAAAGAGGTCGCTCGATGGGATTCTCTCTTATAGGTAATGAATAACATGCAATTTATACGGGTTTAGTGCATACAGTCCTACATCGTATTTGTTACGTCGCGGTCCGTATATTAAGTATGTATCCTATGGCTCACACTGCATTTCGTTCTTCCTACACTGCCAATCTGACTCGTTCCCTCCCCGAACCTACATACCATGCCTTCCATAGATACTGTGACCATTGCCTATGCAATATGTATCGTAAGCCTGCCTGTCGGCCTCACTGTTATTAATCTTCTGGCAAGAACAAGCGGACTAAGGCGGCGGCTAGCCTACCAAGCCGAAAAACAGTTAGTTTATCGTCTACTCGTACATCGGCACTCGCTTTTCGGCCCTTGGAATGCGATCTCACTACTCAGGCCCGCGATCTTGATTAGCATCAACGTTTTTTGTCTAACTTTCCATCAGCCGCCGCTACTCGCACGCTCTGGCCTGTTAACCCTGTTTAACCTTTTGCCTCTGTTTATTGGGCCATACTTGGAATTTGTTGCTGACGTATTGGGACTCTCGTTTTCAACTTTTGTCTCCTGGCACCGCTGGCAGGGGCGTATGACATGCGCCATGCTGATCGTCCACGCACTCAGTGCGGTAGCAGACCAAAAGCCGGTTAGCCTTGACAGTACCAAGGGCATTTTCATCTATATAGTGATTATTCTTCGTGCTTCCCCCATGTTACTAGCAAATAACAAAGCCTTTTAGGGATCACTATCAGTACTCGCTTCGGCCTACTGTTTTATACCGTTTCTTCGCCGCCGTATATACGAGATCTGCCTTCGACTGCACCAAGCACTGGCAGCCCTCGTCGTCGTTGGCGTCTGGCTGCACCTGCTGACGATGCCCAACTGGCCCTGGCTCTGGATATACGTTTTTCTGCTTGTCATAGCACTCCTGTTACTGGTTCAGGTATGCTTAACAACATACCGCAATAAAAAGCTAGGAAGGACGCTATCTCGTGCCTATATTCGACATGTCACCGGCACAATTTTGATCTCTGTCAAACTTTCCAGGCCCGTCAGCGTCGAGGCTGGACAGTACGTCACTTTGTGGATCCCCCGAGTCGGCCTCTTGCAGACTCATCCGTTTGTTGTGAGCTCATGGACAGAGTCGCCACAAGAGATCCTGGAACTGTTTATCAAGCGACGCCGGGGATTGACGTCTAGCCTACTGCGCTACTCGGAGGAAAGACCAACCCCCCACGTCGCTCTCGTTAGCGGACCACATGGCGTCAGCGTTCCGGTGTGGGATTATGAGGCGGTCTTCATGGTAGCAACCGACTATGGCATTGCCGCACAAGCTCCTTATCTGAGGAAATTGGTTCATGGCTACAATAACTGCAAAGGCCGCACACGCCAAATCCATCTTATCTGGCAGGTGTCGAGCCTCGGTAATGAATTTCTTGAACACTTGTTCGGCTTCAGTAGGCTTACAAAAGTCATAGGCATCGTTCATGCGGCCGAGTCGTTTCTCAATCCCATTCTTGACGACGATACACTAGACCAGGGCAATGTATGTGCAGCCGAAAATGGCTTCATTCGTCACCTTCGCATCAGGAACTGACTACGAACCCCCTGACCAGATTCTGGACATCTCCATTTATTACGACATGCAGCAAGGAGGAATGACGATAGAAGACCTTGAAGCAGTTGCGCCTGTTTGTCTCGGGGATGCGTCGCTTGCGGAGAAGCCGATGATGTACACGATGGCTGCACCAACAGTGGAAAAGCTCCTAGCGAAGTATTACTCAGCTGCTGCCGAAGGCAGCCAGGCGATGGAGAGGCCGACAAGGGTTAAGAACTTTGGTGATAGGGCACGGCTTTTCATAGGAAGCCCAGACCTTTCGGAGAGCCTGTACAAGGCATCTCGTATGTTGAGTGACACTGTGAGTGAGTCGTCGACCAGAGAAGGCGACATGCTGCTATTAGGTAGGCAGAAAGATTTTCTTCCACGGTCTCTATATACTAATTTGTATTCTAGTTTCCGCTTCCGCCAATGTTAGAGACCGGCTACATGACATAGTAGCAACCTTTGAGAGCAACTTTCAACAAGCGCCGTCTTCTGTATACAGAAAAGAAAACGATCCGCGATGTGTGGGAACGAGAGTGTGGTTAAGGGAGCTAGATTTCCAGCCAGATATGTAGTCGCTTATACATCCTTCCAGACATTTAAAGTATAAGACATTGCAGTCATATTTTCTATCTTACTGGGCCAAGACTCGAATTGAAGAGAGAATACAGTCCAGCGCTCTGTCTGGTAGCCTTCTCTTGCCAGAATACTCTCTGCCGTTTCGACTGCGTTAGTTAGGTTCATACTCGCATCGGCGACACTGTGAGCTGCTGAGTATGTATAGTAGTCGAACTCCCGCTCTAGGAACCGTAGGAATGGGAATTGGTATGACGACATGTTCGTATTGATACCGACCGATGTAGCTTTGCATCCTTAGAGATTCAGTTTCTATTCGCCGAGTTTTGTCATCGACACCTGCCATTCCAATCCATATTAAATATTAACAGTATTGTTGTCGCAATGGTAGGAATATGTCTTCTTAGTGCATAGTCCTGTGATGGGTTGTCTGCCGACGTTTTAGAATGCACTCAATTTGCGGCATGGAAGTAGCCAATTCACAACTCTTTTATGCCCTAATAAACGCCACTACTTGATTAATTGTGGGGTGCCAGAAAGTGCAATTCCTGCCGTCGGCTATTTATAATGCCGACGTACCAACTAATCGCAGAGGTAATGGGCCGAGGGCACAACGTCGGCTTCTAACCTCCGCCGTTGGACAACCGCAGGTCCGGCCTACAAAATGGCAGCATGTCACAAAGTCCGTAATGAAGGCGAGAGCCTTCTGCGACGAGCGCTCGAAAACGCGCGCCGGTTGTCACAGCAGTTGGCTCTGTCAACCCCCCGTCTCGTCGCACCTCGGAGCCAGCGGCAAACCTTAGAAGCCTTTCCACTCAGCATCACGGATACATGCGTGTGGTCCCGGACACACCCAAATTTGCCCTCTAATGTATTTCCACGCAGAAAAAACGAGAAAGCAATGGACTAATGATTATCTAACCCATTATGATAGTGCGTTTCCAAACAAGCTAGTTACTGGATTGTCTAAGAACTAAACTCGTAATAGGAGCTCTATCTTATCGCACGCGACCAGACTTGCATTGGGATTGGTTAGAACTTATGATGTTGCTTTCTAGGCCACTTTTGTAGGCTTGAGGATACACGTCGTTTACTTGTTATTTTTACTTTCAGCCTTGACTTCTACTAGAAGAGATTTACCATTGGGTGTAAATGACTAGTTGTGATTATCTCATCGAAATTTCTCACACTATCCTAGCGCTACAAATTATAAACTGAGATGGGGCTTAGGGGCGGGGTGTCTGAATCGTCGTATTCAAAAAGAGCTTCCTCTGATCGAATTCTGGTCTCTGGATCATTAGGGTCCAGACTCTTGTCTGTATCATCGACCGTAACGCTGCATGCTAGCCTCGTCGTTTCTTCCTCACATTTTTTATGGGGATCATGTTTCTGAATCCTAGACTCAGGATCGTCGTCTGCTCTATCCTCTATTTCCGATGCATCTTTAACCGCGCTGGTTTCCGAAGTAGTGCAGCCGATAAGTGCGGATAACTGTCCGTCCGCTTGCTCTTGGGGTTGGCTTGCGAGGCGGACCCTCTCTGCTGAAATCCCCAAAGAATTCAAGGCCTGATCCAACACTTGTCTGCTGACGACAACTGGGAAGCCGTCCATGACACTGGACTGGGAATGACTTGTGTTGTGGCTGACAAACTCTTTTAGCTGGTCCGAGATACCTTCCGTTGGCTTCTCTAGCCCTGAGATGTAGACTATTTTTATAGTCACAGAAGTGACCCCGCGAATATGGCAGGCCATAACGATATAGGATGTCTTTGGCGAGTTGATACAATATTCTACTCTTGTCTAGAGTGTGTATGTACTGTATGTACTGTGAGTTGTAGATGCTGAGGGGAGAAAGTTCGCTGGCATGGTAATAAAGAAGGCGGTAATGTGGCAAAGCTAAGTGCTAGATACTAATATACCGCGTTTGCCGTTATAATACCTTGTTCGCCAGCTCTACTTCCAGCGGCGCTGGTTTACTAGTTGGAAGTCGATCCTGGCTTGGAGCCGGAAGACGCTTAGAAGACGAACTCTACACGCCATAATATATTCGAGCGACGGAATTGGCACTAGAGAGTGAGCAATGCTATTTATACCCGCAAATAACGTCACGGTACAGTAAAAGGCGTAATGGGTTTCGCCAAAATATTCAACTTAACATCTTTAGTAGTGGTGGTGTGGAGCCGTGGCTTACTCGGCTTGGCAGACTACACTTGTCATGACCAGGTACTCATGGGACAACTGCTAACAGAGCCAGAATTGGCCGTTTTCCTCCCACTGGTAATCCGTTTGGGGTCCACCCCAACCAAACGGTGACTTGCACTCATTTGTGCTCTCCTTCTTTGTTTCGGCCGCCTCTTCTTCCGCCTCACAATTATTATTGTGGGATTCGCAAATCGTTCAGCATAGTTGGTTTGTTCAGAGTTCCTCTGCAATTGCTTCTGTTTGTCACTATTCCAGCTAAGCTGTCATCGTCTACATAGATCATGCTTAAAGCTAACTCGCTTCTTCCGCTTCGGAACCTTGAAGATGATTCGCTTTTTTTGCAACCTCAACGTTTTCCCACTCCTCAAGATTTGAAAGGGAGGATATGGTGTCGGGATGATTGACTCCAAGGCAGCGTTGCTGAAGCCCAAGGCAGTCACGCATCAACTGGATTGCGTCGACCCGCCGGCCCTGGCTTTTCCACGTATGAGCCAGGTTGGCCATGCTCGTCAGTGTGGAGGGATGCTCCTCTCCAAGCACCCTCTTTCTCGTCTCCATCACCCGCACCTCTAGCTCCTCGGCCTCCTTCCATCGGCCTTGGTTCCAAAACGTTGATGCTAGGTTGGCCATGCTCATCAGTGTGTCGGGATGCTCCTCTCCAAGCACCCTCTTTCTCGTCTCCACCACCCGCACCTCTAGCTCCTCAGCCTCCTTCCATCGGCCTTGGTTCCTAAACGTCGACGCCAGGTTGGCCATGCTCGTTAGTGTGTCGGGATGCTCCTCTCCAAGCACCCTCAAACTCATCTCTATTACCCGCATATCTAGCTCCTCAGCCTCCTTCCATCGGCCTTGGTTCCAAAACGTTGACGCTAGGTTGGCTATGCTTATTAGTATGTCGGGATGCTCCTCTCTAAGCACCCTCTTTCTCGTCTCCATCACCCGCACGTTTAGCTCCTCGGCCTCCTTCCATCGGCCTTGGTTCATATATGTTAACGCTAGGTTAGCCATGCTCATCAGTGTGTTGGGATGCTCCTCTCCAAGCACCCTCAAACTCGTCTCCATCACCCGCACGAACAGCTCCTCGGCCTCCTTCCATCGGCCTTGGTTCCAAAACGTCGACGCCAGATTAGCCATGCTCGTCAGTATGTTAGGATGCTCCTCTCTAAGCACCCTCTTTCTCGTCTCCATCACCCGCACGTTTAGCTCCTCGGCCTCCTTCCATCGGCCTTGGTTCATATATGTTAACGCTAGGTTAGCCATGCTCATCAGTGTGTTGGGATGCTCCTCTCCAAGCACCCTCAAACTCGTCTCCATCACCCGCACAAACAGCTCTTCGGCCTCCTTCCATCGGCCTTGGTTCCAAAACGTCGACGCTAGGTTGGCTATGCTCGTTAGTGTGTCGGGATGCTTCTCTCCAAGCACCCTCTTTCTCGTCTCCATCACCCACACCTCCAGCTCCTCAGCCTCCTTCCATCGGCCTTGGTTCCAAAACGTCGACGCTAGGTTGGCTATGCTCGTTAGTGTGTCGGGATGCTTCTCTCCAAGCACCCTCAAACTCGTCTCCATCACCCGCACAAACATCTCCTCGGCCTCCTTCCATCGGCCTTGGTTCCTGTACGTCAACGCCAGGTTGCCCATGCTTTTTAGTGTGTCGGGATGCTCCTCTCCAAGCACCCTCAAACTCGTCTCCATCACCCGCACAAACAGCTCCTCGGCCTCCTTCCATCGGCCTTGGTTCCTATACGTCGACGCCAGGTTGGCCATGCTCGTCAGTGTGTCGGGATGCTCCTCTCCAAGCACCCTCAAACTCGTCTCCATCACCCGTACCTCCAGCTCCTCAGCCTCCTTCCATCGGCCTTGGTTCCAAAACGTCGACGCTAGGTTGGCTATGCTCGTTAGTGTGTCGGGATGCTTCTCTCCAAGCACCCTCAAACTCGTCTCCATCACCCGCACCTCCAGCTCCTCAGCCTCCTTCCATCGGCCTTGGTTCCTAAACGTCGACGCTAGGTTGCCCATGCTTTTTAGTGTGTCGGGATGCTCCTCTCCAAGCACCCTCTTGAACGTCTCCATCACCCGCACAAACAGCTCCTCGGCCTCCTTCCATCGGCCTTGGTTCCAAAACGTCGACGCCAGGTTGGCCATGCTCGTCAGTGTGGAGGGATGCTCATGACCTAGATATTCCTCACGAACTCGTACAGCCTCTTGTATAACAGCCTCAGCCCTCGAATAGTCCCCTAGCATAAGTGAGTACCAACACACATTCGTCAGCAGCTTGCTCCACTTTAACTGGTCGCTTTCTTCAGACGGCTTTTCATTCAACAGCGGCTGGACATGGGGCATCAATGTTTGACACTGTTCCCACGTTTCAAATACACCTGATGGGAAGTGTTGCGATGCCGACTGGAGGAAGAGTTTCTTCCATCGCGCTGGGCAACCGAGTTCGGAAATCCATTCCTTTGTACAAAACTGTACTAGTGAGTGCATCTCGCAGAACCCAGGCACCATACTCAGTGAAATAAGCGAATAGCTTCGGAGCATATCCAAATCGTTCTCAAAATCATGGTCGTCGTTAGCTTCATCGTCGTCGTCGTCGTCTTCGTCGTTGTCACTCTCCTTAGGTTTTAATGGGTTGCTGTTATATCTATACAGCATATACTCAGGTATGTTTTGTGCATTGAAATAGCTCATCAGTGACAGAAGGTTAGAAGCTCCTGGTTGCTCCCGTTTGATCTGTTCAAATGTCACTTGCCACGTTATAATGACAGAGTTAGATACCCCTTCATATCGCCTGATATCCCCTCTATCACTGCGAAGTAGAGTGCCCTTCCGCTTTTCACTCTTCTGGAACTCGTCCAAATAGGAATGAAATGTTACCCGAGGACTTCGTTTATGGATGTATGCTGCTGCTTGGCTTATAGCGAGCGGGATATAGTCGAGAGTATGAATCAGACTCAACGCGGCGGCCTCATCGATGTCTTGGCCTATCTTGTTTTGGAGAAGCAATAGTGCCTGTTCTTTATCCATTACAGGCACTTCAAGAATCGTCTTGCCGGTGCCTGTCAGCCTCTCTGCGGCGTCCCGGCTGCGCGACGTAAAGAGGATCTTGCCATTATCCGAATTGGGTAGGTACGATGCTATCGGCGTCGGTGTGCTGTCGTCAACACCGTCTTTTGATAACAGCAGCGTGACGTCATCCACATTATCGACAATCATAAGCCACGCCCCCGCATCGTCTCTCTGCAGCCAGTCGCGGACCAGCGCTGCGACATTGGCGCCAGGATCGTGGCGACGAGGAAGAGCTAGCACATCTGCTATAGAGCGGTAGGACTCTTCGAATGTTGCGTTTGTGCTGCCGCGGACCCAGAAGACGCTAGTTTCGGACGAGGCGGCTTGGACGTGGTAAGCGAATTGGATGGCCATCTGCGATTTGCTGTAGCTGCGTTAGCGTAGGCTACTAAATCCACCGAAGGCGACAAACCCAAACCCACCCAGACCCACGAGACCGAAGCGGCTCTCAGGCCCAGCATACTGCCTTTCCATCCATTCCCAGATCTTGGGTCGGCTCACGAAGCCAGGATCGGAAGCAAACGGTACGACGAAATGAGGTTTGCGGGCAATAGATAGATCCTCGGCTTTACCGAGCTTTAGATCCTCTATGCCCTTTTGTACGTCAAACAAAAGAACCCTGGAGAAGTCAGGATATAGCTTTATTCAGCAGCAACCAGTATGCTCTTACGTATGTTTCGAGTGCATGGTCTCAACCGTCTGATTCAAGCGGTGTATATCTCCCTGAACTGCCAAAACGTTAGATAGCATTACTGAAGTGGCTTTGTGATACTGACTAGTGTTGAGTACGTCAAGGATTGGCTTCTCTGCCTCAACGCTATTTGGTGGGATCTGAAGTAAGAGATCCTTCGCATAGGCCGCCGCCATCATGGCCGCGAATCCTCGCCATTCCTTATTCTTATGCGAGTCGGCGTAGTCGCAGATTCCCCGGATGACTAGACACGGGAAGTGGTTTAATAGGCCTGCAGCCTCCATCTCGAAGCAGAGGACATCCCTTTCCGCCGCTAACTTATCCCGGATACGCGCATCCTTCATCAGCTGATTTCCACTAGCAATCAGGCCGTAGTGGATGGCAGGATCGTCGGCCTCTTCGTCTCGTTTGGGTCGGGCTATTAGGGAGGTAGTATCGTCGCCGCATACGTCGCAGTCATCGGATGAATCCGAGGGATGCACAATGTCAGATCTATGTAATCTGTCGCTTGTTAAGCCAGGCCGTGTATATTTCTTCCGCTTCTTGATCTTCTGTAAGGCCTCGTCTATGTTATTGGCCAGCTGGTGGCCCTTCATTTCATACGAGCTTCTAAGTGCGGCAAGCGCTGTTCGTAGCACCATCGGCGGTTGGTTCAAAAATCCAGTTTCTTGGAAAGAGAGGTTCTGGATAGTTTTACCAAAGTCATACTGGAAAACGCCGCCTTTCCCGCCGCTTGGGCTACTGACAACAACATCCCCGAGCCGTATATCATGTTTGCGGCTAGGCGCGCCGCCCCCAATACCGACCATCAGCCCGATGCGGACGTTTGGAAAGCTGTGGAGCATGTCTCTGGCCACTGCTGCCGCCGTGGTCGTCCCATATTCGCCATCGGGTAGGGTGGCAACGACAACGTTATGGCTGCCGATCCTGCCCAGAATATAGCTGTTGTTGTCGTTTTGGGCGACCTGTCGCGGGGGTTCATGTTCATCGTCAAGGAAAACTCGGGCGGCGACGGACTCGGGAGTGACGGCGCAGATCCAACCGACTGTATAGGTTTGGGGATTAGACATGGCGGTTATGCGTTCGAATGAGGATTAGGGGTCTGCGACGGCTGATAACTCGAAGGGTGATTGAGACAGCGAACAGAAGACGGCGAAATAAGACGACCGGATATGCGCGGGGACGTTCTCCTATATCTGCTAGGCACAAGATCAGGCTGGCGCTTGGCATGCCCGGATGTGATGATGCCTTACGGCATGCAGCTAGCTATGCCAGATGATTGGCGAAGAGCTCACAGTCACTTGGTAGATGTCTCTGAAACGAATCACGAGAACGAACCAGGGACCTCCTTTAGCACGTGGGCGTACGCCGGTGCAGCGATGATATGTCGGCGCAGGGAATGGCGAGGTTCTTGATTGGTGAGCTACAGGCGAATACATATTGGCATTGGCGAACTAGGCTCACCAGGACATGCGTGCGGAAATGTCCTAGATCAGGTCGCATCGTTCTTCAAGATAGTGGGGCAAGGTATATGGGTCCAGGGGCCAGCTTTTGCCCCAGTGCGTTGATGTAGCCCCTGCTTCACTAGGGCCGTTCATCCCGTTGATGATCTGACGATCAGATTAAGCTTGTTTTGACAGAATGTGAGGGCGGGCGAACAGTTTGTTTGTGGTGCTGCGAAAAGCGGTCTTGGTGGCTAAGCTCTGAAAAGCAAGGACATGGGTGGGTGGGTCCATAGAAACTCATGGAACCCTGTGGAAACTTTCTAGAAGGGCCACGCTGTCTCTTGTCGTCGCACGAAGGTGCGACGATGCAGTCTGACAACGATGCCGCTGCCGCCTCAACCCAGCTTGATTCATAAGGCACACCATCATGGCAGGTCCAAGCTTTGACTGGCCCGACGACGGCTTTACTATCGGTTATGAAATCCCCGAGCTTCCGACCTACGACTTCCCTACAGACGGACCGATTGGCGGACAACCAAGTTCAATCGCCGACCGAGCCGGCTCCGTTGTCGAACAAGCCGATCAGCCAAGTGGCAATCTTGCATTACCTCTTCTTCGACTAACCGATTGGGACAGCACTAAGCAGTATGACAAGGACAACCCGGTGTGCATTCATTATGATTTTCGGTGGAAGGTCTCTCAACGTAGCAAGATCCGAGCAAGGCAAGTTTGTTCGGATACGGATCTTGATCTCGTTCTGGCTCCAGGCGATTTTTGGGAGACTACTTTCAGGCCTCGACTTACAGCCCTATTGGAGGATAAGGATAGGTTTCCTGCAGATCAGTATACGTGTGAAGAAACGATTATCGACATATCTATCGAGCGAAGCCGTCAGCGCGGTCTGAAGAAACGGTTCAAAGGCCAAGAGATCGATTGGGATACCCTTGATAGCCATATAGAAGGCCTCGGCGCCTTATTTAGTAAGAGGAGGAAGATAACTTTTGGCATCGAGATCGTTTATAAGGAGGCCGTAGACGATGCCACATCAGCAAAAGGCAGAAAGAAAGGGCAGAACGCTACTGAGGCTCAAAAGCTCCAGAGAGCCGCCGATGCCGGTCTTTGGACTCGAGTCTATAAGCATCATCGCTGCAGAGGCAAATTCTGCAAGCAAGGACCCCACTGCTGGATTGACGAACGGGGAAACCACCATAGGCTGCTACCGAGGCACCTAGAAGAGATTTTTAATCATATCCAGAGAAATATGAAGGAAGGAGAGAAAGAGGAGGAGGTTAACATCAACATCGAGATCCCATCCAAAATTCTTGGTGACATACTAAATGACAGCCGGAAGCGGAAGGCAGAGGACTCCGTCGATTGTCGCGGCTGCAAAGCTCATGCCTTGTCAAACGATAGGCTCTATGGTAGCGGCGAGACAAGCTTTAGCAGCGAAGCTGGGGAGGTTGAGGGTGATAGGATGGATAGACTTGAGGAATATTGCGACTGGAATCTGCAACAAGTTAAAGACGATAAGTGGAGAGAGGCCCTGCAAGTTGCGAATCAGTTTGCGATGGATCAGTTTCTCGAACTGAATTCAATCCTGAAGCACCCAAAGGTGGCTGCCGATTTGATGGTGAAAGGCGGGGTGAAGCCGGGCATTGCTTTGCAGTTCGTTAGCAACGTTAAAAGGTTTCAGCAGAGATAAAGCCTTGAAGGCCAGAGTTAGGCGCTAGCATCTTATGGCGTCTTTATTAAAGTAATTGCATTTATTCTGGTGGTTTTGTGATAGATATCCCCGCGTGACGAAAGTGAGCCTCTGCTACGTCAGCATCGTCGCCAACCACGTCAACGCACCATTCTAGAAACATCTTAAACTCCCTAGAAATAAAGTCCTCATTTTCATGCCATTTTTTCTTAATAAACTTTTTGAGGACTCCAAAGTGTTCCTCAATAGGGTTGAAGTCGGGTGAGTATGGAGACAGAAATTCCACTACCACTCCCGCATCTCGGCATATCTGTATAATCTTCTCCGAATGATGCCATGAAGCATTATCCATAACGAGGACGGATTTTGGCTCTGGATATCTGCCACAGTGATGCAGCAGCTGGGCTATAAAGTCCTCGAATAAGTCACTGTCGGTTGATCCTTGGTATACTCGCCTCAAAACAATGCCATCTTGAGCGTAGGCTGGCAGAATGTGCCATCTTTTCCCGCGACCGAACTTCGTGGTCTCCACTGGAGACGACCCTTTCGGGGACCACCCCCAACGCCGGTATCCCGCTCTCCTGTCACATCCAGACTCATCGACAAAGACAAGCTGATAAGACTGGTACTGCGAGATACGATGAAGGTAGTGGTCTCGAAGGTCGTCATCCCGTTGTTGTGCGATGCGGCGGATCGTCTTTCTCGTCCACCCAATTGACCGCAGGGTCCGGCCAATTGATCGCTCCGATATTCTCATCTCAAAACTACGATATAGGAAGTCTGCCATTTCGCATCGATACATGTATGGCTCTTTGATTAGTCTATCACACAGGGCCTTCTGCATGCGTGTTGTCATGCGGCTGCGACGGCCAGGACGGGCTGGTTTTCGGGTGGGCATGTCAGAATCCGGTCTCTCGCGACGCATCTTCTGAACGGTACGCAGAGAGCATGATGCATTTGAGGCAATGATCTTGTTTTCGAATCCTTGCGTTAGTAGAGTTTTGATCAGGGAACGCTGTGCGGCATCCAGTTGCGGCGCCATAATGGCACCAGTCGTCTCCAATTAAGAAGAGGGAGAACCACGGGACCAAGGCCAAGGGAGCAAAGATGGGCGCCCTGGGGGTTTTCTTAGGCTGGGTCCCTGGCGGCTTACCAGTAAGTCAGTTCTGGCTCTGTTAGTGACCGTCCAGTGGATACTTGGTCACGACAAGTGTAAGCAGTTATGCCAAGTAAGCAACGGCTCCACACCACCACTCCTAAAGATGTTAAGTAAATTATTTGGCGAAACCCATTACGCCTTTTACAGTATGCCTAGACACTTACTCATTGTTCAAGATATACATCCATCCCCTGTCTATTCGTTCAAACATACCTACGCCAGCTTGTTGATAACTCCCTCTAATTTGTCTCCGCCTTACTGTACTGTACCGGACTACATATATCCATCAATGGTTTTGAACATGGGAAACGACTCGCCTTCACTTGTGGATGAGCCCACTATAAGCGCTGGCTCTACTTTGTCTACTTGCTTTCAACCTACTCAGCTGGAGGGGCACATACGAGTTCCGGAGACGCCCAGTGGCGATGAAGAATGTTTACAGGGCCCATGCCGCTGTTTTGACTGTACTCTGGCCTTGTCACTACCTTCTACAGCTTTTGTGTCGGGAGGCATGGTTGACTCGGCTGTGAGCAGCCCTTTTGCAGGGTACTTCCCACAGCACTACAACATGGGCTTCATCGAGCTGTCAACCAACTCGTCCGACATGGACAGTCTGCCCAAATCCATAGAAGATATGGTGCCTATCAAGTATCTACATCGCCCGCAATGTACTACAGTACTTCCAACGCTAACAATAAAGTTTAGTAGTTCACAGGGAACAACGGAGATGATCGAAGCGATCGAAGCGATTGAAACGACCGACACCGCTTCGACTATAATCCCTTCAAGTATCTTGGCTGATGACAGCAAGCCCGTTAAGCGTCGCCGGACCAAACCCACACCAAAGGCAAAATCTTTTTGCCGTAACTGTGTTTGTAGTAGCTGTCTGTCAGAAAGTGCTGCCCTGATCGCCAAGAGTAAGAGAAGAACGGTTCGGAACAAGTCTGAGGTTTAAACAATGTGTATATACACAATCTATAGAAAGTTGCAAAATATCTTGAATTCGTCCGTATTATGTCCCTAAAATCAAAATAAGTATTGTGATGAACAGCACATAGCAACAAAGCTACAGAGTGTAAAAGAATTGGTTGACTTGGAAAAGTATGGAATGCGCAGAAAGACATCGACTCATATGTCTTTGGCATGCATTGCAAAGGAATTATGTAAAAACAACACGCTCGTTCCTTTATGAAGCACACGGTACGGTAGACATAGAGGTTATCTCCCAGTCGTACTATAATTCTTTTATGTAGATGACTCAATTCGAAAGACTACGGGCTGTAGATGATTTATGATTGTTCTACTGAAGTCTTTACGTGCCGCTAAAACCATCAAGACTACGCACCCGTGACTCCATTCTTCTATTTCCCTTGTCCACATAAATTGCCTAATCCCTTCCCCCCCTTAGAACGACAGTTATCTTATACGTTTGTAGCCAAGGGTAATGTGAAGGTAGAAGTTGACGTCGACGTCATTGTTACTATCACAATTGACGGCTTATATGTGTTGGTGTGACTGATGTCGGATGTCTCCAAGGCTTTAGTAGCACGCGAAGATCCAATTGTTGACGCCCTTTCTAAACCATTGCCGCATGTCAGGCCATTACTTGGAGCTGTTGAGGCTACAGGCGTTCCGAATGAACACACGCACGTGGCAGGATATGTTCCTATCTCATGACAAATGGTTCCGGTAGCAAACAATGCCACGAGTAAGCTGTAGAAATAAGCCATGCTTCTAATAATGTAGTCACTGATATGGTCAGATGAGTAGCTTCGAAGCTTGTCTACTTGAAGGTGATTGGGGTACAAGCGGGCAATTTATGGCTTCCCAAGATCGCCAAGATTAGCTCTACAGAAGTTGACGGAAATGACTCCGAAGACTGTTGCTAGATATCCGAGCCTCGCACAGTATAAGTAGTTTCCGAAAGTAAAATGTAATTCTGTAATGATTGTACTGTGTAGTACATACAGTACTGTACTGTAGCACCAACGGAAACCAAAGCTTGTTAAGAAAAATGACTCCGGTTGAAATTAGTCTCCTCGGAGGCATCGGCGGCACGATATGCATAGCACTCATCCTGCTATGGAAGGTACACAGAATCAAGAAATCCCAGCAAAACCATACTTTCCGTCATGGATCCTTTGTGAGATATACCAAAAAGTAAAGATTTGGTAGTGGCCTACATGACGCTAATAAGATGGCCTTCAGGACCCCTGATACAATTATGATCATAAGTCATTAAGATGCCGGCTCAATTCAAGGATGGATGTCTACAAATATATTTGCATCATCTTCTGCTCACTCGCACTGTCATTCAGCATGTTGGTCCCATATCTCCACTGAATTAGGCTTAGGTTTATACAAGGTATGGCTGAGGACCTAACGAGTGTAAAGTGGAATTTAGAATGATTCAATATATGATTTATGTTGAGCACATCAAGTACAAGCCTTTTATGGTGCTTACGCTGGCCCATAGTACGCCTCACATTACTCCCTTCAAGATGGTACTACACAGCAAGTATAACAGTGAGCCTTATGCTGGGACCGGCAGAAAGTTGACGTAGACACCTTTAAAGTAGATGTCTGTTCTGCGCACACTCATCAGGAACCGCTCCCAACACGAACCATTCGCCAGGCGCAGAGACACGATGCATCTGGAATTCCGCCGGGTGACCAAAGCTTTCCATCATGCGAAGCATTTCTGCGCGTGAGACACAAAAAAAACCTTTGTGTTCCGTGGAAGCCGCACATGCGCTATTAGAACTGATTCTGGCTTTCGAGAACCAACATGAGGAACATATGTTTGATTACGTCGTCTTTGTTGCTCGCGTTCCGCAGCTTTCAAGCTGTTACTGTATAAAAAGATATGAACTGTGTAGATTTTTTACTTCCCCAATCTAGATGCTGACGCATTGCAGAGGGTGTTATGACATGGCAGGCAAGCATTAGATAGATATCGGGATCCATTCAACAGTAATGAAGGTTGAAATGACCGGGTAACGCCGTTTGTGCCTGAAAGCTTGGTCCCGAATCGTTCACGATTCTGGCTTGCGAGACCTCATTCCCTTAGATACTATACAATAGTGTGTATAGGATACATGTGTGTGTGTGTGTGTGTGTGTGTGTGTGTGTGTGTGTGTTTAGAGCCATTTCCTGCTGCAACAGCTAGGACAATAAGCTATATCATTCAGAAAGAACTGAATTTCGGGGGATGTTTAATACACTTTTGACCTTAGCCTGAGAATGTTTATACCCAAATTATTTAATTCCCCAATAAGAAATAGCTTGCCCGCTAGTTACGCACCCCTACTACCATGCCGAGCATCCCTTTGGAAGTTGCGTGGCATATCTACAGCCAGTGCGATCTTCACACACAGTCAGTCTTCCCATGCTGTTCTCGCGCCTGGCACACGTTTTTCAATCCAATTCTTTATCGGGATAACGTCAGACACCATGGTTCCTCGTCTGTGTTCAAGGCAATAGCGAAATGCAAGGATGAAACCATTACCCTCGCAACTCTCAGAGCTGCGCATAAGGGAGGGGCAAGCTTTAACATATCCACACCAATGGTCCTGCCGGAACTGTGCAGCAACACCTTCTTCTCTGTTACTCCCTTGTATCTGGCTGCGTCCCTGGGTCGAGGGCAGATCGTTACTTTCCTCCTTGATCACGGCGCCGATATTGACGGCGTTTTAGACTACCAACTCAGGACTCCGCTATTCATATCACTAATCAATAAGGATGCGGCAACTTCGATGATCCTCTTGCGTCGCGGGGCTTGTCTTGAGTCAAGTAGTTTCGGCATCAACGCGCTGCATCAAGCTGCCGCCGCTGGGCTCAAAGACGTTGTAACCTATCTCGTAGACGAGAGGGGTCTCGACATTGACGAAGGTGATAGCAACGGCGACACTCCCCTGATTCACTCCTTGCTCTCTCCCACTCCGGACGACATCATTCTGCATCTTAAGAATCACAACGTAGACATTAACAAGCCGACCAGCATAGACATGTGGCACGTGACGCCCCTCAGCATGGCGTGTGAGGAGGGCATGTTTGCGGTTGCCCGCAGCCTCTTGGAAGCTGGAGCAGATGCCACAGGGAGCGGGGACACTTTGGTCGACGGCGCGGATCCATATTTCGGCCTCTTCGTACAGTTTCCGCTCGAGCTAGCTCTACTCGCGACAACTGAGCGGGCAGAAGGCAGGACATTAGCCCAAAAAAGGCGTCTTCTTGAGCAACTACTAAAGTCGGGTGCGGACCCAAACGTGATGGTCTGCATATCTGAACGTTCTAACTGGACTGGGCCGTTGCTACTGAAGCTGATCCGTATGAAGCGAAGATGGGAGGCTGAGTTTCTGCTGTCGACAGGACTCGTGGATATCGACAAATGCGACTCGAGAGGGGTCACAAGCCTCACCTGGGCGCTTTCGACCTCCCACGGTGATTCTCGCATGGCGTCTGCCTTGCTGCGGCGGGGTGCGAGGCCGGATCCGGCGGCTTTGCGGAGGGTGATTACGAAAGTTGGACTTTTAAGCCAAGCCACCAATTACTGGGGACTGGTAACTATCCTGACCAGAGAGCCCAAACTTCTGACGGTTTTCCAAATTCTATATGGCTATTGCTTCCATACGTCGCTAAGGGGCAGAAACCCTACTGCATCATCGTTTCTGCGGGAGTCACCAAGGCCAGTCATTCGCCTCATCACGGAGATGCTTAAGAAGAACGTTACCCTATCCAGGGCGGGGCTTTTGAAGGTGCTATCGTTACAACCAGAACGGGATTTAGGCGGAGGACCAATCATCGCTGGGCTATTTGCCTAGAAATAGATGTTGCTTTTTTTCACAAAAGTAAGACAACGAAAGAGAGACGACCGAACAAATCTTTAAGAACATGGAATCCAAATACAATGGCTATAACTTGCTATTATCGAAAGTTTTGTTGGATTAGTCGCCTGGTGTGTAGGCTAATCCTGCCACGCGGAATGAAGTTCTAGGGGCAACCACGGCGACGCAAGTCGATCTTGTATAATGGTAGTAGATTTAACGATGCTTAATAAAATGATCTCCGAGATTATCCACCCAGATGTCAATTTCAAACCTTCTGTGTACCTACTCATGAAAGTCAACCAATCACAAGATGTCCTGTAGGGTTCAGCCAACTTTTGATATCAAGCCGTCGCTGAAATACAATCTGCCAGGCTCAGGCGTGAAAGGTTTGCGGATCTTAGCAAGGCGTTGCCATCGGCCTCGGCGACTAATGCCTGGATTCGCACACCGTACTCCAACGCATAAGAAGAGTCAAAACGCCGCTTCACTTCGTTCTAGTTCCCCTCTTTCCTTCATCAGCATATGCTCAAGCCCTTACAATGATGAACTACGTAGACCTAACCGAAGAGGATGAGAGTATGTCTTACGTCTGTTCTTGGTGTTATACACCGCTTCAAGAGCAAGTCCTACTTCCGGATTGTTCATGTGTCAGTCTCAAGAAACGTCGTCAGCAGCATAGACTAATTTTCAGAGCAGGTTATTTGCGTCAACTGCTGTAAAAACTTTCAAGCTTATAACAACACCAAAGAGGTGGTTTGCTCCAAGTTCAGCCATTGGAAGCGTTCCAAGGCCCAGAACAGCCGAAAGATTTACGATCTCGACTGCGCCATTTGCCAAGATGCTAGCTTGCACAAAAAGCTCATAGCCGGGTCCTGCGGTACGCCTTCTATTCATTTTCGATAGAAAGTAGTGGCTAATTCAACTTTCAGGTCATGTATTTCATAGAGACTGTATGCGAGCGCCAAGGGAGTGCCCCTATCGTTGTGAGAAAGGGAAGTGGTACCGCGCATCGCCAACTAGGCTGCTAGGGAAGCACGGCAAGCTGTCGACTGGGGAAAGTATTTCGACAAGTGATTATCACCGGCGGAAGAAGATGAGACAACGGGTGAAGCAGCCTATCAAACACCCCAAATCAAATCTTTAAGTTATTCAAATCATGTACTGTACTACCATCAGTCAAAGGCAAGACAAAGGCATGCTACGGTCGTGACGACAGTGCCGTTAGACGTAGCTATATGACGGAGAGCAGGTGATAATGAAGACGAATCAATCATTACCGAAGCGTTTGCTTTGTACCATATTTCGTCGCCCTGCCCGAATCTGGATATGTGCTAGCTTTGTCATACGCCCGTAGAAGATCAATTTTTAATACGATAAAGTAGAGGTTATAACTATGCTTATTAATTAAAGCAAACATGTTGTATGGTGTAGCATCACGATGTTCTATACTGTATAGGATCGATTTTTCTTCCTTTTGTTATAAGTGTTTTTCCGACTTTAAATACTGTATTGCTACCATCGCCTATTTTTGCTCTCAGTAGGATATAAATATTGTTATAGTAGTAATAAGGACTTAAAAACCCACTTCATGCTTATCTATGAACGCCGGACACAATCATATCGCAACGGAGTTCTACGAGTCATGCCTCCAAAGGCGAGTAATATCGAGCGGCAAGCGTGGTGTGCTAAATGCAGAAACCTACTTGCCGAACACATCAGTAAGAGCCGTTCTCCCGTTGCTACCTATGGAGGGCTAAGCGCATGTAGAAACACAGACGGGAGCTGTTGTTGAACCGTCCCAAGTTCGTCTCAAGACGAAAGAATGCGACGAGTATGCATGGAGCTATCGCCCTTCCATTGCTCCATTATTCGACAAGAACCTGAGCGCGCATTCGGTGGGTGGATATAAGCAGCTCTGTGCAGGAATCGGGAGGTTGTTCGAGGCGGTCCCCGCAGCCAATAGAAACGTCGAGGATAATAGTCTGGTGGTAAGCCGATTTATCTATTCGGTGTCCTGTCGAGCGGCTTCTAACAGACAGGTAGCGGGCAGAGACCCACTCGAGTCTGCTTTTACAGACACAGGAACTTCAAGAGGAGAGAGACGCACTGAAAAGGAAGCTTACGGAAACTGAAGAGCTTGTGGGGCAGGAGCGATATCGGAGGGCGGGAACGGAAGCAAGCCTTGCAGCTTCTAATGCGCGGCGCGAAACCCTTGAACAGCAGCTGCAGCAATTTAAAGAGCAGATAGAGTTACTCAAGGCCATGAACTCGAAGCATAATCTTGGATTCACTCAAATACTCGACATCGCAAAGAATAGGTTAGAGGCAAGCATATTGCGAGGATAAAAATACATAAGCATGTAGATAGAAATAAGTACATAAGCTTACGAGAAAGGCGTCGTTCTATACATGCTCCCATACAATAAATCCGCTATTTTGGACATCATTGACATCTCTGATAGACGTATCCGCCTCGGCCAAAAGTTTTGGGAGCAGCACAATCGACAATCAATCAGAACGATAAGGATAACAAAAGGAGATTGTCGGCTTCCATTTAGCCTCATGAATGGCACAGACATGGTCTGCTTGGGGCTGATAATGCCTGCTCTGCCAGAACGCCGTTGATGGTCTTTTCAGCCATCAGGAAACACTTCCTTTTCCGGAATTCAAGTAGCGACACAGCGGTTAGAAATAATCATTCTCGCCATTTCTACCACAGCTAATAGTGATCATAATGCAATTGCTGTTGGTCTTGATCGTTGGGATTTTGGCGGCTGCAATTCAAGACGATGCTAGAGTAAAAAAAGCAAGATGTGAGGAATTCATCCGATGAATCCCCGAGCACAGGCCCTTGACCAAGCCACATCAGCCACACTATGGCCACAGAGTGAGAAGGGAGCTCGGGCTAGGTGCCAAGTTCGTCACTGGGCCAATTTCCGCCCAGCAGTTTTACCGTTCCCCGAAAGAAACGGTAGCGAAACTGACGATAAAAACAACATCAGCAACAACGATGACGACAAGGACGACGACGAGGAGAAACGACGAAGGCCAGCAGACACAACAGCGACAACCAGACACAACCAGCAGATTACACACCAACTTGTCAACAACGTTCAACTCTTTATGGTCGTCGTCGCCGGCTTCGCCGCCTTTGCCAATGCTGGAGGACAGCACCATTCGCAACTGGCTGTCCACACTATCGCCGACTTCCGACCCCGATGAGGAGAAGAGTCTCAAACGCAAGCGAAGCTTTGAGTCCTTTTCGCCGCATCGTCTTCCCTCGCCGCCGTCCAGCCTGCCGCATCCTGACCAGGACGCCATGAATCCCCACGAAGCCGGTACCACTCCGGCTACCCCCCTTCGAAAGAACGCGCCGCGGTTATTACCGAATGAAGATGCTACCGAAGTGGACCTCGAGACTCCAAGGGGTCCGCGTGTAGACCCCTCTCAGGCAGCTCAGCAGACAGCCCAGTCCGACGCCAGTAGTATTGCGTCTTCAATCTCGGAGCAGACATCGATGTCGGAGCAGACATCGGCGGCATCTAAGAAGCGGAAACGACCAGTCAGTCCTCGTAAACAGTCAAACTTGATCGCCATTCAGAATTCCATGTACTATAGGAGCTTCGACGGCGAGGTTGCGCCCCCCCCCGCACTCGATCGTCTCCTTATCGGCATCGAGAGTCTGGGGAACGGTATTGGTATTGTTTCACCTACACAGGAGGAATCTGTTCGGGCAAATGCCTTGACAAATCGCCAATTTCGTTGGGTCCGAGACGAGACGTTTGCCCCTAACCGTGATGAACTGGGTCCGACACCCTCCGTCAAAAGTGTCCGGAAAATTTGGTCCGCTGCCTTTGGGGCGGAGACGGCCGGCCATGAGGAAGGCCAGTGGACCTTAGCGGTTCACGGGCCGCTGCTCGGCAGCGCTCTGGAGGAATTTGAACGCATCGGCTGGTGCAGCTGGTCGGCCAGCCCCTTTCACAATCTCCCAATTCCATGAGCGTTGCTAACGGCGATCAGCACGACGGCGCAAATTCTTCCCAAGTACACGAGATCCGACAAATCCGCCCACCATAACAAGAAGGTGGACTTGTGTGTCTACGTTAGTGAACAATCGGACGAAGTCGATGCAGCGATCCTGGCTTCACAGACGGCATCGATTAATCAAACCGACCACCCCAGTCTCATTCGGACACCGATCGGGCTGTCAATCGAGACGAAAATCACCGGCCATGATTGGGTAAACGCAGTTAATCAGATTACAGTTTGGCTTATCGCCCAGTGGGATTCGTTGGACGACTTCGTATCAAGTGGTCAGCGCGTGCGTCCCGGCTATACTCCAGCAGCCGCAGCGGGATTGACTTTTCTGCCCGGCATTATTGTTCAAGGTCACGAATGGTGGTTTGTCGCCGTGGTGAGGAAGCCCGATGGTGCTACGGAGTTCTGGAGTAAGAAACTGATTGGATCAACCACAACAACGGAGGGCATATACCAGGTTGTGGCCGTGCTGCAGCTTCTGGGACGTTGGATTGAGACCGAGTACTGGCCGTGGTTCCAGGCGGCCATCCTCAAAAAAGCATGAGTCTGTCGCGTTACGTTTGTGACGGTACCCTGTGGTGACGAATGAGTAGACGGCTCGGTCTTTATGCACCTGCCACACTTGCGAGTGCGCCAAAATGCTGCCTTGCACAAAATCTGGAGGGATTCGACGACATTAATGTCCTCGATAATCATATGCCCAATGACGACACAGCATTCAAGGGTATTCGTCTGCGTACTTACCAGCTTTAAATACAGTTATCTCACGATGTACTGGGCAATCTGAATCAGGGCTTAACTATGATGGTGTTAAGGCGCCACTCCACCTGCATGCTGGACTGGATTTGGTTTGTGATGTGAGACCAGTTATGTACGTCCGCAATCAGCCATTGTTGTCCGCTTTCCGGGATCGCGTTGGATATGGGAAGATATAACGCAACGATTCCCAGAGCATACACGTAACCTGGTTTTCCGCATTTTCTTCTCGAGGGGAACTCCAGTGGCAGATAACACGGCGTGCGGCCAGTAGGAAGGATCCATGTTATGGACATGCCGAGGACAAAGTCTACCAGCGTTGCACTTATCTTCCCACTACACGAGATGTCGGCGGGCTCGATGTCATTATCACGAAGGTAATCTGCAGCTGCCACCAACTCTTGGAGAACAAGCTTTGCATCAGAGAAACCTCCCAGGAATCACCTATCACCTTTGGAGTCACACTACTTGCTCTTCCCAAGGTCAGGCGCATTAAGTTGCAGCTATTCAGTCATTATATGGTTGCCAACGGCAGCCAATGTTCCAAACTCTTTTCGCAACGCGGGCTCGGGCAGTGACAGAGATCCTGTTGATGCTTAGACGAATTAAGATGCTGCTTGAGCGACCCGAGGCGGTTGAAGTGAATTCTTCAAAGTAAACACTGAAAAACTTCAGCGCGAGCATTGGACGTTGGTTGTTTTTAGCCAGTAAAGAATGCATGCGGTCGGCAAATTGAGAACAAGATGCGGCTAGGGACAACCCATATTTCGAAGGAATATTCCTTTCCAGCCCGTCACGAGGCTTTTTAAGCAGTGTTTTACGAAGAACCCAGAAGAGCTGGACTTGTCCTTTTAAGGGCAGAAAATGTTCTCTCAAAGTTCTCTCAAAGTTAGATGTGAAGTTCCGAACGCCAACACCTGAGGAGAGGGTCCCCTCAGACACCAGACCACCTTGGATCTCTAGGGCACCCAGCAACCCAAGCAAAACAAAATCACAATCTACTTTTGTTAAGGGTCAGATCTCACGCCACCGAAGCAAGCAGCTCTTCAGCTTCTATCTATATTGCTGTAAGTAGGCTAGCAAAAGGGACCGAAGGACTAGGGCATCAGATAGCACTACTAGTCAGAGGTCCAGATACTTCGAGAGGAGAATGCAATATTAAGCCGTTGTCAACGTTTACAGAAGGGAAACAGTCTTATCTTAGCTGCTGGAGAAGATGCACAGTCGCAAAGAGAGGCGGATACGCAACTACAAGAGGAGACGTAACGGAGAAGTGGTCGCAAATTAATGCTTGAGACGACTCAACAACGGTATGCGGTATATGGGAATTCAGGTCTAGGATTCTGAGTACAGTTATGAACATATATGTACGATATCTCTTCCTCTTGGAAACACACTTCAGTTCTCTTGATTTGCCCCACACAAGCTCTGATTGAAGAGCTCAGCACTGTGTACTACGTATTGATGAACTTTGTACGGAGAATGGCCCCTGTCCACAGCCAAAATGGGTATAATCAAGTGTACTCTCAGCTCAAACTACATGTACCACTCGCACTATCATAAGCTACATGACTCCACATCGTGTTTGCAAACAGGCAACCATAGCCAATGTATGACAGACGTTTAAAACAGACATAACAGCAGGTTCTGGCTCTCCTAAACATTGCAAGCTTGTGTAAAAGAGGGAGCGATTTGTACAGTACTGTACCGTAATCCTCACTTTCACGGGCTAAAAAATTTGTTCTAGCTTGTTCTGTTGTTTGCCATGGACTTGGAGGCGGCCGTAAACAGGAGTAGTTCACATGAAGAAAGAATCGCCAGTCCTGGCTTAAGGATCGTTAAGTCACACAATGCATCCCAGCTGATGTGACTTGTCCCAGTTGCGGGCTCGGATTCCTACAAATGCGGATATTGCAGCTGCTCCGGGATGCAGAAGTGGACTTCTAATTTAGTATCGGGACTTGAAATATCTATATGTACTTCAAAGTACAATGTATTACAGTCCAGTATGCACATACAAAGCCTGGACTCACTGTACAGTTACATCTTTGAGCTTTTTTTCTGAAACATTAAAATGGTACGAGAACAAAAAACGATAGGCCGCACTTGCTGGCTATGCAGGAAACAAAAGAGGAAGTGTAGTGGGACATTTCCATGCGCGAAGTGTAGTAGTATAAACTTCCAATGCGTTTTTGATTACTCACAGAAAAGAAAGGTCAGTTTGGCATTCTCTCATAATCGGATAGAGTCCTATACTAATCGGCTTCAGTTGTGCAAACGATGTCTGCTTCTGAAAATCCCATGTCTTGGTCCCAGTTTATGTTGCAATACTTGTATGGAGATGGATGAGAGTTGTGTTCAAGCTACAAAGCACGATGTACAACGCCTCCGACATCCCAGATTTGTAAGCCTATTGGTCACTCAATTGGTCGCCGTACTGACTTATCAGGCCTGCCATAACTGCAGAGCTCGACATTCAAAATGCACACAGACCTTACCGTGCCATCGTTGCAGTAAGCGGGGCTTTGATTGTGTTTACCCCACCCCGGAATATATCGCATTAGACGAAGATTGCAATACCTTCGTTGCCCTACCCGACCTTCGGCTCAGTAATGAATCCGGCGCTCAAGCTCCTTCGTGGGTAACGGAGGACTGTTACTTACATAATGAGAGGACGAACAATAGTCTCGACGTATCTTTACATGAAAATGGCCTTGATACTTACCACAGCATACCCGAAGCCTTAGACACGGATATTTTAGTCCCGCAGGTGCAACGGGTGTTAGATCAGCAACATCTCTCTGAGCTATGTAAATACGAGACGATCCCTTGGGTTGTTTGTCAGCTCTATGTTAGCGGCAGACTAATTCACAATGGGCTATTAGAGAGTCACTGTGATTCGCTAGTTACCGGATACCCCTTCACAAATCTTATTTACCAAGTCTTGTCTCAGTATCTGTGTTTTTCTATCGGATATGACGGTAACTGGTCACGGCCTTTCCATATTACATCTCCGTTCTGGAACTCGTAAGTTTGTGGTTTCAGCTAAAAGAATACAAACGATGCTAATTCCGAGACTGAAGCCGATTGTATTACATCGGCTGCTTTACTTCACAGCCTCGGAACCCGTTTATAAATTCCTGGGCCGCGGCACAAATGTTGGACGATATTAACAACGTACGGGCTTGGATTCACATCCCTCCTGATCAGGATATAGAAGTATATCACTAGCATGAGTGGCTGTAATGACGCGGGAACTGAAATGCTGCCCGTTGTAGTTAAGGTCACTTATTAGACAACTGGGTAATGGCGCTGTTAAGCCCATTCGCTCCGTTAACTGATGTTGCCAAGAGAAACAAATACAGGTCTCTCCGACGACATTTTCGCATTATACTGTACGGATGGTATTGATAAATATTACTCTGATGTAGTCGTATTGTAAAGACCGAAATCAGTGTCCACTCTTTTCAGTATAAATCGGAGCCAGTTTAGCAGGTTGTGGCTAGAGCAGTGGGGGCTCACGTGGCGGCGAAAGGTTCTGTCCAGCTCCTGGGCTAACAGCGGGCCCCAGGCCCATGGACCCAGATGGATAACAAGAGACCGTGCTCCTCTCGGCTTTAATCGGCATTGGAGGTACGCTTTTGCCTGAGGCACGAACGGTAGAGTCATATGAGACAAAACAAATGCGGGCAGGACCGGCCTGCGTCGCCAGTTTCACTCGCCAACCACAGGAGGCGAGAAAGCTCCTTTTCCCGACGATCCCCATATGACTGATGCAAATATCGACCTAACCTCAATATTTGAAGACCAATATGACATTTACCACCGGACTCCTAGCCTCTCGGATGGCGACAGCCCTGGCTCGAGCCAAGCTGACGAGAGCCAAAGCCAGCGCCATGGAGCCAGATCAGGTCTCCCTCTACTGCAGCTGGACGACTGGGATCCCGACCTCTTCTATGATGAAACCCCGCCTACGTGCATCCATTATTGTCTTGAATGGAAACTATTGCTAAGAAAAGCCACATCTACCAGACCCGCGAAGCTCGCAAGCGATACCGAGCAGAACCTTGTCCTGGCACCAAGTGCTTATTGGGAACGAACCCTCAAGCAGAAGCTGCAACAGCTCGTAGAGAAGAAACAGCCACGAGACATGCGTTACGAACCCGAGGAGACCAATATCACTGTATCTGTTACCGGGCCCAGCGGACGCGCCCTAACTAAACGTGCTGATGGCCTGGATATAACCTTTTGGAAGGACGTCGAGGACCAGCTGACGACCTGGGGCCATCTATTTCAGAAGGGTAAAAGCCTCCGGATCACACTCTCGTTTATATACAAAGAACCGGAGCATACGGCTAGCACAAGGACACGGCAAGGCACCAGACGGGGGGCCACTGGTCGGCAGCATGCCGAGAGGGCCGATCTCATTGAGGACCAAGAAGCCGAAGGTGTACCCACCGTCTGGAGCGAAGTCTATGCCCTTATGCGATGCCACGTAGAGTCGTGTCCTCATCCGTATTGTTGGCGTGATCCCGACACCAAGAAGCATCATCCACTTGATACCCGTGTCTTGAGTAAGCTCGTAGACTGCGCCGAGGAAGGCAAGCCGCTCAAGACACATAATGATGTGCCAGTTAGCATCCGTGAACTACTTTACTCCCAGGAGCAGAGCAACGAATCTTCTCGCAAGCGGAAGCGACGAGCGTCTGACTTGCCGCCCATTCATATTAACCTTAATCCCGCTGATCAAGGTGCTGATAAGCCATCCCTACTTTTCGATCTCCCATGGTCGAGAGAGGAAGCTCTTAAGCGCTGCTTTACATGGCACTGCAGTAATGCCTCAACTCGGGAATGGAGGGAAGGGTTTAAGAAGGCATATCAGATCTGCCTATTAGAGTGTCTCGATCTGGAGTGTCTTTACACTAACCAGGTCGAGGAGGCAAAGTTTCTCGTTGAGAAGGGTGTTTCACGCGGTATTGCGCTTCAATGTGTAAAGAAGATCGGGGCTTGGCTGGAACATGTCCGGATTCAACCGCTTGTGTGACTATTTCCTTCTGATTACAACAAAATAACCCTTTTAAGCAGGGTCATTCTGGACGCCGTAGCTTACATTCCCTCACCCCCCCTATTCACATAGTACTATACCATCGCGTATTATTATAACGAGAGGGACCGGCTTCTTTTTCCTCCTTGTTAGTATTTTTACTGTCCACTACCTCAGGATGCTTAGCGAAACAAGAGATCATTCGAATTTTGCAGGCCGCTTTTTAGTAGGATGCTGTGACATCAGTGGGCATGGGTGTAAGGCATTTTCTTGATCGATTAGTTGAATGTGTTGTGTAAAGAGCGTAAAAGTAGTAGCGAGCTGCTCAGCAGCTTGTTTATATACGTAGCAAACCCCCATCTTGATCGCCGACGGGCAGCACCTGATCCCTTCGTCCAGAGATGCTTATTGTCAACAGGCATGCAAGTATGGGTCCCTAGCGCTGTTTAAATACATTTTTCGAAATGCCGCATTACACCGCCTCACGCGCCTAGGAACTAGGCGGCAACACTTGCAATGGAGATTTATCTGCAGCATCTCGATTCACGTACGTACGCAATATCTAGAACAAGCAGCGCTTCCTAAGCCTCAAAGCTCCACACATATTTTCCCGATTACTTTGGTGATCACGAAACAAGCAGAATGAAACACACGGTGCTTGCGGGGCCAGAGAACGAATATCACGTGAGTCACGAGTTATGCTCGACGTGCGAACAATTGTTAAACCGTCCAAAACACCACTGGAATATGGATAAAGCCACTCAATCTGGCTACTCAAAGCGCCTCTATAATGATATCATTTCTGCTGCAAACAACGGCTGCCCTATATGCAAAAACCTGCACAATAGCATCTTAGCATCGCCACATCTTCAGCCTGACCTGATGGAGAGGGGGATGTCCTGCACACTCGACTGGAATAAAGAAGCAAACAAATTCGATACTATTCGTTTTTCCAGCCCACTGACTCATCTCAAGTTATTTCAGGAAGAAGGTATAGAATACGTTGTTGAACTACACCTTTTTTCCGGAAGGATTCTTAACTAAACGAGGTGAAATGCAGATGTATCTTTCTCAGTCCATGGGAAAGAAAATGACCTAATTAGTACATCTTCGGACGCGTGTCTAAATGTGGCCACTGACTGGATCACAAATTGCACCAAAACCCACTCGCAATGTAATCCAACAAACCAGGAAGTTTCTTGGCTTCCCACGAGGCTTATTGATATTGGAAGCTGGGAAGACATCTGCGCCCCCAGACTTACCGATGCTGCCAAAATAATTTCACACGAGGGCCGGACGGACTATGTCGCGCTCACTCACCGTTGGGGTGGCAAAAAGACGCTTACCCTCACCTCAAAAAATATCAACGATCTTCAACGAAAGATTCCACTAGAAGGGTTGTCCACAACATTCAAAGATGCCATCCTATTCACAAGACATCTAGGCATCAGATACTTATGGATCGACTCTTTATATATAAAACAAGATTATAAGATTGATTAGCAAAATGAATCCGCTATGATGGGGAATGTCTATAAGAGATCATATTACAACATTACTACAACAGCCGCAGCGGCTAGTCACGACGGTCTATTCGTAGACAGAGACGTCCTATCACATTTTCCTCTCAAGATCAATTTGAATTAGGAAGGCCATCAAAGAACATATTACTGCGTCTATAGCGATTTATGGTATTTGGGTGTAACCAAAACACCGTTGAATCGCCGTGGCTGGGTCCTTCAAGAACGCCTACTCAGTCCTCGCACTTTGTCATTCAACACTCAGTTGTTTTGGGAGTGTCGGGAGCTCAAAGCCTGCGAGGTGTTTCCTCAAGGCTTAGGAAAAGACGCAAGTTTCGGTCACGACGATATTGACGAGGATTCAGAGCTCTGCTCCAAGGCCTGGGCGACAGAAATCACTGAGCCTTACAGTCGATACGATCCTTGGGCGAGAGTCGTTGAACAGTTCACGGTATGCAACCTAACAGAAGCTACAGATAAATTGGTAGCGGTGTCTGGGGTTGCTAAAGCAATGAAATCTGTAATTGGTGGCAACTATGTCGCTGGGCTATGGGAGCGAAACTTGACCTTTGATCTCCTATGGTACGTGGAAAATGGGCGGCAAGGAGACTGGCGAAACTCGACAAGAGTCGAATGTTACCGCGGTTAGTCAATATCCTACTTATTCTGTACGAAGTATGGCTAAAATTTCCTAGCACCATCATGGTCTTGGGCCTCTATTGAAGGCCGGGTTCATTTTGCCCGTGGACATCGTGATTATAGCTGGGGACCTCCTCTGTTTAAAGTGTCTACCATTAAGATCGAATCTACAACTAACGATGTGACGGGACAACTAAAAGGTGGACACATTCTTGCATCGGGACTATTACTAAAGTTGCAAGCACTCCGAAACGTCGGAGACTTTGCTCTGGAACTCATGCCCGGTGCCGGGACAGTTTATTGTCTTGATGATCGGCAAGACTTGTGTCTTGAAGAGGTACTTTTCTTTCCAGTGAGATCAATGAAGAGTGCCAATGGAGTAGAACTTCTTGGCCTAATCCTAACGCAAAAGTCTGACGGATTTCGACGAGTTGGGCTTCTTGCAATCAGAAGAGATGAGATTGATGATTTTTATTGGCATAATGAATGGGATCATGAATTTGAATGGGATTACGAACACTGTACCGGATGGTCAAGCGGTCAAAACTGTAAGGATGAAATAATTAAACTCCTCTAGAGTAACTATTTAGATATACTCTATCCAGCTGAATTCCGCCCTGGCAGGCGAACGAAGTGTTAGAGTCGAGCTCATAGTGTTAACCCCTTAGATCAAGGCCTGTGATATTTACTCCCGGTATATACTGCAATAATATTAAGGCGTTGACTTCGGAGGATACTCGATGGAAATCCCAGAGTGACGAAAATGCCCCTCAGCACTTTCCCTTCGAACCCCCACTGCATCTACACATATTTTTACGAAGGCCATGAAATCCTTCTCGTACAGGTCGGCGTACTGGGGCCGTAGACGTTTAATGTACGCCTTTAGCTCTGCAAAATACTCCTCAATGGGATTAAAGTCGGGCGAATACGGTGAAAGGTAGCACAAGCGGACTCCTGCGTTGGCACACAGTTCCTTAATCCTGTCAGAGTGGTGAATGGAGGCATTGTCCATCACCAGGACCGAGTTCGGCTCCGGCCACCGCCCGCAGTGGCACAGGAGCTGCTCGATAAAGTTCTCATATGTGCTAGCATCGGTTGAGCCCGAGTAGACTCGAGCAAGCTTTACGCCGTTCTGTGTATACGCTGCGAGAACCTGGAACCTCTGCTCGCGGCTAAAGCGAGCAACCTGGACGGGCGTTACACCTACCGGCGCCCATCCGTACCGACGGTGGCCAGTCCGCTTATCGCAGCCCGACTCGTCGATAAATACGAGTTGATACGATTTATACTCAGAGACTCTATACATATAGAAGTCTCGAAGGTCCAAATCCCGTTGTTGGGCTACGCGGCCATTGACCTTCCTTGACCATCCAATGGACTTCAAGGTTCTAGACATCGTGGTGGGAGATACTTCGACCCCGAACTTCTCGCGAATAAATTTTATCATCTCGTCTCGGTACATAGACGTGTTATTCGCTAGCTCCTCGCGGAGCGCCGCTCGCATGAAGGGGTCGATCTTGCCATAGCGGCCAACACGGGTTGGAGGCGACGTCGTGGTTCCGAACCGTTTAAGTTTCGCTTCTATTCTGCGCACAGCGCGGTCACTGCAGCCAACATGTTCAGCTATCACAGCATATTCAGTTCCACGACGAAGCAAACCCTCGATTTGTGCATGCTTCCAGACAGGCAGTCGGGGAGCCATAACGAGACGCAGAGAAGCCAGCTCCGGCTCGTCGGATGCAGGATGCAGGACGCAGAACGGCCAGATTGACTCGCTCCTCTTCGTCCCTGCGTATGACTCACAGGCCCACTCTGAACAGAGGCCAGAACAAGATCTTCGGCTAGATCAGGTACAATCTACCAGTGGGTCAGGTACAATCTGGCAGGGCCCACCTTGCACGAGGAGCCAAGAACGCTATCTCTGTTAGGCATGTTGAAGATAGATACAAGGCCGACTTGCCCCACTACATGCGCCACAAGGCTAGCTGGTCTGTGCTATAAGTCGTTAAATCTTAGAATCTGGACACTGATTTCGGTCTTTACAATAGCATACTGTACAATACAGTAGTTAAGCAGCAGAATACAGATTCCAAAAGTGGTTCTTGCAACCCACTCACGCCATATGTTATATAATGTGGACAGTCCCAGCGGCTTCTTGCAGCAAGGCTATGCTGAAATGAGTTATATCATGGATTTCAAGACCGAATCTACGTTTGTGCAGTTAGAACGAACAATGGCTGATGTTTACGAGGATGTGTTGTACTATCCTCAGTTGGCAACCACGCCGCTTTCGCCCGTAACCAATCCTGTTTCTCCTTCCTCATCTAGCATTTTTCTTCAGAGATTGCAAGAAGTGAATAGACACAGGGTGGAGTTTATACCTACAAAGGATGCCGCGTCACCATTCCGGTTGGGAAGCCCTTTTGCATCACAGGCATCTGTTTCTGAGTCAAGCACAATTATGCCTCAAACCATATCATGCAAACAGCTAAATTTAGAGAGAGTTCCCCTTCCCAGCTCTCAAAATCGGATCATACCTGTAGCCGGAGAAAGCCGCCGCCGGAGGAAGAGAACTGTTAGATAGAGATTGAAGATATGCCACATTAGGCCCGGCTACCGGCACTTACAAGAGCTGAATTCAATACAGTGAAAACTCGTACTGTACTGTACCAACGGGTGGTAATGAAAGCAGTTTCACCCTCTAAAACCCTCAATAATACATACTGTAATGACTGGAGGTTTTTTCTGATTGATTAGATTTTGACTTTTGCTAGAGATCAATCTAACTCCACAGTAAGAGCACAATACTGCTCTGCTGCTAAGGTGACAGGTAAAATGAGCACTGCAGTGTTGTCAGCTATTGCTAGAGCACTATTGCTTTATTCAACGGCTGGGAGGTTGACACAACTGCGATCGATGGTGTCGCGATCCCAAATAGAGTCAACATGTAAACACTGGACGGCGTTGGCTATTAGAAAGGCTATGCCTGTAGAATAATCAGTAGTGCGAGAGCGCGAGCAAGCCTTCGAAACGAGATCAACGGAAAGATTCGCACCAAGAAGGGCACGATGGAAAACTTCACCACAGCCTGAATCATCGCATAAAGCAGTAAACCGACGTACAACAGCTTAAGTTAGTTAACATTCCTTCAATCCTTATGAGAGATTATCAAGTCCATGTACCTTAAGAATGACCGTACAGTTCCCAGCAGGTATCAGCACCTAGGATCATGATGTAATCATCGACCCAAAAGCCTTTTGGCATATTAGATTCGGGCGAGCGACCTGAGAGCGACGACCGGGAATAGAACAGCAAAGCCGACAAAAATAGTCAGCTTAATAGCCTGGCTGCGCGACGCTTTCGGAAATGCATTACACAAGGCTCCTTCAACCAGTATAAGCACGTCATACGAGCACGTCACGCCGACAGACTCTTTTATCAGACACGCCCGATAGCCTAAAAAGACCGCATTTTTGCGCCGCGGTTTGCATCGAAATAAGGGTGGAGCGCCTGAACTGACGCTTAGTGAGCAGTAAATGGCTCTTTGCGGAGCGACGTTCTGCCGATTAATGATGTTTTCTTTCCCAGAAACCAGATGGCTTATAACAAGAGCTTGTTCTCCGTTTGGAAGTACATATGTACAGTACAGTATCTTAATCTTTCACTACAATACAGTTATTCTGAACATCACTCTCTCCTCCGATCTCAAGTCATCCGATCATGAACTGCCAGGATAGCCGCAAGGAGGAACCTCCAAACCAAGCCGGCCCTGATAGTGAGGTCGGCTGCGAAAAGCTCATCGTCATGGGAATTCTCGCCGTTTTATCTCTGATGGTAGCTCTTGATGCCTGCGTTATCGTTACGTCCCTGCCTGTATGTTGATGTTCCTGATGTCGACTATTGTATGCTAACTTCTCGCAGGAAATTGTCAAAGGTTTAGAGACCAATACTAGCGGAGGCTTTTGGATAGGCACCTCCTACCTGCTGGCTAATGCTGTCGCGATGCTCTTTATAGCCGACCTGAGCGAGGCTTTCGGCCGTAAACCGTGTCTGACGGTGTCCGTAGCTTTCTTCACAATCGGCACAATCATCTGCTGCCTATCTGACACCATTGCTCAAATGCTTACTGGACGTTCTCTGCAAGGTATTGGCGGAGCTGGCATTATGATGCTAAGCATCGTCATTTACACGGACTTAGTCTCTCAAAGTATCCGGCCGAAATGGTACGGAATAATGTGAGTAATCTTCGCCCTTAGGATGAAGTTAATGGACGCATCTCATGTAGAATTATTCTAGACTCGGAGCGTGGGCCTTGGGAAATTGTTTGGGCCCAATCATCGGCGGCGTCATTGCTCAACATACCACTTGGCGCTGGGTATTCTATATCATGTTTCCCTTCTGCGCTGTCGGTATGGTCCTCGTGCCATGGAAGGTAAACGTCAAGCCACGCTCGAAAACAACACATGAGAAGCTGGCCATGATCGACTGGGCTGGTGGCGTCTTATTCATAAGTTCTTCCACCCTTTTTCTCGTTGCCATTTCCGGTGGCGGCATACAGTCTCCCTGGAATAGCGTCGGCACACTAGCACCATTATGCCTCGGCATAGCTGGTTTTGTTTCGACTCTCGTCTATGAGACCCGAGTAACGCAGAAACCGTTCCTCAATCGCAATTTGTTTTGGGGTCCGAGCCCCATCGCTGTCTACATTTGCGGAGCCGTCCAAGGGCTTTTAGTAGGTTGAGTAAATCTGCACAAGGAAACAGCACGCTGACCCAAATAGCTATATGGCCAGCTTTATTATATTCCTCAATTCTTTATCCTTGTTAAAGGGTTCTCGCCTGTCAATACTGGTCTCGCGCTTCTCCCCGTGATGTTCACACTCATGCCAGGCTCTATCGCGACTGGCTTCTTTATAACTCGAACCGAAAATTGCCAATACCCAATATGGGCTGGCTGGATGTTAACGACCATAGCAACCGGTTTGACGATTCTTTGGGATGCGAATACGCCAGCGAGTGTCTGGGCCACAACGCTCGTGCTCCTTGGGTTGGGTCATGGAGCCGTTCTCAACGCCCAAACCACCGCCGCCTCTCAGGCTGCTTTTAGCAGTGTCGCCACCGTAAGGGGCACTGAGCCGAACGAAGGCATCGCAACTGCAATGTACGCATTCTTAAGGCAGTTCGGTATGGCAGTAGGCGTCGGTATTGGTGGCTCCACCTTCCAAAATGTCTTTTTACTCAATCTGGACATGGATGGCCTGCCGGGAAACCACGAGGCGAAGAGCCAGGTAAATGTGGCAGAACTCTTGCAAGTCGTTATAGATAGCAGTGCCAGAGCGGAAATCCTGGACGCGTGTATTCTCGGGCTACGCGGAGTGTCTTGCCTTTACGTTGGGTTATCAGGGGCTGCTTTGTTCGTGAGTATGTGGGTTAAGAGGTACCACTTGAATCAGTTTGTGACTACGGAACAGAAGCTACAAAATAGCGGGAAAAGGGTTTTAGGAGTAGCAGAGGCTGCCTGATAACAACAGGCAGAAAAGAAAAACCGTGATGAAATCAGGTTCTGACCTATAGGTCCTCATATCTTAGTAGGTAGTGAGACGACAACTTGAACTTAATGGTTAATCACTATCATCCTTTTTTGAATCATTTGCAAGCCACTAAGAGAAGCCGTTGTTAGTATTATGTTGGGCAAGTTAACATTCTACATGCCCGCTTAAGAACTGCGATGTTGGGGAGCGTTTCCGTTTCACAATATACGCCTAATCGCTTTCTCATTCAAATTCCAATAGCTCCCATAGAACACAGTCTGGCCTAACTCCGTAGTGGATTGCATTTTCTCTCTCAATAATCCATTGATATATGTATGTATTGACTATACGGCTGTGATTATGATTTGGTCTTGATTGCATGTGGGGATCTTTGGTTTCTGAGCACAGGACAGGCTGCAGCCAGTTGAGGCTGCATTAGTATTTCTATTGCGAACAAGACCAGAACGCCTCACCGTTGTGAAGTTGCTGTGAACGCATATCAAAGTTGAAGTCACCGTCTGAGGAGTCACCGTCTAAGTTCAAGCAGAGAAATGTCTCAACAGGTGTGTCCACCAACTGGAACGACGTTGGTTTCCTGGTCGTTTCGGTGTGTCCGTTAGGTTCCACTTACGTTGTCTCATGAATAATTGAGGCTGCCAGCTTTATGTTCACAACGTTAACGCCAAGAAATACAGGGAAGACGAACGTTCAAGTGCTTCTATTCGAGGACTTGAGGTTTACATAAAAGTCCGGTGCCTCCGGTCCCTATGGGATATTATGGCAACTGCAGTCCGTGTCATAGCTATGATCAAATGCCATGCCATACTAGTGACACCTGAATTGCAGCAAAATTACAAAGTAGGTTTAGAAATTTGTTCGCACCGGTAGTCTATTCGACTTCACTGCATTTCTATAAGATTTTTATCGCTACTAGGAGGCATGTGCAGACTATGTCTCCTGAAGAAAGTACCTAGCTATAGCTCGTTTCATAGTAACCTGAAATCTGTTGATGCAACCCCATGCTCCCTGAAACATATACTTCGAAGCTCATACAGATGTGCTCCGGATTTAATCGGACCGAGTTAATGCTTTGTGGATCCTCGCTGAATGCTTACGGCCAAGAATCCTAAACAAGGTTTGCCGCCCTGGACACATCGCTCCCAAGAAAAGGACTCTCTTGGGTAACACCGGGTTTTGCTGCTTGCATCCAGTTACTGCTCAACCTATTAATATCTTTATGAAATGAAGCGATGGCATCAATCTGCGTTTCTACAGTTGTGCGGAGTCTGGCTCTAGGTGTTTTCAGGGTGCCAATGGCATTTGTGCTACGTCCTCATGCTATCACCTCGTAAGCAATATCTGTCGGTATTTGTGGCCATCCATCTATCGACACGAAGTGGGCTCTCTGGCTCCTATACTTAGCCATTGCAAATATACTAGACAATCAAGTTATTAATTCACAAAGCTTAAAATGTCGCTCCAAAGATACAGTAGACATGCTAGCAACTCTTCGCTTACATACTTGGCAGTTCAGCCAAATATGGATCTTGGTTTCTGACAGTAGACGGTTCTACCCTAAACAGTCCAAGCTATTTGGTAATGCACTCGGCACAGTATATATGCTGTGTGGCGTCCAGGATAAGGCAAATAGGAGAAGAAGCCGTGTGACCATTTTCCATATGTACACAAGTTAGTATACAGTATTACTTCTTGTTTCGCATCCCGCACTCTTTCGGGATATTATACACACAACATAATGGGCAGCTGTTTCTCTAAATCTTTGACAAATGACGCCGAGCCAGATTTGTTCCGCGCCGCAGACATTCCTAGCAACTTACCACATGCCATCTATCCGTTCAATGAGCACAACGAATCCTGCCGCGTGCTGCGACCCTGGCAGATTCACGGAGAAAAGTCTCGCAATTTCAGATACGTTATATACACTATTAATAACAACCTTCTTACTAAACAACAATCTATCGCCCAGGAGGTAACCTTGAAACACATATTACAACTTGCGAGTATTCATGGGTTGAATGTCTTGGTTAAATGCTTGGACTACTCGTCAGACGCAGACCATGACCCAGAAGCAGCAAAAGAACAGCAGCTCTATATGGATATGCTGGCGGCAGATTTCGCGTCAGACCTCGTCTCTATGTGGGACTGCCGACGGCCTCATCCAACTTCTAGTCGTGGTACTGCCAGAATCCTCACAAGCGAGGAACGCATTGATGCAGCAATCAACAAGATACGGCATAGCCGGGAGATAGGCGACTCAGACGCTAAAAGCCAGGTTGAGCCGGAGCTGGTAGCTGCTCTATCCCGCTTTACCCAAGAATGGCCTCTAGACGAGTTTCTAATGAGGAAAGACGAGATATGTGATCAAGCGCCTACTGTTACCGCGGAAGGAATCTCCAAGCTACAGGCGCAATTTATTCTGCAAACACGTGTCGCCTACGCTAGCCTCACCAGCGAGACTGGCGCTGCGCCGACAGTAGCTATTAGTTTTGTCCCAGACGAAATTCCGAACATCACCCTTACCAATATCAAAAGACACCTTAAAACTGTTTTCGACATTTTGTCCGAGGAAGTAAACGAGTTTGGAAAGGCTATGCGCCACGATCTATATACGATCCAGTTGATCTCGCTTGGCACGACCAGCAGCAGAGGCGGTGGGCAGTGGAACATCCTAGACGGCCTTGGGCAACGAGGCGGCGACATAATCGACCATTTGCATTTGGACTGTAATGCGCTCCTTACGCATGGCCCGGGGCCCTTTCTTGGGCAGAAAATAATGCTCGGATCAATTGAGCCCGAGATTGATCGTGTTCCCGCAGGTGGAAGCGCAACGCAAGAATTCTATGGCAATGGGGGTTTTCCAGTAACGAAGGAACATATGGAAGAATGTTTCTGTCAGAAAAAGCCAGCTGAGGCGTACATCGTCAGGTAAACTTTCAACAAACGGTTGTACAGGGGGGAGGCAAAGGGTATCATGGCAGTCATTACAATAGAATACGGTCGAATATAGCATGTGTCGTTCTGAGAACCTCCAGCAGCTAGCTATTGGGCGTATCTATCATGACGTGTGTGTGATATATGTGTTCCAGCACCAGCATTGATACATTCACCATCCAAAATCTGTGTCTAGGGTAACTGTAATAAAAACCAGGTTCCGCTTCCGCCATTAAGCGTTAAGGGTATTATAAATTAAGTTACTGCCTAAGGTGCCCGTGTCACCGAAGCGCCTAACAGGAGCCACTTTTAGTCCACTAAAGGCCCCAAAACCCAATTCCCTAAGGAACCCCGTCTTTGTCAAAAACCAAGCTCGGAACATCACGTTATCACCGAATCCACTTTAGGTGAGCTCACCGCGACAAACTTTTACTTTTCGTGCAGAGTACGAAAGAGGCGCATGCAACCACAGCGGCGATACTGTACTATATAGTGTCGGATAGATATTTTGTCGCGGGATATCCGACACGCCGACGATGACTCGCTCACAGGCGGTCTAGACACGAGCTGATAACACGGCCCATCCACTGCCTTCTGGTCGCTATAAATCCACATTATTGTCTGACAAATATCTGCAGAGTATCTCCGCAGCACCGGGTGTCGGTTCTCCTATAAGACTCCTTACAACTCTCGGTTTTGCTACCTGTGGTTTTTCATCTTCCCATCTTGACTTATTCCATTCTTTTCTGTTGATCGTCTTCAAAACAAAATGCTGTTTGGCAAACCATCTCGCACGCGATGCAGCTTCAAGCGACGGGGAGAAAGGAGGATATGCGTCACGTATCAGCGCGGTACACCTATATAGAGACTTCCTTACGAAATCCTGCTGATGATTCTCGAACGTATGGAAGATTTCGTGGACCTAGCTGCTGCTGTCGAAGCTTTCAAGCCTTTCTACAAGATTTATGAGAAATACTGTGCTGTAATTATCAGAAGCATCTCGACCAACATATGCGCCAAGGTCCGCGGTTACAACGTGTGGGATTTGTATCAGTAACTGGCATTTGCAGTTCACCGCTGCTTTATACCAACAGTCTATGCTAAAGAGGCCTTCATTATGTCGTGGCCGATCTTTTCAACTCGGCAATTAGAGGAAACGCTCTATCCACTAGCAAGGGCTTTGGCTTGGTCCTACTGTATCGACGGTAACGAAGAGGCTGCCGTCGAATTCCTGAGGGCAATATGGAATGAGTCGCAGCCGTTCACTGGAAGGTCGTTTAAGATAACGAATGCGTCACCTCGACCACCACTCCGATCACCCAGCTATGCCTTTGTAGGGTCATTACTTCAAGGCCTGATGGATAAGGCCGAGAAAACATCAATACAAGAACAACTGGAGGAAATGAAGTCTCGACAGGAGCTCCAGTTCTGGGTCGGAGTTCAATTTAACAAGGAAGGCGCCCTAGTTGTGCGAAAGACAGTCGGTTCTATACGTGTCTACTATCCACCACGTATTCTCCTCAGCCAATCTGGTGTTAAACTACTAAGAGCTATGCCCGGGGGGAAAGCGCGGGCGAAGGAACCACGCAGGAGGCACAAGCAGCGGGGCGGAACCCGAGCGACGTTTGTATACCGCTTACGCTCTCTGCAACCCTGATTGCGTACAGCCTGCGCTGAAACTGCGGAAAAGCCGCAAATGGTATGTATGATTCTCTTTCTTCCTTTAAGCTTAGATCACTACAGTAGATCCACCCCTAGAGTAATATAGATGTAGGCTTAGGTGTTTATACATATATCTAAGACTTCCTTCCTTTCCCATAGTTAATTGCTAATCATATAGCGGTTGCTAGTAATACCCGGTTTATTGTATCATATTGTTAAAGTGAAGGATCAAGTAAACCTGCGTCCTCGCCTCACATCTGTATTGTGAATAAGCTTGCAAGCTCCAAACATACTCTCGATCGTCAGTGGCCGCACGCTCTCTCTATCCAGCAGCCTCTTTCCCGTACATGAATGTCGGTCACAGCAATGCAGCGCTTACAAAAACCGGAACAAGCGCAAGCAAAACAGTAAAGCCCTTGCCATGCCGTTGTGAGCCGCTACTGACAATCCTAGAGGGGCTAGGGGCTGTGGGTGTGTTGTACGTCCATGACGGGCTTGCCGTTGCACTAGATCGATTCCATATGCCTGTTTCGATACCGAGGCTTGATATACCGAACCCAAAACTGGCAGGCTCTCGGGTCACCTCGGCAGGTAGCGTAGTCTCCGTTACCACACTGGAGCTTACTGGGCCAAGCTGGATAGCAGGAAATAGTGTTGGAGGTGGTTGCGTTGTAATCGAGGGAGTGGGACAAGCGCATAAGCAGTCGGCGCTTGATACAGATTGGTGCGCGACAGGTGAAGAGTCTAAGTCGGCCGTGATGATCTTCGCGGCTCCCCAGATCTCCATGCTGGAAAGAGTATCTTTTTGGTTTTGTTTTATTTTCGCTGGCTTTGAAAACCTACCGTAGAGCAGTAACCAAGGAAGGCAGGTCCTTATGTATTTTCTGTTCTTGGAGCAAAAATCCGCTGTTGATATCTAACTACATCCGGGCTCCGATGCAATAGTCACGTGCTACCAGAGATTGCTTATCTACAACTCTAGCCTAAGCTGATTTGAAACTAAGCTCCAGACAACTTACATCGAATTCCAAAATCACCATTATGATTTCTAAGGTTATAATATTCTTTCATGTCGTCTTCGTCGGAGTAGTCTTATACCTTACCATTAAGGTCTTACGCGACGAGGACAATGAGAAGCAAGGCATAGTGCAGATCTTAGTAAGTAAGCCCCGACACAGCAGGCAAGATGCGGTATGGTTCTCATTACAAAGACAGTTGCGTGACCAGGAAAAGCGGTTCGTGCCTGTCCCAGACATCGTCGACTCCGTAGGCGCCGTTGCAACCGTCATTAAGAGTGCAGCTTCGAGCCTCGCAACATCTGCTATTGCTGCGGGCGAGTCTTTGATAACGGAAAGCCTTCCGTCCAGCATCTCAATAGGGACAAAATTTGCCTGCATAGGATCCGAATGCACAGCGATTCCGGGTTCCGGGTTTCAACTGGGCGAGAGTCTGGCTGTATTCGTCCCTTCTGCCGAAAAGATCCGGGAGCTTGAAGGATTTGTAAACAAAAGCCCGAATTTTGAGACTATTCTGTCGGTTGGACTAGGTCTGGTCTTAATCTCTGCGATATCACTACTCGCAAGCCTCAAATTCAGACCACTTAGATTCGCAGCCCTGGGATTGAACATTGTTGCCACAGTTCTATATCTTACGTTAACAGTGTTCACTGTGTTGATATGCGAAGCATCTCGAACTGTGGGGGACCTACTCAAAGCTCGGACAGAGCGAGGTGATGTGTTCGAGACGTCGATCGGGAATCTCGTCGTTGGTGTATGCATGTGCGGCATGACCCTGGCGTATATGTTTTTTTAACCAGATAAGTAGATAGCAAGGATGTCTAAGTATATTCGTTGTTAAGAAGTTGAATCCTTGTGAGTATGATTTGAAAAAATATGACTTGAATTACTTTTCTACAAATATGTGGTTCTAATTGAACAAAGACCTTAGGATTCTAGGTACACCAGATGTTGAGCCTGATGCTAGTCCTAGTTAGGGAATAAACAGCATGTTATAAATTGCAGATAAATGCATACACGTTTATGATCTAGCTTCTACAATGTTAGTAAAGGGTAATGCTTATTAAGAATACACATCTCCAGCATTTAATGGGCTCAACTGTCTATCGCACCGCCGGTACACCTACATCACCTAAACCTAGACTCAACCCTTCCATGATCCGGTCAGCCGATAATAGCTGGATAAATTACTTTCCATTGAGTTTATTACGGCCTCCTGCGATACGCTGCAAGGAACTTATTCAGAACTAGCCGTTTGGTGCTGGATTGGAGCGGCAAAGTTATCCGATCCGTCACACAAAGCGGCAAAGATTATGTATCAATTGGTTCACTTCATAGCCTCTTCCCAAGCCGCAATCTTAGCTATCCTCTCCCATCTGCATGTGCTCATCAGCCAGTAGTGGAAGTGGTAGTACGAGATTGAGGCACATAATCAAGCGTCTGCCATGCTCATAGAGTCTAGTAGATCGCCATTCTGATTTAATAGAGAACGTGTTCGAGTTCAAAGAGGAAGATGGATTTGCACATAACTGTACATCGTTGAATTCAACATTGTCTTCAAGCAAATGGAGGTTATATATTCAATTCTGTTTCTTCAGCATATGGCTACTTTAAAATTGCTTGGGAGCTGGATCCGTTGACTGGTACCGCGAAGTTCCAATTTCTTTTGATCACTTACGAAGAAGATAGATCGACATTAAAACCGACAGCCACCAAATTTCTTCCTCTTTTACTTGATTAATAATCATCTAAAAGTGGGTTTAAACCAAGCTGCAACGTGGTGGCTTCTAGTCACTCATTACGAACGGCTGAACGTTGCTCCAAGCCGCTCTATATCTCATACTTTGACCCTCGCATTCGTCTCTAAAGCCCACCAGTGCCTACCTCTAGCGGTGATTATCCCCATCACAATGCCTGACGCTGGGCAGTGTTCGACCAGTAGATAGCCCATATCTTCTGTTGTGACTTTGTCGGGGAAAGTTGCCTATGGAAGTCACCGGGATGACACGATTGGCCTTCTGTCACTATGGCTTGTGGTCTCATTGGGTAAAGTCTGTCTTACTGAGCTTCTGGCTGCTGATTGACGCACAATTTGAGTTGCGGTCGTGTAGAATGAAATGTTGTCAAGAGTGATGGGCATTTTCGGTTGAACGTTGGGATATTTCAAAGTTCCAAGGTTTGCAAAGTTGAGAGCTGAAGATGGAAGGAACGCCATTAAGCTTAAAAGCTAGTTTCGGATTTCTCGATCTATTTTAATGCCATCTAGACTTTCTATCAATTTACAAGTAAATTTCGTCGTAAAACTAAGTACTGTATTGCGTACAGTACTATAGCAGCATAACCACTTATCAATTGCGCCAGGTTTAAACAGGCAACTTACTTACTGATATTTCCTCTTGATCCCTTTTCCAAAGTAGGCTATAAAGTTCTACCTTATATTTATGTTTTAAACGAAAACATTATTAACAGACATAGTCAATAGAAAACGATGACAATCAAGTTTGAGGATGTTATCGGCTTTGTGTTGAAGAAGCGTATTTATCTTGTTCTGCTATGGCCGCGGTATATGCCCCGAGCCTTGGCAAAATCTCTATTCATTTTGCTGTCTGTTCTCTGGCTTTCTAATGTCTTTCCCATCAAGGGAAATATCACACAGCTCAACAGCGCTGGGTGCATGGCAAAGCACAGCGTAAGCTCAGCCCGATCAGACTGGACAGAGCCGCACGCGGAAAGCCCAATCCCCAGGAAGATCTGGCAGATTATGTTACCCAGAGATGGCACCAAAAATACTTTTTTCACGCCCGAAAAGCTAAAGGAGACAACAATGTGGCTAGCCTTGAACGTTGATTATCCATAGTGAGTGCCTCCAAAGTTGATATTCTCACTCCTCTTCTAATCGACATGTGATTAGCATGCTCTTAGGCGAAACTGGAAGCAAGTCCTTTATCAAGCGCTGCTTTACGCATGACCCAACAGTGTTAACAACATACAACTCCCTCCCCAACGTTGCAATGAAATCAGATCTTCTGCGGTACCTGCTCCTCGCCGTAGAAGGCGGAACTTACACGGATACTGATACCGTCCCCCTTAAACCGATTGATCAGTGGGTGCCCTACCACCTTCGTGGACTGACGAGGCTTGTTGTCGGTATCGAGTTTGATCAGCGTGAAGGTACCATCTGGTCTGGCATGCTACACCCGCTACAGTTCTGTCAGTGGACAATTGCTGCCGCGCCCGGCCATCCCGTTTTTCAGAAAATATTAGCACGTATTAGCCGTTCCACCGCTGAGCTAGTAGAAAAAAACAAGGCAAAAGAATTTGGGTCAACTTGGAAACCTACCAGCTTAGAGGTCATGAACTCAACAGGCCCAGCGGCTTGGACGGATGTAGTCTGGGAGCATCTGCAAGGAATTGACGAAGAATTAACAGACATTAGGAATCTCTCTTACTTAGAGGCACCAAGGCTATATGGTGACGTTTTGGTTCTGCCAATTGATGGGTTTGGAATGGGTCAGCGACATTCAGGCAGTACTAATGATGGAAGCATTCCTGATAACGCGCTGGTGAAACATTTATTCGAAGGTTCTTGGAGAGAAGATACCCGCTCGATATGATCTCATGTGTTCCATCACTACTCCGTATATCCCTCGGGTTTCAAGGCATACGAGCGTGTTTTGTTACAGTTGTAAGACCATTTGAATTGTATTTTTTTTCTCAATTCCAGTCCACCTGCTCCGTGTCTCTACGAAGACTCGTACAGGGGATTCATCGACACATCGTCCTGGCAAGCAGCCGATCTAATCTGGCAAGAAGAGCTGAAAAAAATGCGAAGGATCGCAACGGATCCTATCGTCTACCAAGGAATCTGGCGCGGAAGTTCTTATCACAGGATGCGCATTTCGGTGATCTTAATCTGTATCAGCACCATGTGAGTTGCTATTGACGGCGATATCTTCCAAACATCTAGGCCGATGAGCTGGGCGGGCTTCCGACACTGACGATGGAATTCAGTTCCGAGATGACCCACAACTTCAGTGCCAGTCTCCACTCTGACAAACACTCAATCCGGAGCGCCCTTAGAACCCGGGTTGACATCGGAGCCAGTTTTGGCTCCCTCACCATGCAAAAGGACGCCGAGAGACCCACTCTCCCAAAGAAATTCTCTAAGAGTCGCAAATGGCGTCAACTTCTAAGTGTGGTCAAAGTCGGCCGACACTCTGTTCACTAATAAGTTGAAAGTTGTGTTTCATGATCAAGGTTGTCAGGTGCCGAAATAGCTTTTGGATCGAGCGATACCAACAAAATTTGGAAAAAGTTACCGCCAATATTGTCCCAAGTTAAGACTAATACATTAGGAGAGTGACGAGAAGAATAATTGGAAGCCATCACGGTCATATCTTTGTCCCCGATAACCCACGACAATGAACCTAACTGAACAACGTCAATTTTACTCTAAATTCTAACAACTGTACGGCAATGGCATCACAACCTGCAATCTTTTTCGATGTTTCCCACGGCTTTCTTCCCTTCGAACCTTCTGCGGAAGAATTTTCCGACCCAATTTACCAACCATGGGACCACTTGATCAAGCAGCTGCCGGCATTGATCAGATCAAAGAGCATTCAGTCAGTGGTCAGAACCCTCCCGCTTCTTAACATAGAGAAGTTGAGAGGCGAAGCGGAATTTCGACGCGCATACGTCGTTCTTTGCTTCTTGTCCCATGCTTACATCTGGAGTTCTACTCCGCCGAAAGAAGTACGCCAGTCCGTCGCTTGGGAACAAGAAACATGCTTATTGTGTTCAGGTATTGCCTCCTACTCTGACGATACCTCTCCTTGAGATCTCTGTGTTTTTGGAAGTACCTCCAGTCACTACATATGCTGCTTTAACCTTATGGAATTTCACAAGCACCAAAACCGGCAGCTTCGAACTAGATGATATCAGGATCCACTACACATTTACCGGTACGATCGATGAAGCGTGGTTCTACGCCGTGTCCATAGCTATTGAGGAAAGGGGTAATCAGATAATTCCTCTCATGCTCTCCACCATTCAAAGCATGCGAAACAAGGATTATCTGACTGCTAAAGACGGTATGCATCGACTGGCAAACCATATCGATGGACTGTGCAGCGTTTTAGGCCGCATGTATGACAAGTGCGACCCAGACGTGTTCTACCATCAGATCCGGCCTTTTCTGCAGGGGACGTATGACCCATTTCATCTTCCAAACGGCGTGTACTATGCCGAGGGAAAAGGTAGTAGAAGCTGGAAACGGTTCAGAGGAGGGAGCAATGGACAAAGCTCTCTTTTCCGGTTTCTCGATATCACACTAGGCATTGAACATGGCTCAAACCACTTTGGCGGCGGTAGCTTTTTCCAGGAGATGATGGAATACATGCCGGGGCCGCATCGGCGATTCCTTGACCTCGTCTCTCGTGACACCAGCCTCAAAACACATGTCATGTCAAGCGAAGACACGGATCAGGGAGAACTATTGACTGCTTTTAGACGGTTGATTACTCAAATGACGAGTTTGAGAGACAAACACTTGGTCGTTGTGGCTCGATATATCACCATACCCTCCCAGCAGAGTGGCGATAAGCATCAGGGAAGCGAGGGGCTTCGTGGCACAGGCAACACTTTGCTCATGCCCTTTCTAAAGCAGTCAAGAAACGAAACAGAACTGACAGGCAACGAAGGCTTCAGTTTAGGAGGCAGAGACGGGGACTGTGCTGCTTAGTTATCGACGGTTGTGGTGACGGAACGAAGGGCATACGGAATGTGTGTTGAAGACGGGTGTGAATAGGGGTATGGAGCGAAGGGTAGATACGTTTGTAGAAAAGGAGCCACGTCAATGCCTCCATGGTGGGCCACCTAGAGAGCCGAGGATAGTCAGCGCGAAACTGTTGATACGGAAGTATTGTCCTATTCGTCGTTTCCGAACTGATATATAGGGGTGACGATGCGCATATTCTTGGCCTCATCTACCTAAGTCCCGGCTAGCACAACAACCGGCGCTTTCTGCGGCGTCAATCTCAGTCATTGATACCTTCTCCACTTCACAAAGCCAGGTCCGCACAACGGCCCGGATGAGCAACCAGGTGTTATAGAACGAGCCGTCAGAAGGGAGCGATCAATCAAATCTAACTCTTCCCACGTGATTAAACTCCTACCTTATCTGGATCGGATTCTGATTCGCCATCTCGAGGAGTATGTCGATGTGGACCGATGTGAGAAAAATATCAGGGGCATAGGCACAGATAAGCCGATTGACCTTCTTGGGCTTCTTATATAAATGCTGATTCCGGGTTGTTTGTCCTTGAAGTATCAGAACTCTTAAGGTCACCCACACAACATCACACTTTCGGGGCCGGTAGTCTCAAAGAAATGGAAGCATCCTCTTCCAGGTAAATCCTAACCAATTCCAATCCCCGCTAACTTCTGAAATCCTTCTGTTCTTGATTATGCATCCCTAACCCTTTTCTCTAGTACTAAAGTTCCAGTCGGGAACTCGTTGCCCGAGAAAACTTTATTTGACGACCCCGTTGTTCTTGAACTAAAGAGAAAACTGAACAAACAAACCAACGCATACTTATGCAGCCCTACAACGAGTGCGTTGCCAGTCTCTGACAAAATTACTTATACCGAGCACGATTACAGCCACCCACCTCCGAGACCAAGACACAACTGTAGTGACAACTCAACACTTTGCGATGAACAGACGGAAAATGGTTCATCTGACAAGCGCACTGTGATAGATCTTACAGGCGACAGCGACGAGTAAGTCTGGCCTTTTAGAGCTGGGGGGTGAGAGAGTGTAATAACACATCGTAGAGAATATGAAACTAAAACAAATTCACAACTCAAATCCAAAGGCTGGAGCTGCTCGGCCATAAGTTGGATCCAAACATTTCACAAAGATACTGTGGACGAAGAGGAGGCCTATATATGTGGTTACTGTGGCAAGTTTTACTACACGGAAAAATGGAAACGCCAGACGGGTTACTTTCATTTTTTTGATAAGCACAGATCAAAAGAATGCGACAGAAAGAAAGTGATTCATGACAAGTTGGATGATTTCAGACATCATACGAAGTATATGCATGGTGGAAAATTAGGCACGTGGACAGGGGCATTAGAGAAAGCTTGTATCGTAAAATAAGTTTCAGATCTCACGCTTTAGTGCCGTCTATTCATATAGCTGTGTTGACCACGTATTACCAAGAAAATGGCAATGGGCGAGGCTTTGTACAGAGATGGTAATGGCGTATGATTACAATATTAACGGGATTGGTGGTAAATGTGGCAAGCAATTCACACCAGAGCATATCTGTTGCAATAGTCAGAAATCCGGGTAGTTAGGGCGCTATGACACCCTAACCACTCCGATTACTACTTCGGCCGGTTATCACGTGACCGGCATGCAAGAGGCATGGCAAGGGGGATATCTCCCTGCCACTTTAACTTTGCCATCAATAAACATCTATCCTCGCAAGGGTGCGGGTGGCGCCAGGTAGGTCGTTATGGAGTGCTTCCAGTAGCTGTGTCCAGCCGCAACTGAACCGACAGACCCTCATCCCCCATCGTCTATTCCCGAGCTTTCGGTGATGCCTCCTCATTACCGGTTGCCAATTACTGGCTGCCACTATTTTTATCTCCGTTTGAGCGAATCTAGTCTTCACAATACCCTGTCCGCCCGGTTCCTCTTCCCTAGTTGGTCTAGGCCTCCAGCACATGTGGTCCGATCCCGGATGATGCTGGCTCTGCCTGCATGACCCCACCTGTCCTCCTCCTTCGTTGGTGTTTTGGGCTGTATGATTGATACGAACCGCGTTGCCCACTGGCCTAGACCTGTCGGCTACAATGACATCTGTGTCAAGGTATCTAACGGGGAGCGGAGCGTTCTACTCATTCATATTGATAAATCCGGCGGCGCTTTTGATATTCCATATGACGCCTGGAATTATCTGACCACAGGGAAGTCGGCAACTGATGACCCAGTAACAGGTGGTGGCATCCTGATGACTTGGGAGACTGTCGATCCCAACGATTGTCGATACCTACTGAAGAATGCCAAACTATTCCGTTCTGCTATAAAAACATTTTGGGCGCTCGTCTTCATCCCTCTTGCTATTACTTTGGGTGTCTCACACTAAGTCCGTCACTTCCGCTCGATCGCCTTCAAACTGGTCTTCTACAAACGTTATCTCCCTGGCTGCCGCCCTCCTCGCCGTTTAAATCGACCAAGAATGAGCAAAAATACTACCAATCACTCAATCGCGCCGATACAGAAACTTCACAACGACATATTTCTAGAACTCCTCCTTCGCATCGAAGATTTCACAACCCTGGCCAGTGTTGTCGGAACCTCCCGAAAGTTTTATCATTTGTTTAGGACTTATGGTCGTGTTGTTTGCAATAGCATCTTAGCCAAAATGTTGGCTAGCTGGAGCCCCTGTGAGCTCCAAAGTTTGTTAGACCAGCTGGATTTTGCGGTCAATCGCTGCTTTATACCAAGGGTCCAAGTGGAAGAAGCCTTCACTGCTGCATGGTCGGTTCTTGCTACCTGGCAACTTCAAGAACGGCTTCTTGAGCTGGCAAGGGAGCTGGCCTGTTCATACTATCTCAACGATTGCAAGGAGGCTGCTGTCAAATTCCTCAGAATGGTATGGAATGGTTCGCATCCGTTCGAGTTGCCACAACACGCGGTACCTATGACTTCGACTTATCGGCGTTCACAAAGTTATTATATGATAGGGGCATCCCTGTTATACATGAAATGCGAGGGTGAGGCAGGGGATAGACAGATAGCGGGAGAACTTGAGCATATGCTCTTCAAAAATTTATATCTGAGGTAGCAATACAGGTAAGACATTAGCCAACGTTACAGTACTGTATGTATAGTACAGTACAAATCACTACTTCTATCCCGTATTAGATGGATTCTGCCCCATCAGACTAAATAATGCTATCCAAGGGAGTGTGTATAAGAGGTAAGGGAAGCCTGCTCGAGCCGAAACTGGCTTTCTCAGCCGCAACAAGAAAAGGTATGTCGCTTTACAAGAGATATAGTATGTACTATTTCTGGGTTGAATGCGAAAGCATTGGTCCTATGGTGGGAGAATAGACTTTTCAATGATGACAGGCGATCTCTAGAACTAGCTTCACAAGTTGCTCTTCCATATCTGCATTGACCAACCATGCTCTGCTATGCACTATTCGGTCTCTATAGCGGATTCACTATCGGCTGCCATTAAGCTTCATGACTCCTGAAGTACAGTAAAAGGCGAATAGCGTGTCGCGAAAAATAACAGTTATTAGTTTTAGGTTGGATCCACTTCTGGCGACTTGTGGCTTTGCAACCCCACAAAATTGTATTCTGGGGGTACCATTTGATTACTCTTAACAATTGCAAAGGAGCCAATTCTGGTTGTTTCTGTCTGTGCCGTTCTTATTATGTGCTTACTCCCCTGTCCCTTACTGTAACTCTTCTGGATTTTACATATATGATCAGTATTCCACCTCCAGCCTGATTTCCAGCCGTCCAATATCTTCAACAACTAAACAGTTGCGTGCTCTCTTTACCATGGGCTAGTCCATAGTATCTAGACATTGTAAGACCATTCTGGCATTATCCTCGATATGATTAAGATGCGTCGCACAGACAGCTCTTCCCTTTTAGGCAAGAGAGGGGGCTTTTAGCCAATTACAGCTGCGTCATGCAGCCTGACGTTGCCACATTATGGCAGCAAAGTGCATTTGGCTGATGAAGCTAGCAATGGTGACCACAATCCAGGATCAAGTGTTCTACATAATTTTCCCAACGCCTTTTGATCAGTTGTTGAGAAATGGTATCTGTTGATTTTAGCCAAGTTTCCAAGTGGGTGAAATGATGGACCCACAGAAGCCCGTAGAAACTCGTAGAATTATGGGGGGGAAACCCCAGCATGACCATACTGGCAGCTAGCGACGAGCGTGAGCGACGAGGCAATGTGGCAACAATCGTTCTCCAATTCCTCAGCTGAAGAGACGAGCCATCATGGAAGACCTCAACTTGGACTGGTCGTTCGACTGCGCCAGTGACAGCGCAACAGCTGAACGATATAACCATGTCGCCGACCATCCTACCCTGGTAGCCCAGCAGGCAGACCAGCCCAGCAATGACGATGTTTTATCACTCTTGCGCCTTAGTGATTGGGACCGCAACAAAGAGTATAACAAAACTAACCTTGAATGTATTCAGTACGACCTTATGTGGAAGGTATCCAAATGTCAGAATATCAGAGCGCAGTGTGCTTTTCAAGATACAGATCCAGATCTCGTCCTAGCCCCGAGCGACCTCTGGAGCGACAGCCTTGAAGCACAAGTCAGAGCTATCTTGAACGACGATAAGACCTTTCCAGGTGATTTATACGTATGCGAAAAAACGATTATCAACATCTCCATTAGTTCCAGCCGTCAGCGTGGCCTGAAGAAGTCATTCAAGGGCTTAGATATCGATTGGAAGCTTGTGGATAGCCACATGGAAGGCCTTAGTGATCTGCTTATAAAGCGGAAAAAGATAACCCTGAGTATCGAGTTCATTTATAGGGAGGTTACTAGCGAGTCTACGACTGTAAAGGGCAAAAACAAGGCGCGCAGCGCTACCGCGAAACAAAAACTTCAGAGAGACGCCGAAGCTGGTCTTTGGGCTCGAATCTACGAAAAGTATCGTTGTCGAGGCGAGAATTGCAGGAAAGGACCACACTGCTGGCCGGACGGACGAGGATATCACCATGCGCTGCTGCCGAAGCACCTCGAACCGATCGCCGAATACATTAAAGGGACAATGAAGGAAGGGGAAACAGAGGAGGATGTCAATATTGATGTTGAGATCCCATCAAGAATCCTTGGCGAAGTACTTAGTGACAGCCGCAAGCGGAAGGCAGAGGACTCTGCCGACTGCCGCAGCTGTAAAGCCTATGGGAGGCATCGTGATGCTGGTTGGGACCTTGGGGATGTGGTGGGGGATAGAAAGGAGAAACTAGAAGAATATTGCAGCTGGTCCTTGCAACAAGTTGAGAACGACGAGTGGAGAGCGGCGCTGCAGGTTGCGATTACCTGGTCGTTGCATGAATACCTAGACCTGAATACTATCAAACAGCACCCGAAGGACACTGCTGCTTTGATGGTTGCTGGCGGGGTGAAGGCGGGCATTGCCTGGCAATTTGTGAGCAACGTTAGAGTGTTTCAACAAGAGACAAGGAAGTCTTAGAACACATAAGACACAGATAGACTTTCATCTTAGACTCTGCATTCATAAAGTTTTTATATTCAATTGGGTGGCTGTGTGATATGTATTCTTGCATGTCGAAAGTGACCTTCCGCCACGTCCTCATCGTCACCGACCACGTCGACGCACCACTCTAAAAACATTTTAAACTGCCTTGCAATGAAATCTTCATTCTCATGCCACTTTTTCTTAATGAACTTTTTGAGCACTCCAAAGTGCTCCTCAATAGGGTTAAAGTCGGGTGAGTATGGCGACAAGAACTCTAGGACAACTCCTGCGTCTCGGCACATTTGCCTAATCTTCTCGGAATGGTGCCACGAAGCGTTGTCCATTACGATGACGGATTTAGGCTCTGGAAATCTACCACAGTGATGTAGCAATTGAGCTATGAAGTCTTCGAATAAACTACTGTCCGTTGATCCTTGGTATACTCGCCTTAGCATGATGCCATCCTGCGCGTAGGCTGGGAGAATATGCCATCGTTTTCCGCGACCGAACTTAGTGACCTCTACAGGGGAGGACCCTTTCGGTGACCACCCCCAACGCCGGTATCCGGCCCTTCTGTCGCACCCAGATTCATCAACAAAGACTAGTTGATAGGACTTATATTGCGATATTCTATGTAAATAGTGGTCTCGGAGGTCGTCATCTCGTTGCTTCGCGATTCGACGGATTGTTTTTCTAGTCCAGCCAATTGACCGCAGGCTCCGACCGATCGATCGCTCCGAAATCGTCTTTCCGAATTGGCGATAGATGAAATCTGCCATCTCAAAACGATACATGTACGGCTTTTTAATCAGTATGTCACAGAGAGCTTTCTGCATAGACGATGACATGCGGCTACGGCGGCCACCGCGCCTTGTTCTTTGGGCAGTCATTTCTAATGGTTGTCGCTTTAAGCGTATTCTCTGAACGGCGCGCATGGTGCACGTAGCTGCAGAGGCAATTATCCGGTTCTTAAACCCTTTGGTTAGTAGAGCTTCAATCAGAACACGCTTTGCAGCATCCAGTTGTGGCGCCATAGTGATTGGTAGCTGACATGAAAGCAAGAATAATGAAGTGGAAGAAGAGCGAAGCGGGAAATGCATTCGAGAGGAAGGCGTTGATTACCCTCTCTCTTTTTTCCCTTTCCCCGGGGGACCAGCAGCCAGTTCTGGCTCTGTTAGTTGTTCTTCTCTAAGTACAATTCCACAACAACCGTAATCAACCAAGCCACATAAGCCACAGGCCCACCCCACCACTACTAAAGTTGTTAACTTAAGAATCAGCGACACTCAATTCGCCTTCTACTGTAAAGCCTGGATTTAGTGCTGTCAAACTACAATGATAACCTTCATGATTGACTAGCCAGCGGCGAATATGCTAATAGAGAATGAAGCCAAAAGGAGCGCGTCAGTGTCGAAGAGTCAGCAACGGCGGCTCGTTCTCATCTTGGAGGACATCGTGCTGTTCGATGCCATGTCACCAGCGAGACACGTATGGACAAGTCTAAGATGCAGTCCAGTCAATTCGGAGATTACGGAGGTCACTGTGTCCCCGAAGGACTCATAGCCCACTTGGAGAGGTTGGAAGCCGCTTTCTTTAGAGAAGTGGATGACCCAACTTTTTGGGACGAATATCAGTCCCAGTATGACTACATAGGTCGACCTGGCCGAGTTTATCTTGCTGGACGCCTAACTGAGTATGTTGGCGGCGCGAATATTTGGTGCATCCGCGAAGACCTAAATCATACAGGCTCCTACAAAATCAACAATGTTATGGGCCAAGTTCTTCTTGCAAAGACGATGGGAAGGAAAAAGATTATCACGAAGACTGGAGCTGGTCAGCACGGTGTAGCGGCGACTGGCGGATGACTCTAGCAGTAACTGGGAATCACAAATGGCCAACCCAGCCGCAGAAGCCAGTACAACTGAGTCGAGAGCATTAAATTCAGCGCCTTCCACTTTGGCGGTGTGCGACGGTGAGTGACAAGCAAACATCAAAGGTGGACGGAAACATACCTCAAATTATTATGACTAATAAGCCGCAGGTCGACTTCACATACCATGTGCTCAGCTGGTACCCAATGCGCCGAAGCAAGCCATGGGAACCTGAGGGCAGCTTCAGAAAAAAGACTCTTTCTGGGCTCCGGAACGAGTTGCCCTTTGACCTCTGTTCGTCAAACGCAAAAGCTCTCCGTCTTCAAAGGGTGGCCCCTCGGACAAACACGGAGAATCTCGTCTATCCCGAGCAGGAAGATCAATTCAATTTCATTAAGCGGCGTCTTGCAAGGTTCATCATCGCTTGTATCGCGGAAGCAGTGGATGGAGAAACTGTACATGTAGATTTCGAAATTGAGATGCTGCCTGATGCGGACTTCGCAAAAAGAATAAGAATTTATGAAGATTTAGACTTTGAATGGTAGTTGTAATAAATTTATATATGGTTTTTGACGTTTGGACTGCTGTAGCTATAAGCCAGTGCGGAGGAAGGACCAATCAGGGACCAACCAGATTTATTTTGGACAATCAGATACAGCCTGTCAGGGTCGCAGCTTCACGGAGCAGACTTAGAAGCAATAATTAGATTATGATAGCCCGTAAGGTCAGATCTAGATACAAGACGTAGCGCGAAGAGGAAAGAGAAGTCGCGCTATGCGAGCGGCGCGTCGCCGCAAGAAAAGGAGTCATGGCGAAGGCGAAGCCATGACTCGTGATACCTCTGACACCACCCTGGCACGCGATCCCGTGACACAGCCATACCATGAAGTAAATGGAACAGTACTATCAGAATGCTACTGTACCTCCTTGGGCTTAGGCCGCCAGAGAATATATATATATATTTGCGAACATATGTACACGCGTTTTCAGAAATCGGTTTGAGCTGGTGGTCCTATGAATAGAGAAGCGGGAACTCGGTTTTGGAGGAATCCAAACTCAGTACGTAACGGTCCAAACGCCCACGCCACTTCTGGCTAATGCACTCAGGTGCTAAGGCGATGGAAACCAGTCGCTCCTTGATGATCGCGGGTGGTGTAGGTGTGACGTTGACAAACGGTCTTCTGATTGGTTGTAGTTGGGCGAAGCTGGGCATTCGGTGTCGGAGGAACCAAAGTCAATGCTCCGGACGTAATGGTCAAAGCGTGATCCGACTCGATGACGGCGCCCAATCCTGCTCTCCAGGCGGTGAGCAACTGGTCCAGCTCAAATGGCTCACATGGTTCCGTATCCACTCTCATGCGGAGACGAGCTTGATTGAAACTTCTGGGAAAAGGCGCATTCATTGGTGGGCCGCTTGAGTGATCAACCTCCCCGCCACCTTGTCCGTCACCTCCCACTCTGTTCTCTGCACGACGGAGCTACCTGCGCCATCCCGGTATGACTAGCCCTCAGTTGATTGGATTATGTGCTATAGCAAGTGTCGCTGTCCGCCTTACGTTCGGTTTCACTATGGATCTAGTATGTGAGGGGATAGGCGACAATTTCTCCGTAGTGTGAACGTCAGACCAGCTAACTTTATACAAGCTTGGCGGAATGCCCTGTCTCGGGGCTGGGCGGCCACGCCTGCAAGCCTCCACTTGCACTATTTGGTGTTTACGTATACGTAATCAACAGATTGTGCATATCCGCTTGAGCAAAGCCAACCAATCATACTCGCCTCCAGCCTGTCACGGAATAGCATACTGCCGATGTCCGCCAGTGCCCACTATCCAGGCCCAATCATCTCAACTTCATCTTGTACATCACCTGTTGTTTTCGCTCTCCATCCTCAACTCTGTCTAATTTGAACCCCATCTACATCAGCGTCTCGGCTCGCCTCCCTTCCACCCTTCGTCTTGCGCACGCACTCGCTCATGTCAGACAGATCTGTATCCAGTGTCCTCTTTATTCATCTGCTCCTGGCTGCTTGTCCGACTCCTTGCGCGAGTAGGTCTGGAATCCCGTCGGAACTCATCCAAACGTCGCCTTCGCGGCTTATGTTTGGGTCTGTCACCCGTCGCTCTAGTCATTCTACTGCTAGTTCAAGGGCCTTCAATGCATCTCGAGTAGGGTCTGGATCACGCCGGCACTTGTCTTGTCTATGACCAGCCTGCGACGGGCTCGTTGAAAGGGAGGAAGGGACGACATGATCACGGTAAGTATTAACCCTTCTGGTGCCTGTCTACTACGTTCTCTACGTATACATCCAGAGTTTTGAATAAAAGCGAATACAATATGTCGTCCGACGAGGAGATTTTCCTTAAATGCAAAGAGGTCTTTGTCACGTACGGAATTAAGGGGTAATTAGGATGGTGTCACGGAAGGCACTATGAAGGACGTGGAGATTAGGGTACACTAAGGGGATATTAGTGTGGGATGAAGGGAAGGGAAACCACTGCACACCAGTGGTTCACCAGAGCTATAAAAGGCAGCGTCCAACCTAACAAAGGGTTGGGAGGCGAGAGATGAATGCAGTCACCCTTGAGAACCCTATATTCTGACCTCTCCACTCTGTGCCACGAAACCTTCTGACAGTCTTCGCGGTGCGTGAAGATATTAAAGGTAGACGACGGCCCGAATTCATTGACCAGCCCTTCAGATTTGTCGCCAAGTATAAGTCGTCAGGTTCGGTCGTCTTTCGTCTTAGCTTCTCCATCACCGACAGCGCCTTAAATGAAACCGTTATTTATCTATAAATTACACCCAACCGTATTGCATCACTGAGGTCTATTATCTGCGACACGAGCAATACAAGCAAGGCGCCTCACATTGAAATCGTCAATCAGAAACTAGACTGCAATGTAATCCGCCTCCAGTTCCAGCTGCGGGGCGACATGCATGCCCAAGTCATCGTGCCGACGGATTTCAACCTCGATGAGTTCCCCGACAGCCTAGCGCGGTGTGCCTTTAACACTGCCACCTCACTCGCGGCCGCTTCATTATTTTCCGTGTACGTTCCGCACAATGTTTTGTCGTTGAAGCAGTTGGGAAATCTCGTCCAGGCAATTCCGCAGTTCCCGAGTTTGACGACAGCCCAACAGAACGAGTATAATCGCATGGTGGATTTGCGCGGGCTAAACAATGGCAAGGGTGGCAAAGAGTTTACACCCGATGACCAACGGACACCAGCCACGAGCGAGCCGCATGATACCACCATTCCCTTTAACACTCCACGTTACCCAGATTCACCCCCCGCATATGAAGAATGCCTGAGTGAGGGACAGCAGTCGAGAGCCAGGTCCGATGTTGCAGCCATCTCTGCCGACAGTCCCGTCGGCGACCGTGCCTTGTCGGAGTATGGAGGCAGGGAACGGAATGCTTTTAAACGCCTGCTCAATCGCGGGAGCGAAGACATCGACCTGCCCTTATCTAAAAGAAACGCCCAACTCTCAGGAAACGTGTGGCGATCCCGTCTTGCAAGTCTTGACAGCCATCAGAGCATGTTGAAGTTGCGGCTCGAACGCCAGTGCCAAGAAATCAGATAGCTAAAAGAGGGTGCCGAGGAACTTCAAAGGCAGAATAAAAGAATCGAGGGACAGCGTGATGACGGGGAAGAATACTGCTGTGTCTTGGAGAAGCGCCAAGTTGAGAACGAGGAGGCCATCGAGTCTGTAGCCATCCATGCTGACGAGCTGGCTGGAGAGTTCGAGAAGCTCCGGAAGCAATTGCTTGACGTTTGTGATGAGGTGAAGGACTGGGCGGAGAATAACATGCAAGAGATGATGGACAAGTACATAGAGAATTGGCTTGAGGAGAACATGAGCCAAAAGTTCATGGACAAATGGCTTCAGGAGAACATGGGCGAAAAGTACATGGAGAAAAGGCTTGAGGAGAACATGGTGAAAACCATGAAACGTCACATCGAAGACCAGGTTGCGACTAAAATAGCTGAAATGAAGACGAAGATGCGCGAAGCCCTTTTAAACTAGGGACTGCTGCTGCTTGGATACCAGTACATTTTACATCGCGACAAAAGCTAAAGATTATGTGCAAAGAATCCAGGCCCATTGCTCGGAAACAGAAGTGAAACAGGATGAGTTGTGGGTATAGACGCTGATGATAGTTCTTCTCTGCTGTAATATAGCCATACCAGACGACTGTTTTTATTGCTGTGCTTCATTTGCCGACGTAGCTGGAAGCTTAGTAAACAGGTCGAAAGAGCATGAATACACATCGAACGACTCTCTTTCTAGTCGTATCCATATCCTGACCACAGCTTTATCAGAATAGATGTCACCAAGCAACATTCGAAATACAAGCTGCAGCTTTGCTGCTCCAGCAACCAAGCATAAGGCAAACTATATGACGACCTGTCGATTGGAAACATACTCGCGGCTTAGATGTCGGGCGAATGCAGGAGGGTGTTTAATACACATCCCTGGCTGTCGATTTAGGTGGTTAGTGGTCTAGGGACAGCACAGGATGTAAGGACTGGACTGCTACCGATTTTGTGCTTTGTTCGTCTAATTGGAAACTGATAGAATGATAGTAGACGTTGAGCTTGTAATAATGCTCCAATATTCTCATTGTAGAAGGCTATAGTACGAGATAGAACTCGGCCTATCTCATCAGCCTGGAAGAAGTCGATCTCGCTTCGCGGTGAAATGCCTACAATGGATACTAAATAGGTGCGATTCTGTTGATAGGTGTAACTTGGGTTAATCTGCCCTCGAGTATTAGAGATAAGATGACTTATTAAGCTGTACAGTAGTGAAGCCTTCTGTTTATCGTCCGCATCTTCCTTGGTGGTAGTTTTTGTTCGGCAATTAAGCCAAAATGTCAGTGTGTCCGTGCAAAAGTCTCTGGTTCGGATTTCGTCCTCTAGCGCTTTGCAGTTCTCAGTGGCAACACAGTACATAAAGACTATCGACTTGACAACGTGTAATTACACTTCTAGATTAGCCTTGCGAACTTAGACACTAATTGATACTAAGGATAATTTACAAGGTGTACCCGTCTTTTGCTATGTATCTTCACTGTCTCGTTGCATCGACTATAAAGCTATGTTACGAGCAGGTCAGGGCAACCAACTGTGGCACAAAGCAAAAGCGTCGGTAATGATGACTCCGGCATTATTATCCCCTGTTCTACACGATATAGCTACGCCGCACAGCGACCAACTGTACCGACCGTAACACCTACAACAGTACTTGGTCTGACATCCTTTATCAAAGCCTCGACTTGTGCTTCAACTGGCCTAGTATGTCGTCCTTTTCGTTCCCAAATGTTGTTAATCCACCAATAAATTGTTCCAGCTTCTCTTCAGTAACGATTGGGGCTGTGATGTAATCTCTGGCGTCCGTCCTTGCTACCAACTCAGGAAGCATGGGATTTAACTTAGTAAAAGCCTCGTCCTCATCATCCCAGATTTGGTTATGGTTGCCAAGGCCATGTTCGATATACCAGCTGGCGTCTTCTCGGATGCAAGACCGCACGAAAAGATCTAACACTTCCGGGGCCACACAAGGGCTCCGTAAAGCAGCTTCGTAGGCTAAGCGCTGCCCGGTGGCTTCAATCATTCTCCTGCAGCGGGGAAGAATGTTATTATTAAAGCTGTCGCCCCGGTGGCCGCCAGGCATGGAGGAAAGCTTCGCAGCAGCCTCTTGAAAGAGGCCGATTTCGTGTTTTGCTAGCGGGCTGTTACCATCGTTTGGCTCGGGCAGCGAGTATTTGCCCATTAACAGCTCCGATGCTAGACCTTTTGGTCAGGTTAGCAATATACCGTGTCGAGCGGGAGAGAAAGAAAAAAACCTACGAATGCAAATAACTAGCGTATCGCCCTCTGCTATCGAGTTTCCTTGGAAGGTTGATGCCAGTTCGATAATCTGGTTGTAGGCAAATAGGCCCTGCCACCCGCACCGCTCTGCCAGTTCAGTTATCAGATGTGATGACTGTACTACAAGCGTCTTGAAGGCAGCTGCGAGGCCTCGGCGCACATCCGGGTTATGCTTTGGGTTCATAAACTCCTGAACAGTCCACAGAGCATATGCGTGGAGCACCTCGCCATACGCAAGCGCTTTCAGGATAGGGCGATTCTGGGTACTAAAGCGTATAATTGGCATAGTTTGGCCATCTCGGCCAGTCCCAATTTGCCGACGCTGGCTATATGCTGCAGCGATGCAACCTGCTATTTTGATGGCTGACACGCCCATAATGGACAATGACAAAGTTCCTACGGATACCCTCCAGATCTGCGTGAGAAAGTCTTCTCTCTCATTTTTTGCCTTTGAAGTTGATCCGAGTAGTGCGCTGGGATGTAGCCGCACGTTATTGAATGTCGTCACGGAATGATCAAGTGGTTTTGTACCGGGCCGTATCGGGAGGAATCGTGTCACGATTCCCGGACACATCCCCTCCGTACTGTTAATCGGCGTAAGGAACGGTTTCACCCCCCGGTCTTCACCCTTTACGAAAAGGCGTGCGAAAACGACAGCAATCCGAGAGATACCTGCTAGCGGCGTAGCAGGCGGCATAGCTTTGGCAGCGGCAAAGGTAGGCGTATTCAGAATAAAGAAGCCGTTGTCTTCCAGAGTAGCAGTTGTTTCCAGATTACGGGCATCGAGGCCGTGTCCCGTTTCTGTAAGCATGAACTCTCCGCAAGTCCTGAAGTTGAGGAGGTCATCGAGTGTCGTAGCCAGGTCGGGTCGGCTCGCAGCAAACCCAGCAATTGTGCCAATGCAGAGATTCAGATGAATTGTCGAAATGATGAAAGCCGTCATGTCTCTAGCGGAAACCACTAGTGGAATTCAGTAACCAAGAGTGTTTCCACTTTTTCTTCTTAACAGACGTACGTACTATCAAAGTGGAAGTCCCAAAACTTTGGTGTCAGGTGAAGTACGTCATCAATCGTCAGACCTGCGCCTGAGTTAATAACAAGTAAATAGTTACTGGTCTCTAATAAAAAGGTACTCGCCACTTGTTCGACAAAGCAGCTTAGCACGCTTATAGTGTAATTGAATGTCGGACTCTGATGCCTCATGGCGACTCTCATGCTCTGGCTTCCACACGTCATGCTGAAATATAGATGGACGAATAGATGAACGAGGACTCATTTTGTAAGATGAGGGGCAGGATCGAAGTAGGTAGAATGTTGATTTGTGGTGTTATCGTTGACCGTGAAATGGCTTGGACCAGAATAGAGCATAGTTTGAGATTCTGTCCAACTACCAGACTCTACAACCTCGCTAGGGTATTATACCGTCGTAATATATAAATGGCGAAAAAAAGTAGAGTATTTTCTTACATCCGTACTACAGTAGATACGTAGTGTTAGCGTCAAAATGCATTTGTGCGGAAATTTGCGTTAAGGAGCTTCAAACGGCTTACCCACGGGGCGCTGATCGTTTATCCAGATTCGCACATCTTCTACACCACAGGTTTCCGTATGTGAATATAGGAATCCATAGTCAGCTGTACAATAAGGAGCCAAATAAAGCTTCGTTGTATTGTAAATCCGCTTTGCCTGTTGTCACGGTTAGGGTGGTATTCTGCGTATCTCCGTGTTAGCACCTACGCCACCACGGCCATTCAACATAGCTACTAGGTCATGTTCGCCACATATTTAAAGAATAACTTAGCCTTCTAAACAGAATATTCTACAATATTCAATTCACGACTTATCAGTTCTGCTTATATCTTGGATACAATGAACCTACCTCAAGAAGACGTCGCTTCGCCGCGATCAGTTGAGAACTGCCACAAGCTTCGGCAACTAGCGACAAACCTTCTTGGTGCCGTTACGGAGTATACCCTCCGCGGCAATATGAGTGGGACCCAAGAGACTTCTTTGAAGTCTAGGATTGTCAGCATTACCCAAGATATCCGCAGCCTCGTTAAGGACCCGAACGATCAATGGCAGCTGCACAACATCCAGAGCCATAAGATGGCCGCCATCAAGCTTTTCTTTAGCTGGCACGTCTTTGAACATATCCCCTTGTACCAATCCATCTCTTACGTCCAACTAAGCGACCTGCTGAGCGTTGATTTTCCACTTCTCGGTAGGCGTTCCAACATAACCCCATACCGAATACAAGCTTTATTAACTATACAAGTCCGAGTTGCACGAATGCTGATCTCCACTGGGGTTCTGGAAGAGGACGGACCCGACCGGGTTGCGCATACTGTGAACTCTAGGATCTTTCTTCCCGATAATCCTTACGGAAACTTGAACCAAGTTGTGTAAGAATCTGCTTAAAGAGTAGTAGTGCTTCCGTTTAGCTAACTGCATAGGCTGGAATACGGATTGTCTAACTGCCATGCCGTTCAGTATTTCGACAAAAATGGACGAAAAGAACCGGATGGTGTCGGACCCAGTCCTTTCACATTCACAAACGGTCTGCTTGATAGCAATATATGGAACATCTATGAGGACCAAACGAAGGCGGATATCTTCATGCGCGCAATGACAGCGTTAGACCGCTTCGCGCCTATTACCGGTACTGGACTATATAGCTTCGCGTGGATTGCAAATGCATCCACGACGGAAGACAGTAAAAGGCCGCTGCTGGTTGACGTTGGTGGTGGCAGGGGCCACGCTGTTGAGGCTATCTGTAGAAGCACTGGACTGTCATTGGAACGCTGTGTGCTGCAAGATAAAGAGCCTGTCATCTCTAAACTTAAAGGATCGGAAAGGCTCTCGGGTCTGCAGCTAATGTCTATCGACATGCACAAGGAGCAACCAGTTAAAGGTGTGTTGCCACGCTCTCGGCTAGATCCAAGCCAAGCCCGTCCTTCTACTGACCTGTGACCAGGAGCACTAGTATACTACATCCGCCATTGCCTCCACGACTACAGCGATGACGTAGCCCGCGGCATTCTTCGGAATATCTCCGACGCGATGACGGCTGATAGTACGCTGCTGATTGCCGAGCAGGTGATAGGCTGGCCTCCGAAGCCTGAGTCTACCGCCATGGACATGCTTATGCTAGCTGTTGGTGGGAAAGAGCGGACCGAGGCAGAATGGCACCGTCTTTTGCAAAGCTCCGGGCTGGTGCTGGCACGAATTCACGAGACCCCTGGCTCGTCGCATTGTGTCATTAAGTGCATTAAAGCCGCTCCTACAACGCCTAACTAGCGTCAACTCGCGTAAGAGCATAGATTAGGCCTTGCTGAAGAACGGGTTACGAGGCCGGGAAGGAGTAGTCGATAAAATAGAGCACTATTTGGATCTGAAAACTGGGGGAATGGTGATACATATGAGACTACACTCCACATTGGAATCCTTGGAGCCAGTTTCGTGTGTCAAATTGGGGACCCACACTCCCATGTTCTACTCGATGGGTCAAGATATAATAATTAGTTATCGTAGTTATCGTACATACAGTACTGTACTGTGTAGTACTGTATATATCCATATAGACCGGGAAAATATCAGGTTCCCCAAATTGGCTACATAAGTTAGACAGCCATATAATTTCGCATCAACCTCTCCTCTCTGTTTATCCTTGCTCGCAAAAGGGCCGTAATCAATGAGGACAGTAATACAGTTAAGCGACGGGCCTAGATGTCAGCCGCGGAGGGTCTACACTTCCAGGTACGACCAAATGGTCTTGGAAAACGATAAAGATATTGACTGGTGGTGGTCTCTGCTGGCTAAAATCTTTTCGTGGTTGCTGTTAGCGGGATACATCGTATTCCCCTCCACATTTGCATCCCTACAACGATCGAAAACGCTAGAGAGTATCGGCAAGGTTGGCCACATCGTATCCGGATGGGTGAACGACTTCCTAATCTCCATCGCCTCTATTCTCTCAGGAGGGGCTTCCATTGGCCTGGCTTACTTATGGTTCAAATGGCGCACAAATTACATCTGGGTAAACCAGCAAATCATCATGTGAGTCTCACGATCCGTACCCAAATCCGCCGCTTATAGTCAGCCCTACGCTTGTAAACTCTCTCATGGGGTTTTTCTCGACCATGCTTAATCTTTATACTGTTCATGGTGGCGAGTGGTCGACGACTTCCATAATCACAGCCACCGTGACGGCGTGGTGGCTTTGCCTATCTTGCATATTATGTCTTATCTACCGTTACCTGCTTGGGAAACTTCAATCAGTTAGTGCACACGATGTTGAACAATGGAATGATTTGGACAAGAATTAGAATATACATAACGCTAGGAAACCTATTAATCATACTTAGCTTTGGCCTTGTGTCTAGTTTTAAATCTTTCGCACGTCTTGGCCTCTTTGTTCTCCCGCCTATAACTAAGCAGATAGAAACATTTCGAATACTGTATCTGAGGATTTGAAGAGGAGTACTGTACAGTAGCAAACGTACTGTAATGTTCACTAGCACTATGCGGTTTGAGGTCTATCTCCTGCAGGCTTCAGCGGTTTTCGGTATGTGCCCCGTTCGAGTTTCGCCCCAAAGGGAAGGGGGGCTAGGACACTTGCACTTTGTGCAGTTCAGTAATGCGTCAAAAATTGACTGTGCTGTTTTTCCAACGGTAAAGGACGGCTCCTCAACTGAAAAGACGAAAGGTTTGGCTCCAATCATAATTATAGGCCAATTTTACGATTGTGCGCAGGAGAAACTGGATTATAGTATTGAGCTTTTGCGCGAATTGCTAGGGTAATGCCATCATAGATTAGTGCCCCCTCCATCGTCAACCACCTTATGAACAGCACACCCATTTCCTACTCCTCTTCAACGTCATGTGGGCAATCGCTTTCCTCATGCAAGCAAAATCATTTTGCAGCGGCTTGTGCGCGCCGTTATTTTTCAAAGAAGACAAGTTGGAGAATGGCGAAAACATATGGATCAGCACGGCACATTCTGGCGCTGCCATTCACACCGTAGTATGGGATCTTTCTCAACTCGCGAAGAGTACATGAAACACATCCAAGAAGGTCATAAAGTCAATCTGAACGACTCCCAGCTACGCGCTTTAGCGAAACAAAACTGTCGTAAGACAGCAAATTAGTGTTTGCAATGTAGAAAAGATGAGACCGCAATTCAGGGTGATATGGAAAGCCACATTGTTACAAGTGACTAAGGGAAGACAAAAAAGGACGCCTAAAGTGGCAAGCTCTCTTCTGATGCTTCAGAGGCACAGGTTGAAAGCATTCGTAAGAGCCAATCGATGAAAAAGGTAGTACCCAAGGCGCTGGATTATACGCTGTCAGCAAGCTTTATATTAACTTGTCCCTAAAGTTTAAACACGGAAGCTGACCTGATTTTGATTGTGAAAAATGGAAAGTTAAAAGTATATAAGAGGAACACGTACATTTTAGGTACATAGAACGCCAAAATCTGAGATCGTTATTAAAAGTCATCTTTGTATTGCGAACTGTACCCTTTTGCTTTCCCCAAGCCTTGTGTTGATAATGAAATTTTGTGCCATATCCATCAACTATCTGTGACCTTGGTAACCCCAAACAGGTTTCGCTTGTAGATGTCTTGGTCAGTCTTCTTTCACGGACGTCGCATTGCGACATAGTGCAAGATAGACCAATCAGATATCATGACAATTTGAAATACCTCGTGAATAATCTAATACTCATATCTTCTCGATTTTGATTCGTCCAATGCCATGGTAATGATCCCTTTATATCAGTCAAGTCTGTCACGGAATAAACGTCAATAATGCCTACGAGCAGCAACCGATTGCACGCCGTCAGCCTTGGAAATTTGAAGTGACCAGAGTTTCGATTGTGTCTTAAACCTCCCACAGAACATCCACGTCATCGAAGCGGCTCGTGGGTCACAAACTTTATACATGGCTCGGCAGGGTTCTTTCCCGTCCAACGAGCCTGATGAGTGAGACTGGGAGACCGAAACACTTATCTTAACGTCTCTCGGCAATACCTTAGTCGGTCACTGGCTTCCAACAAGAGCTCCGAATGTGACTGCTCAAGAATCCGTCCCAGTAAGCCTAGCAATTCGGCCAATCCCTCGCTAAGGTTCATTGTCGACTCGTCATTCAGCTCATCCAGCGTCGCAAAGCGGGCAAGATATGGAGCAATTTCGCTGTGTTGTCCCGGCGGCATGTTTTTACTAGGGGCCTCTTGTGCCTGGACAAACGACCAGATAGTCAACGCAGCGTAGTACATGATCCACGGTCGGTGAGGATCAGGTTCGTCGCGGCAAGAGTAGAAGACGGATATGGGCTCGGGAAGCGATCCAAAGCTATTAATCCGTGTCTTTGGTTCTCGCTTATCGACAAGGACACGGTATAATAGCTTGAACGCATGTAGCACGGCGTGTCGCGTCGATGGAAAGGTAGACCAAGTCCTTATTCGTGCGACAGCGCTACAATGATCCCCGGTGGAGATATTCCTCCCAATTAGGCGCTTTACGCCGGCATATAATTGACAGTCGACTATGTCAACGTGGAAGCTGATGTGTGCCAAGTGATAGAGTACGGCGGCGGAGTGGATGGGGCCATTTGAGCTTGTGGGCTGTCCCGGCGCTTCCGGTGTGTCATCTGCCCCAACAGCATTGTCGAAGCTCTCCTTCCACTGATCGAAAGCCCGGAGAAGGATCCTCTTCCAGCCTTCATGTGTCTCCGTGCTTGCTGTGCGAAGGTCATGCCATTTGAGGTGTAATTCGCGGCGGGAGAGATGCCAGCCGACGCTAAGCAATCCGGACATGATGATCATGCGGCCAAATATGTGCGTCTTTACTTCTTGTCCATGCAGAGCGCTCTTCAAGCCATCGAGGAAGGACACCTGCTTGATACCATACATTCTATAGTTTCCTTCAAGCTGGCGAAAAATTTCAGGCGTGGAAGCCGTCCAGAGGCCGTCATCGCAAGGCAACGGAAGCCGTATCTCATGTGGTGCTATATCTGCTGTATGACCGAACATGGCTGCGTGCATGATATCCAACATAAAAGCCGCAAAGACGACACGATGCATGGACTCTGTTTCGGCCCATCTGACCTTCGGCCCATCTGACCCAACATGTCCTCAAGTCGAGCGAAGTACTATTCCTGGATGCCGAAGCTTGTTCTTCGGGAGGGAATCCACTGCCTGCTATCCCGATGAGGGGACTGCCTCTGCGAAGGAGCGTCAAGGTAGCGGAGTGATATTTGTGGGCTCGCTCGTGGAAACGCCTGGAAGAGAACATCTTCTCGTAGAACTCGAGCAACAGAAGCGACTGGGCGATGAAAAGTCCCTCTGACGATGATGCTTCCTCCTCGGCGGTAAGTATTTCCCAACGAAGACTAGATATTATGACATCGGAAAAGCCTCCGTATTGTTCTAGGCTACCTGTCGAGTCTCTACTGCTTAGCGATGCGGCTCCAAGGGCTAGCATGACCATTACCAAGTAGATAGGGCAATAGTTGGGCGCAAATGTTGGCTGATGTACGATCGGTAGCCTTGGTGAGATGTTTTTCCAATATTCCTGCAAGCAGTCTCTCATCATATCCAAGTTCAGTGCAGGCAAATCTCCGCCACTTTCCTGCACCAAGTCATGGATTCGATGTTCGAATTTAGGTTGTTTCTGGCGGAAGACCTGCAGCCAACGCAAGACCTCTTGGCGGCGATGTTCGCTAATAAGCATGTCGCTAGCCTCGACATGAACCGGTAGTATTTGGTCAAGCTGTGAACGACTGTCAAGCGAATCGTAGTCGTAGTGGATGTTGTTGTTGAACGTCGACTCTAGGCCGCCTTCCAAGAACGGGATGCTTGAGGTACTGTCGAAATGGCTGAAACTTGCTTGGGGGTCGAACAGCCAGTCGACAAAATTGCCTTTTGACAAAGCCTTGCCAGACTGAAAGTTGAATAGATTAAGCGATGGTACTGTTGATGACGCCTCCGGGCCTGACGGTTGACCGCAGCCAAAGAAGTCGTTGTTTTGGCGCACTATGTCGATTGATACCTTGTCAATGGACGGCCATGTTGATGTATGTCCAACACAAGCGGTCAATTCGAAACCAGGCGTGGCGGTTGTTAGCATGGACGCATTATCAAAGTCGGGATTCAACAGGATGGCTGCGTCATGAGGTCCTCTTGACGGTAGCTGACTTGTTACGGGGAACGGCGGTCGCGATGACTGATTTATTTTTGGCGACGACACGACAACTCTGGGAGGCGCATCTGACGCAGCGGAAGGAGTAAAACTTGGAGCGTCCTCTGAGGTCTCTTGTTGGCGCCGCACGGAGGCGGTGTCTTTGTCTCTAACCGCCGCTGTCGCGCTTTCGCTGTCGCTTGTCTCCACCATGATCTCTTCTAGAACAGGGCTGCTATCCCGATGACGATACGTAGTAGAGCGCGTATTGCGGCGTCGTCGGCTAATAGGGGGTAGGCCGTTGTACAAATCTAGTAACTAGCAACTAGCTGTCAGCACTGCGAGCAGACGGTGGGAACCTCTTAACGTTATAGCGGTTGCTTACGAATCGATTTACGTCAGGTATTTTCTGACCCTTGGGCACGTAGATTGCTCCGTCCAGTTGTTCGTACGTGGGATTGAAGTGTACGGTGGCGGAGAAGACCTTTGCGTCTTTACCTAGTTTGACGGCTCTGTGCTTGGCGGTGCCGCCACGCTTGCGAACTTTCTCCTTGGACGCGTGGTCGTAGGTATAAACAACCCCATCAGACGAAGGCTTCGGTGCCATGATGCCCGATGAATTATGATACAAGGCTTAGCTCTTCTTTCTTGACCCCGTTTCGGATCTTATGCCCTCTTCTTTTTTTTATTAGGCTTATAATGTTATTATCTTTTTCAACAAGTAAATCCATTTCTGGCTTCGCTACTGACGCGGCCAGATACAAGCTGGGAGTCGAAATTGGCTCTAACAGTCTCTCCAACGAGTGCGATTATGGAATACAGTCTCTTACAGTATCACAAGTACTTCCGCAGCGTCCCTGGTACATATCTCCATAGCTTACCACACAGCTAGTTAGTATAGCTCAGAGGTGGGAAACACCATGTAGAAGAAGTGCCAGTGTTGGGGCGTCGGGGCAACAGACCGCATATCACCGGGAATCTTACTTAGCAAAAGACGAAACATAGAAAGACTAAAAGAGTTTGTGCATTCAGGACGATATTGTAATTTTCCTAGTTACAACACTATAACACCAACCCAACAGCAAGGACACGGATCGGACTACCAACAAGATCTGCCACGCCAAGCGCTTTTTTTTTCGGAACAACTTTAAGGGCAAGGTTTACTTTCCTTTCTAACCTACTATCTTAGGAGCTAGAAACGGCTTTTAACTATTGCAACTGAAATCCAGCATATAGGCAGCAAGTCTTTCGAGCCTGGCACTATACCCCCGAATTGACGGGCGTATATGCTGCGTTTTCTGCATTCCTATATACAGTGCCAAACTAGCCTGTGTTTGAAGGTTTATATAGTCTAGTAATAGCTTTTAACCTTAGTGTGGACTGCAAGACTAAGCACATGGTCGTAATAATAAAAACGGCTTCGGTTAAAAACTAGTATTTAAAGGCCGCAGTCGATACTTTTCGTCAACAAGGTTACGCTTTCTGGGGCCGGATTGCTTTACGTTATAGCTTGAACTATAACACACAACTCGGAAAAAGCCTCTTTTCGTACTACACCATGGAATACTACGATGAAAGTCAAAATGAAGTAATACTTAGCAAAGCCATCCAACACGACTTTGTCGGAGTTGAGAGGACAGCCAACTCCACCGATTCTTGGTCTTCCGGCTTCAATACACCCTCGTCCAGCAACAACGGGTTTCCCGCTGCTGATTTTGAACAGCCACCAGCAGCCCTACAAGGGGACTTTTACGTTAACCCGGAAACAGAGGACGCACCCACGACGACAGTTATGCCTTGGGGGTTGCCCGGTCAAGTTCAGCATGGAGTAGCAACAATGACATCAATGCCGTCACTAGGCCGAATGGACAATCTGGATCAATACAATAGCAATGAAGTACACATGGTAATTTGCCAAACTGTTCTCATTAGTTCCCTGGTTATTCGTAGGATAGGCGATAATTTGTTCGTTAGGATGACATGATTTTCCATGTCCTAGTGCGAACACCTGAACGACTTTTCAGGCGGGAAATCGCCGCGGACGCATTTCAGCAGCACCAACTTGATTCACAACGAAAGTCAGATACACTACGCTACATGCTCACGACCAACACAGACCTGTTATTGAGAGACTCAATAGGAGACACAATTCTGCATACGCTAGCTGGTGACTTCGGTCAGCCGGACTTGTTTACCGAGACGGAGGGGTATGATATTCTTAGGCTCTTCTTCGACATAGGCAACGACGGATTCGGACCATTAGTCAAGTCTTGTTGTCTCTCGATGATTAACTCTCAGAACGATGGATACAGCTTTACCAACGAAGGAATCATGGGACCGTTCATGCATACCCCTCTCGGCGTAGCCATCTTGTATAACAATATTGAATGTGCGAGATTGCTGCTCCAAAACGGTGCCGACCCTAATATCCCAGGCGAATGGGGAAAACCGCCACTCTTCTTTGCACAACGGAACCGCAGTGACGAAGCCATCAGGTTGCTAATTGAGTCTGGGGCATTTGTTGAACCTTAGTTGGTGAGTTGAAGGCTCGCAGTTGAAGCCCTGCTAGCTATAGCTTTTTTTGCTCAACTGCGCTGGTGTGAGCGCACTGCGTGTATATTAAGTTAACAGCCCCCGAAGAGGCGCCCCCTGAATTTGATGGCGATGTGTAGACGTACTGAGTGTCTTGTGGATCTAATCTAATGGCTTTACCATGTCGCGAACACAATGGAGAGAATCACCAGTTTAGTCTCTGTCTAAGAATCAATCTTAGTATATTTATTATGTCGTTATACACACGCGTAATACTCGTTCAATCATTAAATTGGCGTCGAACGAATATCTTCTGATTATCCGCCACAACAGATAATAGAGAAGCCAATATTATCGCCAGTGTGGGTAATTACCTCCTTCTGCCTCCAGTGCTCTAGCCTGACTTTGGAGATGAAACCGCAAAGCAAGGGCCTTAAAGAAACGGCTCCTTTGCTGAATGCGAGCGTCAACCCCTCGCGTGTTGTCGGATACTTTGTCGGATACGGTTGTTGGCGAGTTGCCTAATCGACCTACACGGTCTCGACGACCTGTGCTATTCTTAGGGCTAGACAACTCCTTCCGCAATGAGTTGTTTTTGGCCTCCCTCCCGCCCTCACTGCTCTGCTTCGCCTCTTTCGCCTCCTTCGCCTGCCTCGCCTGCCAAAATGTTATTGCTATATGCTTGAAAAGCTTAATCCTGTTCGCATCCTCGACTCCGGTATGTTCTCCAGCGTCGGGCACTGCTTCAGGCCTGGGTGATGATAGAGTCACATTGCTCTGTTCGTCCCCAACATTCTCAAAAAGCCAACTGGGCATTACTGGGCTGTCTTCCTCCTCAAGCCCCGCTATGTCCGCCAGTTCCCCATCTGGGAGGAGAAGCTTGGACCAATCCGCGGAGTTTTCTCTGAGAGTGGGCTGCTGCGCCTCGGCGTCATCCATATCCACTTCGGCAGGGTTGCCTGTGTCAGTTACGAGCCCGTCCATAGTTTCTGGTTCTGCCACAACATCCACAACTGGGCAGCTTTGGGCGTTAGCAGGAATGTTATCGTTCTTTTCTTGCTCGTAGTCCTCCTTGTCGTCTTCCTCGTCGTCGTCGTCGTCGTCGTCGTCGTCGTCGTCGTCGTCGTCGTCGCCGTCGTTATCCGAGTTGGGGGACGTGTCTTCTGGGGGCTCTACTATCCCAGAGCCCTCTTGTTCAAAGTCCAGGTCGTGCTGAGCGTCTTCCAAGACCTCTCGTTGGTGCACTGCGTTGTCTTTGTCTTTGTCTCTGACTGCTTCACTGTCGCTTGTCTCCACCGTGATTTCGTCTAGGACGGGGCTGCTATCCCGACGCCGATGACGGGTGGAGCGCCTGCTGCGACGTCGCCGGTTGATCGGCTGGAGGCCGTTATACAAGTCTAGCAACTAGCAACCCACCTATCAACACTGCGAGCGGACGGCGGGAACCTCCTAACGTTATAGCGGTTGCTTACGAATCGATTTACGTCAGGTATTTTCTGACCCTTAGGCACGTAGATTGCTCCGTCCAGTTGTTCGTACGTGGGATTGAAGTGTACGGTGGCGGAGAATACCTTGACGTCTTTGCCTAGTTTGACTGCTCTTTGCTTGGCGGTGTCACCACGCTTGCGAACTTTCTCCTTAGCCGCCTTGTCATAGGAATATACAACCTCATCAGACGAGGGATTCGGTGCCATGACGTCTGAGGACTTATAATGTAAAGCTACTATCTTCTTCTTGACCTCGTTTCGGATCTTACTGCCCTACTATCGGCCCTGTTCTTTTTACTTAGGCTTATAGTGTCAATATCTCTTTCGAAAACAAAAGTCATTTCTGGCTTCGCTACAGACATGGTCATACACGAACACCGCGAGCCTGGAGTCAAAACTGGCTCTCACGGTAGGCTCCATAATACTCCAACAGGTGCATTGTTAGAAGTCAACCTATTCATCACCAACCAGTGCAGGGGCAATCCTAGCCAATTCCGCGGCGCGCGTTCCGGACTACCATAGTTTGACACGCAATGACTCCGGGTTGTAGCTTAGGGTCTAGAATTTCCCACGTAGCATTCACTGCGGATAGGAACATTGATTCCGCGACATCGGCTATAGCGGGATTCGTTCGGAGGTGTCACGGCACGTGATGAAAGGAATATGCGGACCACTCCACCGCAATTTTACCAAATTTATAATTTACGTTGAAAAAAGAAACGAAAAAATTGCCAAATTGGACTACCGATCTGCAAAGGCCCTGTATCATTACTAATGCGCATTAGGATAGAACACGGTCTGGTCGGTCGAAGGAAGCTGCAAACCTGACTCAGGGACATATCGCAATTATCCTAGTCAACGTTCAACACTATATACTAACCCACATAGCAAGGACAAGGGCCGTAGAACCAACAACGCAAAGCACTCTTTCTAGGGATAACAAAGGACAATCTTTTCTTTCTTTTCTCTTTCACTGCCTTTCTCCATCTGTTTACGCATTATGCAAGTCGAATTTTCTTCTTTGATACCCCGCCCATACTCTGGTCCCCACTCTTTGGAGAGTATTCCGGGCTGCTTGACATCGCGCCCTTCACGGTAGCATGATTCGCGTTCATGTTACCGGTCGCCGCTCCTGCCAAGGCTAATAGCGGATAGAGACCCTCGTCAAGACCCTGATCAAGACCCTGACCAACACCCTGCTCAATACCCTGATTTGAACCCTGATCGGCGCCCTGGCCGATACCATGACGTAGACCTTCCGGAAGATAGCTATTATAACTCTCACCCCCTACGCTAGACTGCAGCTCAAGTATGGAGCCTGGACTGTCCGATACTTCCAAGTTGACGGCGTCAAGAAGGCCCGGTGACAAAGGCTCGGCAGCTACTCGGAACCGCATCAATTCAAACTCCAGGCTCCTAATATACATCGTTTGGCTGGCGACGGTCCGACTTTGCAGCTCGCTGTCAGCCTTGGTTTTGTCGTAGTCTCTTCTGAGTTCGAATATCTCGGCGTCTTTTGAAGCAGCATATTGCTGCCACCGCGAGACACATTTCTCCATCTCCACAATGACAAGTGTGACAAGTCTTGCCGGCAGGCTGTCGAGACCCCAGTCGGTTGTGTGCTGCGGCATCTCCATTGTGAAATACTGTAAGGGTGCTCGTCTAAACAACTTAGAGCGCTCCGCTAGCTGAAAGGTAGAGGAGCCCAGTGCCTTTTCAGTCATGACTACTGATATTGGTTCCGGGCGGTTGGTAACGCTTGTGATTGGCTTTTCTGATACTGCTGCTCGTGCTTCCCATGGCTGACTGACACCGAAATCTGCTCTGGTTCTGCAGCCATAAAAGGCGCCCACCCAAAGCGAAGATTTTGGCTTCAGCAAGCATTAGAAAACCTCCAATACCCAGTATCAGACACCATGGACTTTTCATTCCCAACTGCATTCCAGAAACCGCCGGTCATGTATCAACATCAGCCTCAAAACCAGACCTTCCAGTCTTCGCGTCAGGCTTCCCGGCCGGGGCCATACCAAACCCCCCGAGGCCAAACCGGCCCTTCGCGGCGAATCCCTTACCAGACGGCTAGGCAGCCGAACGTTCCCCCGAGTATCTCTCGGAACGATGTGTCAGCCGCTTACCCCTCAGATAGCTTACCTCAAAGTCCCTACGGCCATCAGGTAGAAAAACCTTCAATGTAAGAATCAACCCGCTGCTGCTTGCCTGCTAGCGGCTTACATGTAGCAGATCCCCAAATGCTCCCGAGGTCCAGAAGGCCAGCCAAGGAGTCGCGAATGAAGAACAGATCCTCCAGCATCTGAGGGACATCAGTGCCGCATTATCTGGCATAAAGCAACAGTTGTCTAATCACGGGCAGGAGTTTTCCACTTACCGACAGGAAACATACAATCATGCAGCCAGGTAGATCACGCTCTCGGCATTCAATGTTACTACTGCTAATTTTAACTCCCAGAATTGAAGACCTGACAGATGCGGTTGATTATATACGACAAAATTTAGAAGCAGCAGGCGCCTTTCTTGTATCGGGCGATCCTGCTCTCAACGACAACGGGGACATGACCAAATTACTCAACTGCTAGTTAACAATGCGAGATGGCGGCTTGTACCAAGACGGACATTAAGGGAAAGGGACTCTTGCAATAGCTTTGCTTTTACATGTTATCTATCCTAGTCTCATGAACGCCTTAACATTTTCATGATTAGAAATTATCATCATTCATTTTCTTTATTAAACTTCTAAACCGCCTTTCCGTTTTACCTACTTCCTAACCCGAATGTCCCGAATAACGCAGATTTCGGACATGTGCTTTTAAGGCCGAGGACATCTCTAACACACGCTAAATCCCGAAGTCCCTCACTTCGCAATCTCTTCCGCTTCGCCTCCTTAACCTGACTCTCGCAAATATCTCCTCGCAATTCTTGTTGCCTGATTAAAAAGGGAGTAATCTAATATGCTGGTGAGAAAACAAACTTTCCGGTTGTAAACAAGGTCCAAATGATGGCGGCCTACGACCAACCCACATGGCGCATTAGCGTAGATCTAGCCCTGTCTCTGCATACGTCCCCATCCCCGTGGACGGGGCATGACCAATCTCGAAATGGCGATATCTGCCGTGCAAGGCTGGTTTAGGCAATGAAAGACATACCCCTTGTCCACCTCGTGTAGACGTCCAATAACAGTCAACCTTATCCAGACAACACTGTCATGAGAGACCTACTACGTACATGAAAGTAAGCATTCTTCCGCTTGTTAATTGTCGGAAGGCGTGAACTGCATGCTTTTCACCGGCTTGCTGTGCTTAGCCTCCGCTTCCCATTGGCCCTGACGGATGCGTCTGCACACAACGGAGCTCTCCTCGATCCAAATGTCACACTTCGTAGAGTTCAAGTACAAGGGTCCCTAACCCTCATGTTTCGACGTTTTTCACTACAAATGCCGCTATTTCTAATTCTTTATTTGCTTAAATTCGTCGGTTAATCGACACGCTGTTTTGAAGAATAGCGAATTGCTGTTAGAGAGAAGCGCATCCAGCAGCCCTGGAGGTCCTACCAAGCGACTGCCGAGATCACTACGAAGAGAAATATACTCCTCTTGAGACCTTTCAGCCGCCAGCCGCCTATTGTCCCAACGACCGGGCCTGCCGTCTGGTCGGCATGGAATCCATAGGAAACTTCAACAGCGGATTAGACCCCAACCTTCCCGTTTATTGGGTCAATCGACCGTCTTTGACTCCTCTTTATCCCCTCCCCCACCACAGCAACCATCCAACGCACAAGCCTTCCGACTACCTATCCGGGGACTATCACACTCTCCCCGGAAAGCTGTTGCGGATTGCCAACTCCCTTGCTCAATGCCAGCCGGCCAACAAAGAGCCACTTGGCCGGCCCTACATTCGAGTGGGGACTGGGGCATGGCAAGGGGGGTGGTCACGGACCACCATGGGAACCTGCCTGGAGCCATATGGGAGACTGCCCTGACAGAAGATCCAACGGCGAAGCTTATGGCCATGGAAAGAGATAGTCTTGACGATTTGGCCTGCTTTGTATGCTACAACCTTAGGCCGCGATCAGATTTCGATCGTGAGCAGCCGAGGACTGCTGTTAAGCATGCAAATGGACGGCCTGAGCCTTATGACGACGTCAAGCAGCCTGTGGTCTCGCCGCCGGCGCACCAGCATACATGAGCGCGGCCAACGTCTGACTTCATTGGCCGGGTTGCATTACTGGGTATGCTACTGCCAGACTTTGCGCGCCTCATTAAACGGCCCGAATCGAGACATTGATGTCTGCCCGGGTTGCCGCCAAGCCTGTCCTTTACGGAATCCTGCACTTTGTTGATCGGGCAGACATACCTCAAATGCCCTCCAGCTATGTGGGGTTGGAGACCGGCATTACCCTGGAGAGTGTTTGGTTTAGGGTAGGTGTACTGTAGTAATTGCAGGGAATATGTCGCTATCCTGCTTTACCAGAATAGGAAAGCGTGATGTGGTACCGGCAGGGGTTATCGCTACATGGAGGAAATCGTGAGAACCCCGAAATACAGTAGACGCTGTAATTAATCTTTTTCACGGTTAGTAAAATAAGAATCAGACTCCGTTTCAAAATCATGCTTGATTTTTTCCAATGACTTGTGCCACCTTGGGATCCTTCCCGGCTCCGTGAGTGTGAGTAAAAGTACATTATCCATTCTACATCCAACACAAGGTGGCGGCAGGCCGCGCACTAGTGCAAGCGGGACCATGCCGCTGTACTCCACGGGAAAGGTGAACGTGATTATTTGCGGATACCAAGACAGAAACGTGCCAACAACAAAGGAACAAGCAACGGATGGACCCCTTGGCAAAGGCTTATTGATCCTATCGGGTGCGTGATGCATATGGCCGTACACTGAATGATAGCAAGCCCTATTTAGCCACTGATTATCCCGTGTCTCCCGAACTCAACATTTGCTAACTATTCGGCTGGGAAGATCCTAGAACAGTCCATTATACCACACGCTTGATCGCCTTCTTTCGGCACTATGGCGGCGAACAAAGTACCCAATGAGCTTTGGATAATGATTGGCCGAAAGATTGAGTCAGCAGCAGAGCTCTTCGTGATGATTCAGTTAAGTCATCGCTTCAATCAGCTTTTCGGGCCTCTCCTTTATTGGCACAACGTCAACATTGACAACAGCTCTGCCCTGCTGTGGGCTATCGAGCAACGTTCGAATCAGCCACAAATGGTTTCAATAATCAGAAACTTGCTGGAAGCAAACGCAAAAACCGACATCACAGATGAGTCTGGCAGGCGGCCACTGCTTCGGGCAGCGGAGTTAGGTCATAGCGATATTGTACAGATACTCCTCGAGAACAACGCAGACGTCAACGCACAAGGCGGTCATTTCGGCAACGCTCTCCAAGCTGCATCCTCAGCCGGCCATCTGGTCGTTGTGCAGAAACTCCTCGACAACGGTGCAGATGTGAACGCACGAGGCGGTTATTTTGGCAACGCTCTCCAGGCTGCATCCTCAGCCGGCCATCTGGTCGTTGTGCAGAAACTCCTCGACAACGGTGCAGATGTGAACGCACGAGGCGGTTATTTTGGCAACGCTCTCCAGGCTGCATCCTCAGCCGGCCATCTGGCCATTGTGCAGAAACTTCTCTATAACGGTGCAAATGTCAACGCACAAGGCGGTCGTTACGGAAATGCCCTCCAAGGTGCAATAGTAGAAGGTCACGACGAGATTATAGAGCAACTACTCAGTGCCAAGCCACAGAGTAAAGATCATGAACTCCGGGTTGCATCCTTTATGGGCTACGATAAGGCCGTATGCATGCTTATCAGTAAAGGTGCAGACGTAAACGCTCACGGCCTGTTTGTAAACGCTCTCTACGCTGCTGCTTCAAAAGGTCACGATCATATAGTTAAGATTCTTCTCGACAACGACGCAGATGTTAATGCGCAAGGTAGTCACAATGAGAACGCACTCTACGCTGCAGCATCAGAAGGACACGAGGAGGTTATCCGCATGCTCCTCGAAAAGGGTGTGGATGTTAACATGCGAGGTGGTTGTCATGGGAACGCTGTTCGGGCTGCGTTTAAGAAGGGTCACAGCAATATCGTGAAGCTTCTACTTGATCATGGTGCGGATATCAAAGCACACATTGGCCGGAACGGCATCTTCGAGGGCCGAGGGTATGAGTAGAGAAAACAGCCTAGGTCACCCCTAGCAATAGCAATACACTGTGGAGGCCCAGGTATAAGTTTTCTCGGGACCGTAATGGCAGTTTTGACTATGCTCTTCAACATAAGGTAATTCTTCTGACTTAACCTACGTAACCAGTCATATCAACGTCTTTAACAAGTCAAAACATGAAGCTAAGTATACACTATTTAGATTTCAATCAACCCCTATAATGCGTGGCCGGCGGTACGGAAAGGAGGTTTGCATCGTACGTTGTATCTCTATGATTGCTCACTTTCGACCCAGGCCATGATATTTCGAATGCTCTCGTAACTGTAATGCCTCCGTTGGTATTTATCCGTAGAGGCGAGGGTATATCCGGCTTTTTAGAATGTTGCGCTTCATGTGTGTCTTGGTTCCTAGGTTCGTCAACCCCAAGAGATGTTATTCCATCAGGAGTATGCTGAGTCCGAAAGTGCCCCTGTTGTGATCTCGACGAAGATCGGTGCTTCGATTTGAGGTGGGCGAGCAAATTCACAACCAAAAGGCGTGCAGCAGGCAAACTGGCACAGAGTAAGGCAGCCGCCTGTTCGATAAAAGACCACATAACAATGTCAACATGGTCCCAAGTCGCGTCAAATGTGTCGGCGTACTGGACTAGAAATTTCATCCGAATCATGGAGGTTAAGCAAGCACTAGAAATCGACGTTTAGGTTAGTCGCCGATTGTCCGCATGAAGGAAAAATAGTAAAAAATTGGAAAAAAAAAAGGAAAAAAAAGGAAAAGAAAAGAAAGAAAAAAAGAAAGAGAGAACGGATGCGTACAAGAAGCCGATGCTGAATAGGGCTAGCAATGCAAGACGCCGATGGAGCGAGATCTGTAGCCGCCATATTTGTGGGATAGGAAGTACAAGAATCGCAACGTCTTCCGCTATTGCCAGAGCACTATTGCTGTAGCCGACGGCTGTAAGGTTAACGCACCTCCTTTCGGTTATATTCCGGTCCCAAATCGAGTTTATGGGCAGGCATTGTATGGCACTAGGTATAAGCAAGGCCGCTCCGTGCAGAAAGATCAATAGAGTCAGAGCACGAGCCAGTCGCTGAAAGGAAGTTAAAGGAAAGATCCGCATCAAGAATAAAACGATAGATAGCTTTCCGACGGCTTGGAGTACTGCATACAACAGTGAACCAACATACAAGAGCTAGAGTTGGTTAGACCTCCTGTCGGATCAACGGGATAAATGCTTGTTAAACCTTGAGAATAACGGTGCCGTTGCCAACCTGAATCGTCCAGTAGTGCATCCCAAATCCGATGTATGCAATATATAGATACGTAGTAGCGAGTGCGCCCAGCAAGCCCTGGTCAAAGTTATCAGCGATAGTCTCAATTGAAATTCGAATACGTACGGCAGCCAGGATTGTGATGTAATCATCGATCCAGAGTCTTTTGGCGTATCTCGCTCTGGCGAACAGTCGAAGGACGATAGTGGGAAACACAACGGCAGAGCCAACGATGATGGTACGCTCTACAGCGAGGCTGCGTGAAGCTTTGGGATACGCCGCGCATAAATCTCCTTCAACAACAGCAGCGGCTTCTTGGAGTCAGCACGCTTTACAGCCATAAGTTGTGAGTCCAAGTATGTACATGCATACCCAGTTGGTCTCCAAAAGAGCAATAGGTCTGCGCGCAGATTGATAACTCTGCCTGTAACGTGATGTTGCTGCAGACGCAGGTCGTCACATCTCCCAAACCGCAGGCAGCAGACTTAAAAGAGTCGATAACACAGTCGTACTAGTGGACTTAGGCATTGGAAATCAACAAGGAGTGACGGCTTCTTACAGCGCAAGCAGGCGTCTTGGACAGAATCTCGACTGCATCAGCGGCCTGCGCCTGTTGAGGCCACATGAGAAACAGAAACGGTAGCAAAAGTTCAAGGGACATGGCGCTGGAGTTAGCAGTGGCCTACGAAATCTTGACCAGGAGCCCGTCGTCTTTCAATGAATCTGAAACCAGGCTAAGCTCGTCCTGTATAACAACTAGCAAGTTCTTGGACTCGCCAAGGATAACGGTCGATAACGACTTCACATTCAAAGCGGCTTCCTCTGGTGCTCCGAAGCTGGAGACATGACTTGGTTGTATTCATTAAAACAAACGAGTCTTACGCTCCGCAAAAGAAATCATCAGCATCTCTAATCGACCGTAATTTGCGATAGTTAGAATTATTTACGCTGTCTAATTGACATCTATTTACGTCCTCTACGAAAGTTTCTCTGTCTATTTCTTACTAGTTACCAAATGACTACCCTGGGATCCCAGTGTGGGTGAGTCAGGCCTTGGTATTTCCGTTCCAAAATTACTATCAATCCTCCTTCTCAGAGGGCTAACATCTGAACTAGATCCCTTGGTACCATCGGCCGCGTTCGTCCAACCCCGACAGGAAATAATGCGTCCTAATTCATTTACGATCGAGAAATTGATATTGTTCTCTGAGATGTCGTCTTCGTATGCATGGATTACACGATTGTAGCGATGCATGGGCCTCCGCAGATTTGAAGTGTCCGTTGTGGGCTCTTTGCCGCATATATCGTCGTTAAGTATAGGCTCACAGGGGCTTCTTTGTTGAATAGGGATAGCCCGGGTTAGCCTCCATAGAAACGTAGACTTCTGATACTGGCCATAATCGTCATCCGAATCCGAATATAGAAAGCTCTGGTCAGAGGTATCGACTAGTGGAGGTTCCGCTTGAGTCCTCGAGGTTGGGCCGTTTGGATGCGTTCGTTTTGGCTCAATTGGCTTCTTCATCTTGTTGTCAACGGTACTACTACTGTAGCTGGCTGCGTAATATAGTTGCTTTAGAAGGGGTTATTTCAGTTTATGTCTCTCTTGTTGGTATGTAGCAATGCAAGTAGAAATGATATTGCAAAGATTTCACCCATGAGCTAAAGCAAATGGAAGTGAAGAACAATACCACGCTATTCGGCAGTATTCAGGTACTAAAATGGATATTCTCCTCTTGCTTGAAAATAGGTATACTACGGAAGATTGGTTATGTTTAAGGTACTGTATTTTATTCGCTACATGATATCCTGTAAATCTTAGAGACTATAGGGCTGGAAAGATGACGTATAACCCCAAACACCCGGGTAAACGCCAGTGATAGATCCATTTCTGGCTATAAAGTAATATACTAAGCCTCCGTTAACGAGCTCTGCAACGAGCTTGCCATCGACCGCCCAGCCAAATTGTCCACACGAGCTGCTCGGCGCTTGGTCGTCAGATCTAAGAATATCTTGGCGCCGGGCAGAGTTGCGTTTTCTGTAATGACGGCTATTGAGTGAGAAACATAAGTCTGTCAACCGTATCTAGGTTTTGCTGCTTACCGTGGCATCCTTCGGCTGTGTTGAGCAATACCGTGGCAGTCCGAACCTCGCGGCTCCGCGGCTCCTAATGATTATGACTGATAAAGTGTACTAGGTGAGTCTTTCGAGGCTTGCATACGAAGCTGTTTGATACTGTATCAATTGAGATGTACAGTAGTAAAGATTGATTCGCGGCTTAAACTATCGGTGCAGGCGCGAGGTTCCTTGGACCGAATGAATATAAGTCAGATAGATGATATCCACTTTCGGCTTTACATCTCACCCTATTATCGCCAGACTCGGAGACATTTGATAGCCGCGGTGGCGCCATGTTTTAAGTGTTGTCTTGGCTGGACTTGGTCAACTTGACAGAGCGGGACGAAGCCTTATCCCATCGGGTGCGGCAAGGCAACAGGTACAACATTGTGAACCACAAACCGGTCCATATTTCTCCAAGTTCAGTGAGAAACAGGCATAGGACTGGAAGGAAACTCACACTGTCTGTTCCTGATTAGCTATAACTCCGCATGCTATGTATCTGTTGCCTTGGCGCACTCGATGGGATAGCATCGCTTGATCCTCACATCACATGGTTGCAGAATTCCAAGCCGTTATTAGAACATGACTACTACAGTGTACAGTTTTCTCTTTGACTATTGTACAGTACAGTATGTCTTTGATTACTATCAAGTTACTGTAATTCTTTCTATTTTACTGTGTTTATGGTGTAGCTTCATCTTCGTCCCTCTGATTTAAACCTGATAATAAGTTATCGTCGCTGTTGTGTACTATTAGTGCTATTCAACCTAGAGACAGTGAAGCAACTTTGATCAGGTGAAGCATGCCAGTGTAAATGGGCGACTGTAGTTATTTATGTCTCTGATGATAGTATTAGTGGTCCTTGAATACTTCGTGCTCATAACATCGTTCCTTGGATTACGTCCTATTTCGGTGAGCTTAGTTCGTTCGTCACAGTGTCTCTTTAGCTTAGGTTAATATAAAATACCCTAGCAATAGTGTCCACGAGTCTACTTCTCGTCGGGTCGTAATTCAAAACATCTTCATAATTGCAGACAAAAAGGCTCAAAGAATTAGAACAACTTTGTGGTAAGAGACAAGTTGCTAATGAGTAATTGCCCCCGCGTAAGAATCCACCGACAGATTGAAGCCGTAGCAACAGCTGTATGCTTTGCAGTACAACGAGACGGTTGTGTCCGCCGTTAATCCTATTGCAACTAAAATAAAATCCACAGTAAGCCCCTTCGGGGGCACTATCCAGAATAGTTACAGCCAGTTGTGCCGCGACCTCCCCGGTATTGACATTATCTTATTGTTCTTAGCATCTACGATTTGGAAGTCATACTGCTTATCGCTGGTCCTGACGGGAGCAAAGGTAATGCTTTCTGGGATTTCCTCGTTTGGTCCTTGCCGGATGTTCTGACCAGGGGCGGGGCCATCACATCGGTCCCCCTTGGGGAACAAACGCCTACCGACACCGATTTCCGCTTCTTGCATCCACTCGGTATGAGACATTTTTGTCTCACGATCAAAAGAATCGACAATACCGATTAGTTGTTGGGCGATTGTATCGAGAGATGTCATGAGAGATGAGCGCCTGTTGGCGAGGCTTCTCCAGTAGTCAAGCTCATGCCGAAGACGACCTACCTCGCGGGTAAGCTCCTCTAGTCTCTTTTCTTTACTAACAGGCGTTTTCTGAAATTGTATATTGCCTGCGAGAGTGTCCATTGCATGCGTTCTACCTCCCAAGGCTCCTACTTCGAAGTCAATGTCCGTTGGTATTTGTGGCCATCCATCTGATGGTAACAAGCGGTCTTTGCGTCCCCGAGATGTCGCCATCATGCTCTAGGGAACAATGTGTTACTACAAGGTTTACTCTTGTGTTCCAAGCGGCTCTGACTTTCGTATAGGGCTGGCTCTAAAATGGATTTTTCTGTAAGTCTAGAATAGATTTTATGTTTCTATGTAAGGAACTTCGAAGGTACAAAGAGCGGAATTTGGATTCTAGCTAGTGGTATTCTAGGACGTTATGTATAACGGATACACTCTAGTATACATACATAAATTGGGGACAGTACAATGGATTTTTTTTATATATGGTTAGAATGCCGTACAGTTTGCTAAGTACTTGTTCTTATCGCTGCGCATTGAGGAAGCTGTCTTTGCTAACAACATCCGCAGCCTTGTCGTCAGCTCGCGAAGCTCGTCTAGAGCTTTGCAAGCCGTTAAACAGACTTGTCTATAGGCTAGGATGTCTTTCTCTAATTCACCTATCTCTTGATAGAGCGAACGCATGGCAGCCTCGCGCTGCTCGCTGGTCTGCTTGGAGATTCTAGAGAGCAGATCGTCAAGGTCGAAAGTGTCTGAGTATACACTGGAAGTTTGTCTGGCTGCCATGTTCTATGTACTAACTTGCGCGCAGAGGAAGAAATGGAATTTTTCTAGTTTTATTTTAATATGCTTATAAGCATGCAAGGAAAGTGAAGAAAAGCCGGAAGCACGAGGGCCGGCTTTGGCTTCAAAGATTCTAAATGTATCCTGCCAGCACTGACCAACTACATTTAACCTATAGTAACAAGAGCAGTCTCCAGAGATGTATGGAAGAGCAAAGCAGTCAAGAAGCAAAGACTGGCTCCATAGGTTACATTCTTAGTTATCGGCATAACTTTTACATATATAGCTCACGTTTCACGAAGCCTAGGGTTGCCCACCTACCCTCTATCTAGCTAGGTCTACCTTACAGATTTCCCATGGGGGCCGAAAACACGGGGACAGCACGGCGGATGTTTTCTACTCGACTCGACAAAGAGGGAATGGAAAGAAATAAAATGCATTAAATTACAAACTTCTAACATGCTAGAATTGTTTACAATAGGTGTTAAGTTGAGCCAGGGTTTCAAATTATCATCGCTGGCAGGAAGCCACGTCAACAGCGGAATGAGATGGCTCAACGCTGACGGAAGATACCACGTCGGCAGCGGAATTGAATGAGATTGTTCAACGCTGGCAGGAGAAACCACGTCGACAGCGGGATAAAAGTAATGGAAAGTGTTCATCGCTGGCAGGGGAAACCACGTCGACAGCGGGATAAAAGTAATGGAAAATGTTCATCGCTGGCAGGGGAAACCACGTCAACAGCGGGATAAAAACGAGATTGTTCTTCGCTGACGGAATATACCACGTCGCCAACGGGATAAAAGTAATGGAAAGTGTTCATCGCTGGCAGGTGAAACCACGTCAACAGCGGGATAAAAACGAGATTGTTCTTCGCTGACGGAATATACCACGTCAACAGCGGGATAAAAGTAATGGAAAATGTTCATCGCTGGCAGGTGAAACCACGTCAACAGCGGGATAAAAACGAGATTGTTCTTCGCTGACGGAATATACCACGTCGCCAACGGGATAAAAGTAATGGAAAGTGTTCATCGCTGGCAGGTGAAACCACGTCAACAGCGGGATAAAAACGAGATTGTTCTTCGCTGACGGAATATACCACGTCGCCAACGGGATAAAAGTAATGGAAAGTGTTCATCGCTGGCAGGTGAAACCACGTCAACAGCGGGATAAAAACGAGATTGTTCATCGCTGGCAGGAGAAACCACGTCGACAGCGGGATAAAAGTAATGGAAAGTATTCATCGCTGACGGAATATACCACGTCGCCAACGGGATAAAAGTAATGGAAAGTGTTCATCGCTGGCAGGAGAAACCACGTCAACAGCGGGATCATAAAAGAAATGTTGTGGCTGCCGAAATGTCTACCATACGGATGACTGCTCCTTTTATATTTTTTCTTAATAAACATGCTTACTAACGCAACCTAGCCGTTTCATGCATCTGGGGTTGATCATTTCCATTCCAGGTGGAAATGCTGAATCAAAAGCGGATAATGTGGGAACCGTGAAGGCAAAGGACAAGGAGCTCCCCTGGTTGTGAGGGGAGTAAACAAAAGATCCGCAATCGGTTTGCAATCACCTCTTAAGACGCCAGAACTAGCTGAGTCTTCTATGAAAGACCCGTATGCCTTCGGGTTACAGTATCCTTACATATCACTTGGTACATCATTTCCTGATCAAATTTGACACTTGGGTAACAAGCTGATGTCCTTGGAGCCGTATACGCCGCCCCTATGGACTATCTTAAGCCGTCAGTATCTTAATGTGGAACCATTGATATAATATTCATCACTGACATAATGCCTGCTACCTTGATTACTATGTAGGTAGTAGCCGAAATCGCAGTAAATGTATGGCCGAAGCAGCACTTCGGTGTGTAGCATACTCACGAAGGAGAATAATTATTCTCTGTTACTAACTCTGAGTTCAACATATTGGGATACAGTATGTATCAATACCTTATCTGCTCTATACTGTAGTTTGCTCTCAAGGATTCAGGTGGTTATGGCGTTTAGCTACAGCTAGAAAAAGACTACTGCTGATGACGAGGACGTGCAAGCAAAAGAGTAAGAGAAGCATGAGGATTCCGCATTCACTAAAGAATATTTGAAGGCCCTTAGACCTGACGATTTCTTGGTTGTTATAGCGTTTCTACTTTACTAAATATATGGTGATATCCTACTTTCAACAATCCTTTCCTCCAAGACCCTTTTTTCACCCATACGTAATGGCCGACTATCAGATCGGAAGTGAGCACCCCCAATCGCTCACCAGCGACTTCGTCATTGTCGGTGCTGGGTTTAGCGGCTGTTACGCTCTTCACAAAATCAGGGAGCTCGGGTACTCTGCCAAGATCCTGGAGGCTGGTAGCGACTTTGGAGGCGTCTGGCACGTTAACAAATACCCTGGAGCACGAGTTGACTCAGACACTCCGTCATATCAGTTTAGCCTGCCCAAAGTCTGGGAAACGTTCAACTTCGAGGAGAGATTCCCTGGGCATGAAGAGATTCGGCGGTACTTCGCACATGTCGATATAACTCTCGGACTACGGAAGGATACTATTTTCAATTCTCGTGTAGACGAGGTAAAGTACGACTCGAAAAGTAAGAGGTGGCTTTTTCGCACAGAAAAAGGCCAGCGTATTGAATCGAGGTTCGCTATTTTCGCCTGCGGATCTTTCAATAAGCCTTACATTCCTGCTTTTCCCAACCTAAATGCCTTTCGCGGCCTACTTATCCACCCATCGGCTTGGCCCGAAGGTGTCAAACTGGACGGCAAGAAAATTGGTATCATCGGCCAGGGGGCATCAGGGCTGCAACTCGTTCAAGAACTCGCGAAGCAGGATATTCTGTTAACTGTTTTCATACGAGAACCATGCCACACCCTTCCGATGCAACAGAGGCGACTATTATATCGAGAATCCGAGGAGCTGAAAAACTACTATGATGGCATATTTTCCAAGGCTAAGTTCGGCTCTTCGTCAGCTATAGGGTATAATCAGAACTCCGATTTCTATCATCAGGCAAGCGACAGCGACAGGGTTGCGCTTTACGAACGCCTGTGGGATAGAGGGGGCTTTGGGTTGACGTTATCAAACTATCGAGATATTATGTACGACAAGACGGCAAATTCAAGCCTATACGAGTTTTGGATGCGTAAGACTAGGGCTCGAATGTCTAATCCTGAGAAGATGGATATCGTTGCACCATTGAAACAGTCCCAGTGGTTTGGCGCCAAACGAGTCAATCTCGAGATGGACTACTACGAAATGCTAGACCGCCCGAACGTTAAGCTTGTTAATCTCAAAAAAACACCGCTTAAATCATTCTCTCGAAATGGCGTTGTGACTGAGGGCCACGACAGTACTTTGGACCATCACGAACTGGACGTCGTGATTTTGGCTACGGGCTATGACTCCGTGACGGGAAGCTTATTGGGTATGAATATCCACGATAGGCACGGAGTGCGCCTGGAAGAGAAGTGGAAAGACGGAATAAGCACCTACCTCGGCATGCTAGTACCTGAAATGCCGAATGCGTTTCTCCTGTACGGGCCTCAAGGGCCTACAACTCAGACAAACGCCCCATCTTTTATCGAGTTGCAAGTGGACTGGATAGCCAATCTTCTTAAGAGGATGCGAGACGAGAGTATCGACTTTGTGGAGCCCTCCCAGGAATCTTGTCGGTTATGGACAAAGCAGGTAAACAATGCCTTTGAGCCAACGTTGTTTCGAGAAAGCACGGCATGGTGGACTGGTGCGAATATAGAGGGGAAGAAGGTTGAGCCACTTGTGTTTTTCGGCGGTGTTCAACGGTGGTGGCAAGAGTGTCAAAGTTCTCTGAAAGACTGGTCTAAGTTTTGTGTCTCTGGGATGTAAAACAGTCATATAAAGATATTTGTATATGCTTAGTCTTTCTGCGAATTCATTTCTCGAAGCAGAATGCGCTGGAAGGCTCCAGGCTTTATCGGCCTGAGCTGTGATAATGGACCTGCAACTTGAAGTGCATGGATGGTTTAGTTTTTATTGTGAGAAGTATGAGCACATCCAGCAAACTCACTCGAACTGTTGTTATTGCATAGCTTAATCAACATACGTGAGCGTCTCCAACACATGTTATTTGACCGAGCTGCTTCGACCTCCTACGAGTAAATTAACTACGAAAGCGCCAGTGTCCTCTCGTGAACTCTGCAGGGCGTGGCTCATGGTGGACATTTTGCAGGCAGATAATAAGGATTAGACGGTTCAACGAAAGCCAACGGAGCCACACTTGAACATCGTCTGGGATACTAGCACGGAAATGGTTGTTGTTGTCAAAGGCTTTGTAACATATGCCGTGCCCAACAAAATCCTAGTGACACAATCTGCTGCTTCTGTCCTCTCCATCATACCACCAATCCATAAATCTCTTTAAGGTTCGTCATTTGGAGCCCTAAAGAAAAAGTAAGCCCAGGTCTGTTTGTGCCTTTCAGCCTACAATACCAGAGGGTTGACTTGAACCGACTGCTATGGTAAGTCCTATTGAATAAATGTACAAATTCCTAGACCGAAAGCGATACCGATTTCGTCTCGGCCAAGGTGTTCTCACTGGTTTCATCGTCATCCAGCCCTGAGTCGGTTTCGTCAGAAGTTCCGCCAGATTTTTGCAGAGGTGATATGTGGATAGCTAAAACTCACCCCATGGGCAATTTCGAGTGCAAAATCGGGTTTCATGGTCAAGGCCTCACTTCATTTATTTGGTGCGTCAGGTTCGTGTTGAAGGGATCCCAGATCTGGAAAAAGGGAAGACTTGATGTCCCGAGGTAACTGTCGGCCTTGTCGCAAGTCCAACTAACCCAATCACGTCGCTGCTCGCCGTTGACATGTGGCTTGAATCATGCCTATTATATGCACCGACTCTGTCATCTATAGCATGCCTTACCGTTGGTCGTAATCCTTGTTCTCTCGTCGAATAGGTGACTTTATGAGTAGTTGACTTTAAGCAGGTAGAGTAAGTGGTTGACGGCCATCTATTGTGGCCCTTCGATAGTGATCTCTCTGCTGTTCAGCCAGAACTGGACGCCTGCTCGCTCCAAAGTTCTTAAAGCGCGACGGCCCCTAGTATAATCCAATGCCTTTTCACAACTTACAGTACTGCCAACCGCCATGTTTCAAATCGGCTGGGTAATACTTGCTTTCATCTACGCTCAAGCCGTGGGTATATGCGCAAGCGCCAATTGCCTTTCAGGATATCGCAATGCTGTTTATTTTACAAACTGGTGAATGTATAATCGCTAGGATATGAATTAAATACTTACGGATAGAAGGTCTATATACGCTCGGGGATACCATCCTCACGATCTTCCCGCAGAGCAGATCAGCGTTCTCCTCTATGCATTTGCTAACGTGCAGAGCGACGGTTTGGTGTTAGTACGGCGAGCCATATTGATCAAAGCCTTCTTACTAGCGTTACAAACAGGGTCTCCTCTGATTCTTTTGCGGACCTTGAGAAGCCATATGACGGCGATTGTAATTAGTAAACCACCCAGATTATCTTTTCGGACCACTTACGGCTCCTAGCTAGGAAAAAGTGCGAGAACGACGTCTGCGGATGCGTGAAACAGCTATATCTCCTCAAAAAAACCTACCGCAAGCTTAAAGTGCTCCTTAGCATCGGCGGGGCGACATATTCAAGCAACATTGCTGCGGCCGCTGCTACCGAAGCAAAGAGAGCCCTCTTTTCACGAAGTGCGATCGCCCTGATGAAAGACTGGGGGTTTGACGGGCTTGATATTGATTGGGAGTATCCCGTTAATGAAAAGGAGGCGCAAGACTTCGTCCTACTATTGGGCAAACTACGGTCGGAGATGGATTCATACGCAAGCCAGTATGCGCCTGGCTACCATTTTCTCTTAACGATATCGTCACCCGCTGGGCCTTCGAATTACGACATATTGCCGCTCAGTAAGATATCGGATATTATTGATAATTTCAACCTGATGTCCTACGACTATTCCGGTCCATGGAGCTCTATGACGGGACACCAAGCCAATTTGCACTCAAGTCCCATCAAGCCTAACTCGACACCGTTTTCTACAGATGCCGTCGTCGAGGACTATATATCCAAGGGCGTGCTGCCTACCAAGATTCTTCTTGGTATGCCCGTGTACGGCAGAGCATTTCAGCAGACTGGTGGGCTCGGCCAGGCCTACTATGGCGCGGGCAACGGGTCGTGGGAGCAAGGCGTGTGGGACGCCAAGGCCCTGCCACGACCTGGGGCGATGGAGTATCACGACACGGCAGTTGGTGCCAGTTACAGCTACGACACAGATACCCAGGAGCTCATATCCTATGACAGCCCGTCAGTGACCAGACAGAAGGTTGCGTATATTATTGAGAGCGGGTTAGGTGGGAGTATGTTCTGGGAGGCGTCTGCCGACCGAGGTGACGAGACAGGACTTATCCACGCCAGCTTCAACGCTTTAGGAGGGGCCGCCAATGTAGACTGTTCTGAAAACCTGCTGCATTATCCCAACAGTCGATATGCAACTATCCGCAATGGATGAGATACCTCCAAGTCGTCAATATTGGATTTGCATTGTTTTTGGAAGTCGATGGATATCATCATTGGGTAGTACGCCCTCTAGTTAAACAATGACTTTGTACCAAAGAACGCAAATCTCATCTAGTTCTCTATTTCTCGACCGCCTTTGTTTTCGAATCTAGCATTGCCGCATGGAGCTTGAATAACACCTAATGCTTCATTACAGCAATAATAGTGCCCTGCAATAACCAAATACACCACAGGCTTGTGGGATGTATCGCAAGGGAGCATGCAAGTTCTGGCTACAGCATGGTCGTTTTGACTTATCCGGTCGAGTACACGTTTGAGATTCGGGCTTTAACTTCTGCAACGGAGACGAGGGGGTCGAATAATCTTGCGGGTCCTCCAGAGGTAAGGTGCAATAATAATACTGCACGGCTTGTAAGTAAATGAAGGGAAATTATGTACTGTACAGTAAGTAACGCCTGAAGCTACTTTGTCAAAGTCAATCGTATACAGAAAACAATCCCTAAATGCCTGGTCTCGATGTATAAGCCATTTATACTCGTTTTGTGCCAGGTTTGAAGCTGGCTAATCCTGTAGGGATTCACACAGTCGTGTGGCACTAGACGAACGGGGTGAGAGAATCATGCACACGTTGCGAATGAGGCCTTTTTAATCTATTCTGTCTCTTTACTGTGCAAATCACAGCTGATGTAGCGTTCCACGCTACATCATCCTTCTCCTCCCCATCTCGTCGGGCGCTTGAAACTCCTAATGCGAGGAATGTTCTTCATATTGCAAGCTATGAACGGATATTTATTCTATTTTCTGTTTTCTGTTTCCTAAGTATAGGAACCGGTACGAAGTCACATGATATACCTACTATAGCAAATCTGTCCGTCAGATGGTTGAGCTGCATGTCATTGGCGAATGGTGGTTGCTGGAACGGCACATCTTCGATTCGCTTTGATATCTTGCCGAAATCTCCGCAGTAGACCTTTGCCTGCTTAGACGAATGACGGCCGTCTCTTCTAGTTTGCTTGAAATCGTTGTTTTCACAGTCTGACAGCTTGATATCAAGGAGCCTTGTCCGCAACTGGGCCGGGCTGAGTGGGACGTCTTTAGCATCCCTTCTCGGCCAAAGGTCTTCGGACAAACCGAGAGTCAATGACCCAAACTGGAGTGCAACGCAGTCTCGTTTGGAATGGGCGCACCGCTGAACCTGGGGAGAGCTAACAGAGGGGTTAGGGTCATTGACCCAGTCGATCAATGCTTCGCTGTACTCGTACAGCCCCGTCAGCATGCACTCGATCATCCTTTCCCTCATCCGCGTAATAGATTCTTTTCAAGGTCAATACCTCATCAAGTGCGTTTATGGATCCTTTTTCTTACCTTCGACTCCCGGAGGGAGCGCCATGGAGCTGAATGAACTGACGGTGCTCACTTTGGAAAGTTCGTTGAGATAAGATACCTGCGGCCTAGAAACACCAAAAGCACCGCCAGGAGAGGTGAAAGCTGAGGAGGCAGGCTTGGTTTCTGGAATGGGAGCGCCAAATGCTAGTCTTTCGCCGACCCTGTTGAACACAGCAGTAATGCCGAACTCCCAAGCGATCCAGAGCCAGTCAGGCTCACGCCCTTCTATGTCAATGAGAAGAGAGAGTTGCTCCACCCATCCCTGGACCCATGGTTCAAAAACGGCGGTGAGAAACCATTTGTCTGAGAATATTGCAATCTCCCTTAGCTCAGAGAGGGTTAAAGTGGAAGGCACTTGCCCGAACTGGATGTGAATGATATTCATCAAGGTCATCACAGCAGTGTGGCTATCCTCTCTGTAATCTAGGACAGGCCGCTCATCTTTACACGCCTCTACCCATTCACCTTCAAACATGCGTCGCCACACCTGAGAGGCTCGGGCCATCGCATCTGAAGAGACAAGGAGCGCGTGCAAGACTGATTTACCGTTTTGACGGCATTCAGTGACAATGGTTACGTTGTTGGAACCATTTCCTATGGTAATTGTCCGTTCAATGCGCCCAAGAAGCTCACTGGGGGCGAATATCCCTGACTATGAGGCCGTTAGCCTCATTCGAAATTTTCCCAGCTCCATTTCTTGCAAGGGAGCCAGGTTCAGCAATCTATCAATTCAATCACTGACCTGCGTCTTCTTTGGCGACATTTCTAGTGGCGTAATCGAATGATTGCTATCGTTGAAGGGGCCGGGGCAGATGGTCAAATATCCGTCGTTGAACTTGGGGAGAAAGTAGATGGTTGAAGCATCGGAAGGAGGAACTGAAGACGGGAAAATGCGAGGGGGGCGACACGCCTCCACGGTGACCTTAAGGCGGCGCGTACTCCTCACAGCTATCGTTCTGTTAGCCGGCTGGCTGTTCAGTCTCCGATCGGGTATGTTGAACGACGCTCGCTCATGGCGGGGGGCATGCTACACCCCGTCCTTTACCTGCACGGCGCATCCGAAGCCTGCGTTTGTTGTCTCACTCCCACAAGTGCTGCCCTCCCCCGCCCACCCTGACCCCTGAACAGTATTGTGATACCCCACAGGTCGGTCATACAGGACAGGGGCATGGCGCTTCCGCTCATTTGAAGCATCTGTACTCACCGGTGCCTTTATACCCCAAACAAATTGGGAGGGCCTTTATGGAGAAGACGAGGACGTCGGAACCCAGCTCAGTTGGGAAGATGCCGTTCTCCATGAAGTAGAAAGAGATACAGGAGCTGAACAGTTGGAGGCTGAGTCTGATCAACCAGCTGGTACCGACGAAGGCTCTGGACAAACCGGGGACGCGGAAGTCGACCTGGGGAAACCAGAAGGCGGCACGGGAGACCAGGCAGAAGCCGGCACCGATGACCAAGCCAAGAATTCTGATGCCCAGAGTCGTCCGTACCCATCCCCTGTGTCTCTTCCACCGACAGCACTTCTAGCTATGACGATTCGGGATGATTCGGAATTCCTACAAGCAAATGCTCAGAAAGGTGAAAGTTTATATGATGTCTTTGAAGCATGGAAGGCAGCGTTTGCGGCTGGACGACAGGCCACGCCGGTGGGCATCTTTGAAGGAAAGCAGATCGACAAAGCAAAGCTTCAACGACTGTTAAAGAATCCAAGTTGCCTACACAGGCGGCAGATGCCTCCGTTACCGCGAAGCCATGCTGATCTTAGAAACCACCCCATGGGTACGCTATTCGAGACGGCGGAACAACAACATCTACGCAGTCACGCCGAGATGAAATCTTGGATTGAAATAAGTCGAAAAGACACCCGTGCGAAGGACTGTCAGGTCCTAGACTGCATGTGGGTATACGTATATAAATTCGACAAGCATGGACGGTTTCAAAAGGGCAAAGCACGCCTCGTGGTCAGAGGAGACCAGCAAATCAAGTCAATACATGAAGAAACCTATGCCGCAACACTAGCAGGACGGTCTTTCCGGACACTGATGGCGGTTGCTGCACGCTTCGACCTCGAACTAATCCAGTATGATGCCGTTAACGCGTTTGTAAACGCAAAGCTAGACAAGGACATATTCATGCGCATGCCTCCAGGCTATCGGAAACCAGGAATCATCCTGATGCTCCAGAAAGCGTTGTATGGCCTAAGAGAGTCACCACTCCTGTGGCAAAAGGACCTTATGGCTACGCTGAAAGACCTCGGGTTTGAAACCGTTCCACATGAGCCCTGCTGCATGATCAAAGGAGCTATCATTATCTTCTTCTATGTGGATGATATAGTCCTGGCATATGAAAAGAAGAAAGAGAATGAAATCAAAGAAGTAACAGGAAAGTTACAGAGACGATATAAATTAACGGGGGAAAACCACTACAGTGGTTCCTTGGAATCGAAATCATTCGAGACCGAGACAAGAAACTTATCTGGCTATCACAGTCAGACTATATTGACAAGATTGCTAACCTATCTGAAGATAGAGATCAGCGACATGACATTCCCATGAGACGCGAAGAGCTAAGACCGTATGAAAAACAAGCTAGCATAGCGTCCATAAGGCGATACCAACGCAAGATTGGATCAATTCTATATGCTGCCGTTATTACTAGACCTGACATAGCTTTCGCAGCATCAAAACTAGCCAGGTTCAACGCAAACCCAGGTCCAGAACACCACAAAGCAGCAGACCAGGTTCTGCTTTATCTGAAGAAAACCAAATCGCTTGCCTTGCAATTCGGCGGAGACGATGAGTTCTTCGTAGCAAGCGATGCCTCGTTTGCAGACAATACAGAGGACCGCAAGAGTTCCCAAGCCTATGTAATGCGATTGTTTGGAGGCACTATCGGTTGGAGAGCTAATAAGCAAGCAACCGTTACTACTTCAACAACAGAAGCTGAGCTACTTGCTCTTGCTCAGGCAGCCAAAGAAGCTATATTCGTATCGCGACTACTTAAGGAACTTGGACTTCAATTGGATGAATCACGGATACGAATACAATGCGATAACATCCAGACAATACAACTGATCAACAAGGACATCACCAAGTTGCAGACAAAACTCCGACACGTTGATATACACAACCACTGGTTGAGACAGGAAGCTCAATTGAATAGAATCAAAGTGGAATACAGACCTACTGCAGATATGGTTGCAGACGGACTGACTAAACCGATGAGCCATACGCCATTCAAGACGTTTATCAAACAAATCGGCCTAGTGGACATCTCCAACCACCTAGAGAAGAGAAAGCTGCCCACACTGGGAGAAATGGAACTTCTAGGTGAAATGGAAAAACTGGAAAACTAAGTAACCCAGCGGATCAGTCTCTGCCTAAGCGGCCTCAACTGGGGGGGTGTGTTAGATTGACGCCTGCGTCCGGATAAAATGCTAGGAAATCTAGCTTAGTTGCATTCTTGCAATATGCTGAAACCGGGAAGAACGGGTAGATACAAAACAGAACCCCGCTTCAACCGGAATGGGTAGAATCACTCAATCAACAACATGAATCACTCTTTGCTCAATGAACCCCAGGTGTATTGCATCAAACTAATATCGTTTATCTAACACCCCTAGCAGCAACCCGGTACGACCGAATGCACGTTGATAAGTGGGGCCGCGGCAAAAAATTCATGGCGGTATCCCATCGACTGCGAGAAGGCAACAGGTACATACACATGAGGGGAATTAGCCAGTAAGAATACAGCCAAGACTTTTTCTAGCCAACCATATGGCCTAGATATTTGGTATCTCTTTTATCTATATTCTGACTATGGAAGAGGTACCAGCAAACATCTGTATCACATATCGCTACTCCATATTGCTGGCACCCTGACCTCGTCTTTTTCCCATGGGATCGTGAGTTTCCTGTAGCCTCACCTAATGCCTTCTTCTGTCGGTTACAAGCCACACAGCGTAGGGATTCTTCCGTTTATCCCTTGTGAGTTGTTACCGATCCCTAATTTCTTATATAGTTTGTGGCTTGCCTTCTTGCTCTTCAGCTTTCCAGCTTTCCAGCTTTCCAGCTTTCCAACTTTCCAGCTTTCCTGCTTTTCTGCTTTCCTGCTTTCCTGCTTTCCTGCTTTCCTGCTTTCCTGCTTTCCTGCTTTCCTGCTTTCCTGCTTTCCTGCTTTCCTGCTTTCCTGCTTCCGCCCTTCGGGCCGCCTTCATTGGACTCAGGCAGCAAGGTGTTCTCGGGCACACAACAGTTTGCCCCGCAACTCAAGCTTTCGCCCTCTTCAGTCGAATTTTCTCTCCAACACGACACCCATCATCACTATGGTCATTCCCACCATCAAATGATTAACCATAACTACGACATATAGATACTATTCGAAGTAAAGGTATCACAAAGGTCATGCGTCAAGTGCAAGCTGAAGAAGCTGATGTTGGGACAATATGCGCCCAGGAGGTACAGGCAATGCCCTCAAAGTTTGCGAAGTAATCAGCATGCTGAAACGTCAACAGCTGTCTCTGAATGAAGTCGAACTGGAGTGGCAACTGGTTCCAGATCTGCAAAAGAATACACCGACACAGCATGCAACTAAGGGGTCGGTGTTGGCGATTGTAGTTGACATGACCGAACCGAAGGGGCACATCCGAGTTCATGATAGCCAAGACGAGCAAGTTGGTGTGGTCCAGGGTCGGGCTAACAAAGGCTGCATGGTGATAGTCCCCTGGACACCTGGGTGGCAATACATCTGTTACGGTCCGAACCGTGTTGCTTATGTCTATTCTCAAACTCAGAATCCTACATAATCTGCTCTAATTCCGTTGAAAGACGCATTATCTCTCCAGGGTTGCATCTGAATGTGACAAAAGGCCACTGCTCACTGTCAGGTATTGTGAGTTGCACTTGGAGATCTGATTCCTTGGTCACCGCTAACAGCCGGAAAGTGTTCAAAACCCCCAACTTGTAGACCTTCCCAGTGAGTGGAGCTTCCCACCAATCAGTGTGTGCTGTGCTGCTAGTGGAGTTGTCTTACCGTCGGACAGCCGTGGGCCATTTCTTGGCTCAGCAATGTCCAAATCACTCAATTCGTGCTCCTCTGTAATGCGCCTGATCTGCGGAGCTGGTTCTCCACGAAATTCAGTGTCGGCAAACTTGCGTTTACAACCTTGCACCACTTTACAGTGGTCGGCCGTCGCAATGGCTGGAGGTTCTTGATATCAGAGCTGCTCCAACCATGGAAAGAGTACCTACAATTTTCTTTGATTCCATTCTCATGCTTTTCTCTATATTTGCCAGCCACCATCTTGAACCCGTTGGATATTGTGATTATCCGTTTTAACTGCTCGAGGAATGCGTCATGTTTCTTTATCTCGTAGAGTGCAGTCTATGAAAAAGTGAACGAACACAGTAAAAACATGTCAAAGCCGACATCGTCATGAATCCTCTTCAGGAGTTTGAAGGCGGCCTTGCGCTTCGACATAGTGGATGCGCTGTCTTCAGGGCGGCACCCCCCATCTGGAAACATGCTGATGGCTGTGGAAAGGTTGGCCTCGTGCCTGCTAGTTGTTTCCACATTGTTCTCGAAATACTTCAGCAATTTCTGCAAGGATTGAATATGCTTGTCCATGATGAGGAGAGAGACGAGGACACGGGAGAGAACGAAAAGTTCAAATTAAGGAGAGGGAGAAAGCAAGAAAGTGAGAAAGTGAGAAAATGAGAAAGTGAGAAAATGAGAAAGTGAGAAAATGAGAAAGTGAGAAAATGAGAAAGTGAGAAAATGAGAAAGAGGAAAGGTGAAAGACAGGAAATAATGGAGCCTCGGCTGTCTTCAGGTAAATTCGAAGTCATTTCGGCGTATGGCGGATTCGCACCATTCAAATTATAATAGGCTAGCTTATCGGTCGATACTGATTGGCTATACGCGGAGCAATCCTAAACATGTCCATGGCTCTCATGCGGATATTAACGTAGTGCCCAAGATCAGATGGGCAAGCTGAATCATCAATAGACCACCGGATCTGGCGATATGAAAATCCGAGACACTTGAGATACTACTACTAGATTCAACAACGAAGAATAATATTTGTCGTTGCTCGCAACGGTTTCAAGGCACACCGCATGAATGTCAATACCACAATGAAGTCTGTTTGCGTACCCCCACGTTGTGGAGTTTGCCGTTTTGAGATCCAACACGGCGACAGCATCGTTGCAGGTAAGATCCACATAATATTTGTGACCACTAATCTGATGTTCTTAGTGCGGCCGCTCGACTCCGAACGATCTCAGCCTTACAAGCATAGTATTGTGGGCTTTACCGACAGCGACCCGGACATGGAGTTTTTCGAGTGCTGTGGCAGATGCCATCATGATGAGCAAAGAGTTGGCTATCATGTTGAATGTATTAGTGGCATATCCAACGCAACACTATCAAAAATTCTCGAGACAACTGCATCTGCATACGACCCCCCCGTAATTGCCCAACAAAGACGCATTCGATGGTTTCAGTCCCGTTTAGCTACAATCCTCAAAACAGCAACCCGCCATATTCTCCATTTACCGGAGGAAGTTCGTAACATCATCGCCAAATGGGCCTTGGACTCTCGCATTACCCGTCATCGTTTGGCCACCGATTATGCTATCAAAAGATGCACGGGGGAAATGGGCGTCGTGTCGTCCGGGTTGTCCGTCAAGATTTGCGAGAAGATTTATGCAAGATATGTCGATTTCGAGGGTGTCCAATACATTGCCTACTTGACGAATACAGCCAGCGACGAGAGAGACATCATCCTGTTCGATCCAAGTTCACCAACATCCATCGACAGCTTGTATATTTCAAGTGATCATCTAGGCGTCCGACAGCTGTTGTTTGCCTGTTCCTCAGAACAGTGCACCATCGAACAAGCAGTAGGTATTTGGTGGAGAACAGTGAAACTGGAAAGCCTCGGTGGTCTTATCCGGTCTCGTAGTGATGTAAGTATAGGTCTGGTACGCAGGTAGTCCCGGCAGCTAAATCTACTTCTGACATTAGGGATTGAAACTGCGCGATCTCCATGGTGCAAATACTGTGTTGTCCGATGTCTTTTGGGATCTTCCACAGTTTCCACCCAGGCATATTCGGTTTGAAAGCCTATGCAATGCAGAACCAGGCGATCACATGTCGACAGTATCTTGTAACGATCCACAGAACACGGCCTATTCTCTCTGCTGGAATCGAAAAATTGTGATGCTACATTCACACCGAGCCGAGGAGAATCTCGACTTTTATCAATACATGCGAACCACGGACGAAACTGCCTTGTGGTTGTACATGCCAATGCATGCGGATGAGATACTGACTGAAATTTGGAGATTCAATGGTCCATTCAAAAGTGCTATTGCTCTACTAGTTCGTCTCGTTCTCTTCCTGAGCTGTTTTGAGGTCTGCTCACATCGCACAGTTGGTGACGAATCAGGGACGCTCGATCTTTCTAGGGGTGCAGCCTCGCACAAACTGGAGCCGTTCCGACTACACTCTTCTTGACCTACCTAGCAAAAGCTCGAGCCGTATTTACGCTGAGACGACAACATTTGGTGTACGAAGTTTAGGCTTCGAGACGCCCCGACCTAATCCCCAAGATCGAATACCCAGAGTTGATTGGCCAATCTCGTCATATCCGATATTTCGCCCTCATGAGAACTTTGCCTGGAACAGAGCCAAACTCAGTGACGTAGTTCAGTTTGTCCCATGCTACGGCAATATCCACCGAAAAACTATCATCATTGGACTCTTGCTCCATTATACCGACGGCAAAACAGCTTGTGTTGGTCAAATCAGACTCGATCGCTTAGGAGATGCTTTAAGTATTCATTCTGTTCGGAAACTTTGGCTAGGTTTTTGGCTGACGGACGACGGACCTTGTGTATCGCATGCTGTCTTGGCCCCAGAACAGCCCACGCTGCTAGATTGCGAGAGTTGGTTCGGGGTGGACTGGTGTGGCGACCTTGAATGGTGGTTTTCTAACCGACAGTGTCAGCTATTTTACCAAGGGCGGCTCAGTCCAAGAACAACCATGTTCGGGAGGAGCAGAGTATGAAAAGTGCACTGGTTTCTAAGGACCTGTTCGGAGAAAAGGTGTGTTTGGGTGAGATTGTACTTCGTCCAAAAAGGACGTTGCTCACATGCCACATCATCAACAACCACAACAGCAACAAACAAATGGCGATTATTTGATAGTTGTAAGAAATTTTACGATGACAATAGCCTGCATACTTAAGCAACCCTAAGCTAACCCTGAGGAACTAGAGTGCTTGGCGAAAATGGCTTCTTGTGCTAGTCGATGGGATAGGCCGACCCTTAATTTTATTTCATCAATTTCCTCCCACGCCTCAGCAAATATCAGCTGCCATTCCACCAACTTATGAGCATCAAGAGAAATCGATAATGAAATATCGTAAGTCACACTGTTCCACTTTCAGCCTGTTTCAACTGTTGTACAATCGACATGAGTGTCTCTCTAAAATCTGCTACACACACACACAATTTATTACGCCCGGCGGCAATGCCGAAAGGGCAACTAAAGCTGATTACATGTACATTTCTGACTTTGTGCCATGGTCTCCTTGAAGCCCATACTGTCTCCATTTTCTGCTTCCCCCTCCATTTTCTGCCCTACTCGCTACGGATTCCCGCGTTTTAGTGTATTATGGATTAGCATGCAATCTCGGAGCCTATTCTGCAAGTGTTCAACGTCCTATCTACGGCGGCTGAAGCGGTGCGTGCTGTCTGTCGCGGGTTGATGGTTGATTGAGATTATGTCGGTTTTGATTAGTTAAGGTGACTCTCCCCCTCCGTTTCTCATCTTGCGTCCAGCCGACCTGTTGCCAGCGCGAAGCGTATCGTCGCTCGAACTGCTTGCATGTTTGGCGTCCATTTATCGTCATCCGTTGCGCTTTTGCCCCAAAGGTAAAAGGATATGTTACTTCTCTGTGTTTTTGTGCATTGGAGCATCTCTGCCTGATGTGTCGTCCACTTTGTGCAGCGGAAGAGGAAGTGCTCGACTGTCTCTGTCGCTCGACCGCAGACACAGACGTGTGAGGGCACTACATCTATCCGATGCAAATAGTAGTTCAGTCTCGCCATCCTGGTTCTAAGCTGTGCAAGAGTGGAGGCTTCTTTCCAAGTGGCTGACGGCTCTACTCTCCGGAGTACGAGCCCATGTGTTGTAAAGCTAGAGATGCCCGACGGCGCTGTCGCTGATTACATGAATGGGGTTCATCATTCAGTTGATTCGTTTCACATCGGTACTCTTCGCGTCTCCGGCATGATGGATGCCGCCGGGCGTAATAGGCCTAATAAATTGTGTGTGTGTGTGTGTGTGTGTGTGTGTGTGTGTGCCTGTTTTCGATAGGTCGCATAGAAGCCACGGCAGTTTTGCACATAACAGGTGATTCAAAAGGAGTCAAGAGGTTGATGGCGCCAGAAGTGGCCTCAAGCCAGGCATTGGCAGATTTGATTTCAGTGTGTCTCTACTGAAAGCGTTGCAGGCGAACTCAACACCAATTCATTTGGGAGCCAGAACCGTCTTTCTAACGAGAACCAATAAGCAATCCCAATGGCCTTCCTAGTTGTCTGGGTATTTAAGATTGCGCATAGCTCGTGTCGCCCTAAGTCTTTTTAAACGTACATACATACATCGAAACACCTTGGAATTAACTCTAATGGACTCTCTCTGGCAAGTAACGCGTTAAAATCAGTGAAAGTGAGCTTACAGGAAGTAGGAACAATCTAATCGTTGAAGACGAGCGCTGTTGCTTAGCAGTTTCCTTAGCTGTGAATATCCCACATGATGGCTCGCAGGAGATATCAGCGCAGATGAATGGTGCTGTAGGAGATCGGTTCATGTCATATTTGGTAGGTTGTCTCCGCGGCCCACTACATGGTCGAGAATTTATCACCAAAATCGCCGCGCTGCTTGCATGCTTCAAAATACGATCAAAATCAACAACCTCGGATCTTTGGCAAAAGGGAAACCTGGTTTTTGAACTCGATAAAATAATGGACTACGACTTCAGGCACGTCTACGTTAGCATGAGAGTGTTGGAACAGACCTTGCGGTTCTCTGTTCAGGCACTCGAAATTCAATCACCAGGTGAATCTTTTGCGCGCGGTTTACTTCCTCCGTCTTACGGCCATAATCCTGGCTTGGTGTCAAGTCGGCAGCTGCAGCTGTACTGCTGTATCCGTAGCTTGTTCCCAAGTACCCACGAAGCATCAATGTTCCGAGTTCATCGTCTTACTGAACCGGCCAGCTTCGACTTGCCTCGGTCCATTAAAGGCTCAAGCGAAAGCGATTTTGACTTCGAGTTTTCCTCTCAAATAGAATCAGAATCAGATGTTCTGTCATCTGAAGATGAACACACAGAATCTTCGATTTCAGAGTCAGATTTCAATACGGAGCCAACCATGTCAGATGATTACCGTTCCGGGGAAAGCTCTGAATCGTACATAGATGAGGTGGATGACCTAGATTGAGACCAAAAACTTCCTTTTCATTTCGTCCAGGGCTATTTTTACAGAAGCTGAACCTGATTTTGATTATCTGGATAGATTCTACTGACTACTCCGTTGCTTCATTAAAACTCGATGTAACTTCCATTACCGCTGGCTATGTCGCACTCTCTTTACAGGCTTAATAGTGCAAGGATTTTAAGACACAAACTCAAATAGTGCAAAAGTAATATATATATATATATTTCGGTTCGTTTTTTCTCCAGGCCGCTTACACGGCATGTCATCCCAACGGGCCAGCCCAAGAGTTTTACCTCCCCTTTTTACCAAGTATCGAGGCGAGGATTGATTGTAGCAGCTTTCCTCAACGCGTAAGGGCCATATGAAGCAGCTATGAAGTTACTCTGCATATGTCAGCACCAGAATACGTCTTGCGAGGTTCTCACATACACTGTCGTCTGGTTGGTGCCCCGACTCTAGTATTTTGAGAAAGTCCAAGGCATCGTCGGACCACCCAGGTATGCTAGCCCCCAGGTGCTCCATAATACACTGCAGAAAAGCGGCTGCAATCTTGGGAGATAGAGCTAAAGCCAGGCCGGGATACGAGGAAGTCTCAAATTCGGGTACTCAATGGTTATTGGCAGGTGCACGCTGTTTGGTTGTACATTCTTACCAATTTTAACAACACCAAAGGGCGAAACTCGAATAGACCGGACTCCAAACCGCATCGGCAAATCTTGGAGATGTTTAATGCCATGAAGGAGCTAGGAATGCTAAGCTAATGCGACCAATTGACTAACTAGGACTTACGAACCTGAGACATCACTGCAGCTACCTCCAACTCGGAAGTTATGCGAAGGTCAAATAAATTCAAATCTACAAGCTCATATGTTATATAGACGCTGTCGCTAAGGTAGAGACCAAAGAGTTGTACGATATTTGGATGTGATGATCTGGCCAGAGTTCGGAAGCATGCGATAGTCATATGAGGCACCTCCTTTACCACAACTGAGTGAGGGCCTTTGAAGTAGCCTCGGTGCACACCAATCCAGCTGACAGCATCACCCCGTGCTCTTTTGTGATCATCTTTCGGATGCCTTTCGGCATAGACTGCTGGAAGCGCTCTCACGTGGGTTATTTCGCAATCACCTTGCAAAAATGGCGCACGCCTTAACATGACTGTAGAGTGGGCAGCAAAAAGCAAACAAAAAAAACAAATTAACAAAATGACACGGCACTGCCAAGTGGACCTCATGGTATTATATGTTGGGCTGAAATGGGGACCACAACAGGACAGTCATGCATTAAGGTGAAAGAAGCGAATAAGAACCGTAGAGTATGTATCACGCTGGGTGTTGCAGGTTTCGGGGTTAGAATCATCGCTCCAGACCTGACCAATTTTCATGGCCTAAGCGAAAGAGCAGCTTGTGGCGTTGTCTAGTATCGGCGAACTCAACGAAGCCCTCCACGCGTCAATAAGATGCTGGTATCCTGAACTGGCGTTAATGGAGCGACAGAAAAGCGTCCCTTTTTTCTCCTGCGTCACTGAGTGCAGTTCTGTAAAGTATTATGGCACTGTGCAAGGCAGTATTGAGCTTAGAGCAACTATATCTCCACTTTTGAACACAAACATTTTCTCTTTCTACTGGGGAAGGCTACTGTACTGTACTCCGGGGTACGTTGATTTACTCAACAAAGTCAAAAGAACTTGGCACGGCTTGATTGTTACAGTTGGATCCGAAATCGGTTTCCGGCATTATTGTTCTGGCGTTTCCAACCAAGAGACAATAATGGACCTGTTTGCTGACATGGTACCTGCGAACGCCTCCACACTACTTGCTAGAGAGAAAAGGACACAGAAAGTGGCAGCTGTTGTGGGCGCTCAACCCTATGTTTGCAAGGTAAAGAGCTGATCATGGATTACCTACAGGGGTATCATCATCTTCTGTCAGCAAGTGGATACCAAAATGTCCAGGAAAGAAATGTTTCTTGTGTGAAAAGCATGAAACCGATTTCGAACACGACTGTAACAACAACTTCCGGGCGGCTTCAAAGGCTCCTGAATGTGTACAGATTCATTTTTTTTCTTTTCCAAATCTCACACTATCTATATTAGTGGTGATTTGGAGGGCAAACTTAAGCTTAGAGTGGCTCTTTGTGCTGGTCTGAAAGCCATGTAGCCCACTGATTTTAAACGGGGTCACATGGTACTGTCGTGCACCTGACAAGAACTTCAAGGACATGAAGGAAGGTTTCTATGTAGTTTTACACACACAGAGAGAGAGAGAGAAAGTTTATTACGCCCTGGCTAAGCCATAAAAGGCTCTTGTGTCTATCTTAGATGCTCCCGTTGTTGACTTTTACGTTTGGGCAGGGCATAGTTCCGGCTGAGTACTGCTCTAACACCTCCGTAAGCAGAGTAAAATGGTGTTCAATCAGTTCGTAGGCGCGATCCTCAAGAGAACATGAATTAACAAACCCAAAAGCCGTTTGTGGCTTCTTAACCCCAAAGAGTAAGTCCTGCCTTTCTCTGTACAGTATGTAAAAAATTAAAAAAAAAAAAAAAAAACTCGTAAATGCCAAGACTCAAAGTTATCCGCGAAAGCAGAAACCGACTTCGAGTATTTCTCCGAAATATTGCAGTCACCTGGCGCACATCTGGCAACACTTGCTAGTTCCTGCCCCACAGATTATGGTAAAGACCAGAAAATGGGTGGCATTAGGCGATAGCGATAATGGCACCACTGAAACCAGAATGGCTCCAGACAACGGTCCGAACATGACTGGATCGTATTGAGCAAACCTAAGTCGGCCTGGACTGGACCAGATTGAGCCAGAGGGAGCTTGACTGAGCCAGAATGAGCTTGACCGAGCCAGAATGAGCTTGACCGAGCCAGGATGAGCTTGACTGAGCCAGAGGGAGCTTGACTGAGCCAGAGGGAGCTTGACTGAGCCAGAGGGAGCTTGCCTGAGCCAGAATGAGTCGACTGAGCAAGAATGAGTGACTTCGACTGAGCCTGGCTGAGGCCAATCCAAGTTGACGGATTAGGCAAGGCACTTTGGCTGTCTTGAACGAAATTTTTAACACTAACTATGATTTTGTTTGTTAATAGCGTCCAAAGTCAACTTTTGTTCACGTCACGCTTATGAAAAAGTAACTCACATCATAGCTGATAGAGCCGCCACTACTTGAGTACCGGGGGGAACTTGATCGCCATAGCGCATCGACTAACAAATAAAAAACAAGAACAAATATACTCATAGCATCTCATGAGCAACGAGTTCAACGTTTCACACCATCGCTGAGTAAAAACAGTGATGAATCAGGGCGCTAACCCGGCTTTTCTTGCGATCCTGGGTCCAGTCAAACATTGGAAATAGTAACCACAGCCTTGTACTAGGTGTGTATACCTACTCCATCGTCTGTTTCTAGGCTGTATCCGGGTTTCAAGCCTCATTCTACCCGCGGAGACGACGCAGATGATAAGGACGATATTGTGAAACATATGATTTGAGACCCTGAAATCATTGAGAATTTCTGCGATAATCCGGCGTTACTCAGCTACTCGAAACATATTATTAAGCAGTTTTGTATTGCGTGTAAATGACTGGAATTACTAGTTCTATCTTTGTTTTGCCTTAGAATTATGTTTCGCGACATTTTCCTAATTACTGCTGAACGCTATTTAACAGCCGCTCGGCAACCACGGTTAGGGTAGCCTTTGTTTCCGGCCCGATGGTGATTATAATGAGCTTACCGTCATCTGGGAGTTACACTGGTGTCAGTAGCCCCTGGCGAAAGGGCTGTTTAAAGGAAAGAGAAAATACGAAGACAGCTCGCGTATTTGTCTCCTTATCGATGTCTTCGGGTTGGTGAAGGTGACGTAACTGTAATCCTCAAGTTGGGTGTGTCGGCTAATTTTCGGTATTCTTGCCAATATTGGTCATAATAACGACTCTTCCCTCTGCCAGGACAAATCGCGTGTAAGAGTAGTGGTCTGTATTTTGTCTGGGATGATGCCAGAGAGGATTGAACCACATTAATATTTAGGCTTCCTTCACATATGCTCTGATAATTGTCAACATTGACCAAAGTACAGTATGCCACCAATATCGGAACATGTTACTTCTGCAGAGCCATTCACCTGATCCTCTTTTTCAGGACGCTTTCTTGCCTCTTTCGGCTACAAAAAGAGTTACAAGATGTGATAGCTGCCCTCCAATGTTATAAACGTGGTTCTAGATTAGGGCCTATTTTACACGGTGCATCCTTTCTGGACTGGACAGTGTACGAATCATGTATCAGTGGCTTTGTCTCTCTATGTTCACTGGCCGTCGAGCGTGAAAATCACTGGAGTGGCGGGAGTTTCAAGTGGTTAGTTCAGTGTGTATCTTTGAGGGCGGCTGGAGTTGTCCACTACCGCAGGCTTTGCGCAAATCCCAACCCTGTAGTTAGCGTTGGACATTGGGATTGATCTTCTGTTTAAAGCCTCCCTGTTAGTTTTGATTCCATTCGTGCTACCCTCATTGCCTCCTTTTACTTTTGCGATCCGCGTTTGAATGCGTCAAAAGTGTTCCAGTTGCTCAACTATCTCTGGGTAGAGGTATGACTTAATCAACCAAAAGAGGAGAACGCATGTCGCTGTTACTTACTGAAAATACACTGTTCCAAGTCGCAGACACATCAGTACGCCTAGTGGTGGCACCGTGCACCTTAATCTCGCCTCATTATTGTTACCCAGCTGTCCATTTGCTAGTACGTAATGTGTAGTCTGAATGAAGCTATTTGAAATGATTTAGCCTTGGTTGAGTATCCCAGAGCCTCCAATCAGGATCCTTATCATAGTGATTCATCTTGGTGATTCTGGGGATGCTGGGATCACCCTGTCCTACCCCTGGCCTCACCATAGTGATACCCAGCTTCCCCTGGATGGTGAGCTTAAAGCAGCGAAATGCACCCAACTCACCCTATTGGTCAAAGGGTGATGACCCGAGGAACCTCCGAATGTAGATTCCGTCTGTTGGCATATTTTCCAAGGCTAAGTTCGGCTCTTCGTTAGCTATAGGGTATAATCAGAACTCCGATTTCTGTCACCAGGCAAGCGACAGCGACAGGGTTACGCTTTACCAACGCCTGTGGGATAGAGGGGGCTTTGGGTTGACGCTATCGAACTATCGAGATATTATGTACGACAAGACGGCTGTTACGATCGGTACATTTAGTTACTGTACGCCGTAGCTATATAGTGCAGAACAGGGGATAATGATGCCGGAGTCATCATTACCGAAGCTTTTGCTTTGTGCCACAGTTGGTTGCCCTGACCTGCTCGTAACAACGGCAAATTCAAGCCTATACGAGTTTTGGATGCGTAAGACTAGGGCTTGAATGTCTAATCCTGAGAAGATGGATATTGGCGCTAAACGAGTCAATCTCGAGATGGACTACTACGAAATGCTAGACCGCCCGAACGTTAAGCTTATTAATCTCAAAAAAACACCGCTTAAATCATTCTCTCGAAATGGCGTTGTGACTGAGGGCCACGACAGTACTTTGGACCATCACGAACTGGACGTCGTGATTTTGGCTACGGGCTATGACTCCGTGACGGGAAGCTTATTGGGTATGAATATCCACGATAGGCACGGAGTGCGCCTGGAAGAGAAGTGGAAAGACGGAATAAGCACCTACCTCGGCATGCTAGTACCTGAAATGCCGAATGCGTTTCTCCTGTACGGGCCTCAAGGGCCTACAACTCAGACAAACGCCCCATCTTTTATCGAGTTGCAAGTTGACTGGATAGCCAATCTTCTTAAGAGGATGCGAGACGAGAGTATCGACTTTGTATAGCCCTCCCAGGAATCTTGTCGGTTATGGACAAAGCAGGTAAACAATGCCTTTGAGCCAACGTTGTTTCGAGAAAGCACGGCATGGTGGACTGGTGCGAATATAGAGGGGAAGAAGGTTGAGCCACTTGTGTTTTTCGGCGGTGTTCAACGGTGGTGGCAAGAGTGTCAAAGTTCTCTGAAAGACTGGTCTAACTTTTGTGTCTCTGGGATGTAAAACAGTCATATAAAGATATTTGCATATGCTTAGTCTTTCTGCGAATTCATTTCTCGAAGCAGAATGCGCTGGAAGGCTCAAGGCTGTATCGGTCTGAGCTGCGATAATTGACCTGCAACTTGAAGTGCATGGATGGTTTAGTTTTTATTGTGAGAAGTATGAGCACATCCAGCAAACTCACTCGAACTGTTGTTATTGCATAGCTTAATCAACATACGTGAGCGTCTCCAACACATGTTATTTGACCGAGCTGCTTCGACCTCCTACGAGTAAATTAACTGCGAAAGCGCCAGTGTCCTCGCGTGAACTCTGCAGGGCGTGGCTCATGGTGGACATTTTGCAGGCAGATAATAAGGATTAGACGGTTGAACGGAAGCCAACGGAGCCACACTTGAACATCGTCTGGGATACTAGCACGGAAATGGTTGTTGTTGTCAAAGGCTTTGTAACATATGCCGTGCCCAACAAAATCTTTAGTGACACAATTTGCTGCTTCTGTCCTCTCCAGCATACCACCAATCCATAAATCTCTTTGAGGTTCGTCATTTGGAGCCCTAAAGAAAAAGTAAGCTCAGGTCTGTTTGTGCCTTTCAGCCTACAATACCAGTGGGTTGACGTGAACCGACTGCTATGGTAAGTCCTATTGAATAAATGTACAAATTCCTAGACCGAAAGCGATACCGATTTCGTCTCGGCCAAGGTGTTCTCACTGGTTTCATCGTCATCCAGCCCTGAGTCGGTTTCGTCAGAAGTTCCGCCAGATTTTTGCAGAGGTGATATGTGGATAGCTAAAACTCACCCCATGGGCAATTTCGAGTGCAAAATCGGGTTTCATGGTCAAGGCCTCACTTTATTTATTTGGTGCGTCAGGTTCGTGTTGAAGGGATCCCAGATCTGGAAAAAGGGAAGACTTGATGTCCCGAGGTAACTGTCGGCCTTGTCGCAAGTCCAACTAACCCAATCACGTCGCTGCTCGCCGTTGACATGTGGCTTGAATCATGCCTGTTATATGCACCGACTCTGTCATCTATGGCATGCCTTACCGTTGGTCGTAATCCTTGTTCTCTCCTCGAATAGGTGACTTTATGAGTAGTTGACTTTAAGCAGGTAGAGTGAGTGGTTGACAGCCATCGGTTGTGGTCCTTCGATAGTGATCTCTCTGCTGTTCAGCCAGAACTGGACGCCTGCTCGCTCCAAAGTTCTTAAAGCGCGACGGCCCCTAGTATAATCCAATGCCTTTTCACAACTTACAGTACTGCCAACCGCCATGTTTCAAATCGGCTGGGTAATACTTGCTTTCATCTACGCTCAAGCCGTGGGTATATGCGCAAGCGCCAATTGCCGTTCAGGATATCGCAATGCTGTTTATTTTACAAACTGGTGAATATATAATCGCTAGGATATGAATTAAATACTTACGGATAGAAGGTCTATATACGCTCGGGGATACCATCCTCACGATCTTCCCGCAGAGCAGATCAGCGTTCTCCTCTATGCATTTGCTAACGTGCAGAGCGACGGTTTGGTGTTAGTACGGCGAGCCATATTGATCAAAGCCTTCTTACTAGCGTTACAAACAGGGTCTCCTCTGATTCTTTTGCGGACCTTGAGAAGCCATATGACGGCGATTGTAATTAGTAAACCACCCAGATTATCTTTTCGGACCACTTACGGCTCCTAGCTAGGAAAAGGTGCGAGAACGACGTCTGCGGATGCGTGAAACAGCTATATCTCCTCAAAAAAACCTACCGCAAGCTTAAAGTGCTCCTTAACATCGGCGGGGCGACATATTCAAGCAACTTTGCTGCGGCCGCTGCTACCGAAGCAAAGAGAGCCCTCTTTTCACGAAGTGCGATCGCCCTGATGAAAGACTGGGGGTTTGACGGGCTTGATATTGATTGGGAGTATCCCGTTAATGAAAAGGAGGCGCAAGACTTCGTCCTACTATTAGGCAAAGTACGGTCGGAGATGGATTCATACGCAAGCCAGTATGCGCCTGGCTACCATTTTCTCTTAACGATATCGTCACCCGCTGGGCCTTCGAATTACGACATATTGCCGCTCAGTAAGATATCAGATATTATTGATAATTTCAACCTGATGGCCTACGACTATTCCGGTCCATGGAGCTCTATGACGGGACACAAAGCCAACTTGTACTCAAGTCCCATCAAGCCTAACTCGACACCGTTTTCTACAGATGCCGTCGTCGAGGACTATATATCCAAGGGCGTGCTGCCTACCAAGATTATTCTTGGTATGCCCGTGTACGGCAGAGCATTTCAGCAGACCGGCGGGCTCGGCCAGGCCTACTATGGCGCGGGCAACGGGTCGTGGGAGCAAGGCGTGTGGGACGCCAAGGCCCTGCCACGACCTGGGGCGATGGAGTATCACGACACGGCAGTTGGTGCCAGTTACAGCTACGACACCGATACCCAGGAGCTCATATCCTATGACAGCCCGTCAGTGACCAGACAGAAGGTTGCGTATATTATTGAGAGCGGGTTAGGGGGGAGTATGTTCTGGGAGGCGTCCGCGGACCGAGTGGACGAGACAGGACTTATCCACGCCAGCTTCAACGCTTTAGGGGGGGCCGCCAATGTAGACTGTTCTGAAAACCTGCTGCATTATCCCAACAGTCGATATGCAACTATCCGCAATGGATGAGATACCTCCAAGTCGCCAATATTGGATTTGCATTGTCTTTGGAAGTCGATGGATATCATCATTGGGTACTGTAGTACGCACTCTAGTTTAACAATGACTTTGTACCAAAGAACGCAAATCTCATCTAGTTCTCTATTTCTCGACTGCCTTTGTTTTCGAATCTAGCATTGCCGCATGGAGCTTGAATAACACTAAATACTTCATTACAGCAGTAATAATGCCCTGCAGTGACCAAACACACCACAGGCTTGTGGGATGTATCGCAAGGGAGCATGCAAGTTCTGGCTACAGCATGGTCGTTTTGACTTATCCGGTCGAGTACACGTTTGAGATTCGGGCTTTAACTTCTGCAACGGAGACGAGGGGGTCGAATAATCTTGCGGGTCCTCCAGAGGTAAGGTGCAATATAATACTGTACGGCTTGTAAGTAAATGAAGGGAAATTATGTACTGTACAGTAAGTAACGCCTGAAGCTACTTTGTCAAAGTCAATCGTATACAGAAAACAATCCCCAAATGCCTGGTCTCGATGTATAAGCCATTTATACTCGTTTTGTTCCAGGTTTGAAGCTGGCTAATCCTGTAGGGATTCACACAGTCGTGTGGCACTAGACGAACGGGCCGAGAGAATCACGCACACGTTGCGAATTAGGCCTTTTTAATCTATTCTGTCTCTTTACTGTGCAAATCACAGCTGATGAGAGTTCCACGCTACATCATCCTTCCCCTCCCCATCTCGTCGGGCGCTTGAAACTCCTAATGCGAGGAATGTTCTTGATATTGCAAGCTATGAACGGAGATTTATTCTGTTTCCTGTTTTCTGTTTCCTAAATATAGGAACCGGCACGAAGTCACATGATATACCTACTATAGCAAATCTGTCCGTCAGATGGTTGAGCTGCATGTCATTGGCGAATGGTGGTTGCTGGAACGGCACATCTTCGATTCGCTTTAATATCTTGCCGAAATCTCCGCAGTAGACCTTTGCCTGCTTAGACGAAAGACGTCCGTCTCTTATAGTTTGCTTGAAATCGTTGTTTTTACAATCTGACAACTGGATATCAAGGAGCCTTGTCCGCAACTGGGCCGGACTGAGTGAGACGTCCTTAGCATCCCTTCTCGGCCAAAGGTCTTCGGACAAACCGAGAGTCAATGACCCAAACTGGAGTGCAACGCAGTCTCGTTTGGAATGGGCGCACCGCTGAAGCTGGGGAGAGCTAACAGAGGGGTTAGGGTCATTGACCCAGTCGATCAATGCTTCGCTGTATTCGTACAGCCCCGTCAGCATGCACTCGATCATCCTTTCCCTCATCCGCGTAATAGATTCTTTTCAAGGTCAATACCTTAGCAAGTGCGCTTATGGATCCCTTTTCTTACCTTCGACTCCCGGAGGGAGCGCCATGGAGCTGAATGAACTGACGGTGTTCACTTTGGAAAGTTCGTTTAGATAAGACACCTGCGGCCTAGAAACACCAAATGCACCGCCAGGAGAGGTGAAAGCTGAGGAGGCAGGCTTGGTTTCTGGAATGGGAGCGCCAAATGCACCCCCAGGAAAGGTGAAAGCTGAGGAGGCAGGCTTGGCTTCTGGAATGGGAGCGCCAAATGCTAGTCTTGCGCCGACCCTGTTGAACACAGCAGTAATGCCGAACTCCCAAGCGATCCAGAGCCAGTCAGGCTCATGCCCTTCTGCGTCAATGAGAATAGAGAGTTGCTCCACCCATCTCTGGACCCATGGTTCAAGAACGGCGGTGAGAAACCATTTGTCTGAGAAAATTGCAATCTTCCTTAGCTCAGAGAGGGTTAAAGTGGAAGGCACTTGCCCGAACTGGATGTGAATGATATTCATCAAGGTCATCACAGCAGTGTGGCTATCCTCTCTGTAATCTAGGACAGGCCGCTCATCTTTACACGCCTCTACCCATTCACCTTCAAACATGCGTCGCCACACCTGAGAGGCTCGGGCCATCGCATCTGAAGAGACAAGAAGCGCGTGCAAGACTGATTTATCGTTTTGACGGCATTCAGTGACAATGGTTATGTTGTTGGAACCATTTCCTATGGTAATTGTCCGTTCAATGCGCCCAAGAAGCTCACTGGGGGCGAATATCCCTGACTATGAGGCCGTTAGCCTCATTCGAAATTTTCCCAGCTCCATTTTTTTGCAGGGAGCCAGGCTCAGCAATCTATCAGTTCAATCACTGACCTGCGTCTTCTTTGGCGACATTTCTAGTGGCGTAATCGAATGATTGCTATCGCTGAAGGGGCCGGGGCAGATGGTCAAATATCCGTCGTTGAACTTGGGGAGAAAGTAGATGGTTGAAGCGTCGGAAGGAGGAACTGAAGACGGGAAAATGCGAGGGGGGCGACACGCCTCCACGGTGACCTTGAGGCGGCGCGTACTCCTCACAGCTATCGTTCTGTTAGCCGGCTGGCTGTTCAGTCTCCTATCGGGTATGTTGAACGACGCTCGCTCATGGCGGGGGGCATGCTACACCCCGTCCTTTACCTGCACGGCGCATCCGAAGCCTGCGTTTGTTGTCTCACTCCCACAAGTGCTGCCCTCCCGCCCACCCTGACCCCTGAACAGTATTGTGATACCCCACAGGTCGGTCATACAGGACAGGGGCATGGCGCTTCCGCTCATTTGAAGCATCTGTACTTCGTCGGCGTTCCCTTCGACCCGGAGTGCTATTCCCATACCCTTTGCCTCGTGAGTGTTGATATCATTAACCATCCTAGGTCTGCAAATAATAGCTTTGGTGCTGGTTCTCGGTCAGCAGCAATCCCCTACATGATGGGGGAGGTGCCGGGATTCTCCAAGCATGGCCAGCGCCTCTGTATTCCTTGTCGCATCGAGCGCTTTCGGAGACTTCGACTTTTCTTTTGCCTGCACAATTATACCATCCTACGGCCAGCGGGCAGTAACACGAGATGCAAACCTGCGATGTGCATGGATGACGACAGTCTCCGAAGAAACGGATGAACGAGTTCGAATTCGTAAACTCATGGCCATCGTGAGATTTTCAAGTTGCTCCTGACGAACGGGGCCAGCGCATATTAACAGTGAAGGATTGACGTTGATTCTGCCTGCGTCTTACGATGGTGGACTCGACTGCACTGTCGTGCAAGGTGGGTGGGAGGCTGGTGGGATGACTTGCAACTGGAAGCTATGGCCACCAACTGGTTCTTCTACCAGGGTCATCCGCCCGGACCTCCAAGGGTCTCTCTTCCTCTCCACCTCTTTAAACTCACATCAGTGCATCCGGGTATTATCCGCGCACTCATGCTGCTGCGATGCGTGGTGGTCACAGCTAGAGGAGCTACTTCAGAGATGGCCAAAAAGCAAAATGATCCCACCTGCTCATTTACAATCGGCACTGTATGCGTTGGGTCCTCACCGGCTGCTGAGGCCTAGCACGTACCTCCCCCCCCCCGTGAGGTGTTCAGCTCAATCTGTTTTCATGTATCCTGCCAGACGGTGGATCCGGACATTGACCATTGCATATATCGAGGCATGCATTCAACTGTTAGATTGACGCCGGCGTCCGGATAAAAAGCTAGGAAATCTAGCTTAGGTGCATTCTTGCAATGTGCAGAAACCGGGAAGAATGAGTAGATACAAAACAGAACCCCGCTTCCACCGGGACAGGCATGAATCGTACAATCAACAACATGAATCACTCTTTGCCATACACTCGGTTATTTCTCCTATATTAAACTATCCAAGTCGGCATTTCGTTCATGAAACCTCCGCATGGAAGGACATATGTAAATGGCCGAATTGTCTGGAGAATCTTTTCATAATTCAAGCGCAACTTACTCAGAAGCGATGGGCCTATTGGCTGCGTGACATACCGCAACTATACGCTCATACGTCTGACATCATCCTTGTCGCTGTCTCCCGATGAGACAACTGGATAAAAGCCCATTTACTCATCTAGACAGTCTTTTCCTACTACATCACATCATGGGCGCAGCTGGCTGGTGGGACGTACTGCCGCGTGACATATCCTCCGCTCCACAACTCGTGCACAAGCTGTCAGGCTGCGTTCTTTTGCACGATTCTGTTACCTTACGACCGTACGAGCGCATGGACTCCAGTGCAGAGCGCTCTAAACTGCAAAGGCGCTCGCCTCAACGCTCTAGCAGCAGCGGAGCGTACGTAATGCGCCGGAGCAGGTAAGATCACCCTTAGGGCAGGCAGAAAGAAGCGTCCCATTCAGTCTCTCTACCGCAGGTCTCAGAGCCTGCATGCTCTCGACCCAAGCCAGAATCTTGACAGCCTCTATCGCTCCCCAAGTGCTTGGTCTGTGCGATTTGCCGCGAAGCCAAAAGAAAGGTGTGGGTTAAGTAGTGCTTGGTCAGATCATTCGGATCATGTGCTTGTAGCGGGCTTGTGTGACTTCGGAATGGCAGTTGCCCTCTGGCACCCACGTCAAATGGGCAGCTTCGCTGCCTTGATGGCCTGCTTCGGATGCGACGAGATGCTGGTGAATTATTTCAGCACGATGGCCGGATGTATCTCACCGAAGATGGATGCAGGGTGAATGAACGGTATTTAGTTTTGCAGAACTTCCCGACAACTTCTATCCCAGCTTAACAAGATTACGACAAGTCCATCACGACCCTCCAACCGAGAAGCTGAAAACAAAGCACCCCTTGAAATAAGAAGCTCTAATCTCTGCAATTAGTGGGCAAGACCCATTGGCAATGTATAGGCAAGTTGTGAAAGAAACATAAGTGAAGACAATGACCATCATTAATGACTGTACAATCTTCAAGCACTATTTTCACAAGCATCATCAACAAGTCGATAACGTAGTGAGGTGCAACGCAGTGCGTTGACACGCATTGGGTTGTTGATGTCTTAAGGATTTAGGAGTTTCCCTTACCTATTACAATAAAGTTGCGATCAACTGCAGGACGTGAACTGGTGTGAATTCGTGGCATGTTGTCGTGAATTCTGAAGCGCACCCTCGTTTACTACGCAGGAAGCGATGAGCTTATTCAACTGATCTAACGCTACTGGAATCTCACACGATAGTTGTAAAACCTTTGATCATGTATGAGTGAAGGCTTGAGCCCTGTATTGATTGTGATCCAATTGTTGCAATGGCCAGAATAATCGTCGATAACGCCAACGACTTGGATTTATTATTTACTGGGTCTAGGCTGGCAAGTTATCTACCGTCAAGCAGAAGAGCCTTTGTACTGCCCACAACGCGAAACCACCAAGCCGCAGCACGTTCCAGTTGCTCTAGTATCATACGTCTCGTGGAAATAGATACCACCGATACTTTAGGTATTATAGGTCTAGCGAGGATAGTTTGTTATGGCTATTTAGTAAATAGTTCGAATACCAAGACCGATACGAGGATATTCGGAACCCCGTCGCCACAACGTAGCTAGTTTCATTTAAGTAGATTCAAGGGATAACCAACTAGCAGTATATTACCTCGGCCCTATATACTATCTTATAGAGGAAAATATTCCTCGAGCTCTTTTACTACTTAGTAAGGTTAGGATAAATATCGACGACGGTATAGCGGCTAGTGAAGTAATTAGCAGAATAGGCAAGTATGGAGCGGTACTTTAGTTTCGGAATTATTATATAGACGGGAAGCATTATAGAACCTATTATCAAGCATAGCATAAAGCAATACGCTGCATGGGAAGTGTAAAAGGCAGAGCAGATGCATCGGTAGACACTAGAGTTAATGCGGAAGTTACTAGGACTCGAGAAATCCGATATAGTCGTCGAATGAACGACCTAGCACGCTTGCTTAGAACCAGGGGAATCACGAAGACTAGAACAACGAGATATATTCTACTACAGTGGCAACGCAACCCATCAAAGGCTACCCGAGGGTCAAATACCGTGCAAGATACTATTAGAATTCCCAAACACATCTATAACGAACTAGGCACATAGTAATCAGGCTAGGAAAGGTGTAAAAGAGTGACTTGATTTAGCAAGAGGGAAGCACGTACTTATACGCCAACACCCAAGTTCCAGAACTCTGAACCAGGCCTCCGGCGGTGCTATTCATTTGTCAAAAAGCAATAAAAGTCGTTGTTAGTCTCAACCTAAAAAAATCTCGCCATTACGGGTCTTTTTAACTAGTCTTCCCTCGATACTTTCCACTTAAAGCTACCACAATTATGTTCAATGTCGAACCCTACTTCCCCTCCGCTCCCTGATAATGAAGACCATTTCTTATCTAGCTTGCTGCCGCATACACAAAAAGGAACCACCGTTCCATCATATGCTGGAAACTCAACTCTCCTGGCTATCCTGCCACATTTACACTGCACAACCTTAACCTTGTCGTGTTCAATATCCCTCATATTAAATCTCCATGATTCCCGAGTCCTCCTCGAATTGAACCAGCGATCCACGCAGACCTTGCACTCCGTTTGCTTCAACACTATCCAACAACTGGACAGAGGTTCAAGAGTGGGACCACATATGTTTCCACATGTACATGACCATACTCTAGCATTTTTCAATTCAATAATCTTCCAGATAGGCGGCATTCCCCTGTTCTGAGTACACCTACTCAAATAGGTACCCAACCGTGGGCAAACCACGATCATCCTCTTGGTAACACACGCATACGCATGTACTATACTGGCGCCGACAGCATAGAAGAAAACATGACACTTTCGGTCGATAGCCTCCTGGCTCTCAAGCTTTTCTAACCAAAAGTAATCACTCCGTAGCAAATGAGTAACCCAGGTATACAGCGTCTTGCAAGTAAGTGCTACCCGCACTAGTGACTCGTCGTTAATTGGAAGACATCTAATGATGTTCTCCAAAACTTCTTTTGGGAATCCTAATAAAGAATTTACCATTCTTTCATCTCTCGATTAATCTCACACTCTTCGTTCGTTCAATGTCAACATAGAAACTTACGTTTCTTTCTATGATTTTTGTCCCCAAAAAGTCTAATTCTTTGAATTCCACAAAAGATGCTTTCCAAGTCTTCGCCGCAGGCGCTGTACAAAAAGATGCTCTATCCCAAAAGGAACGAACGCAGCACGCAGGTGCGTAGTGTAGGTGAAGCTATCATCCTCCCTTTTCCCAAAATTGCGGGGGCCTGTCCCCTTTATATTTCTCGATCGTCCTCAGATACTAGACCCAGAAAGGTAACTTCTGGTGCACCATGTGGGACCACTCGCAATCGAGGGCTCCGCTTCGACTACTGTCTCCACTCTAGTTGGTAGATGGTCACGTCCTCGGACCTTCGAGCTCGTTTCCATTACCTGTGTCTGTAGCCCCTCAGCCTTCCTCCATCGCCCTAGCTTTCTATAAGCCAACGCAACGTTTCTTATAATCGCCCTCGCGTCATTAGCTCGTTCCCCTACTTGCCAAAATAGCCCGTCCGCTTCTGCTGCCCAAGATAACAGAGCTTGTCGACTACGGGCTTTCGATGCGGCCCCTTCTTCCGCGAGCATCCGTTGAATTATCTCTGAACGATCATCTTCTATTGCCACTACCAAAGGCGTTAGGCGTAGGCTAGTGAGTGCATCCAAATTAGCTGCCTTTTCCAGAAGTAATTCGAAGACCCTAATATATTTATTTACGGGATCGGTGCTAGTTTATTTGCATCGCCAGAGCCCTCTTCTACTTCGTTTGCAGCCAAATGAAGCGCTGTCATTCTCGTGTCCGGGTCTGCCTAGTCGATGTTCACACGTGTGCCTCTCAGTAATAATTCAACAACCGGAGCACGTCCGTAGAACGCAGCCCAAGATAGCGACGGCATTCCGTTCCTGTTCGGTGAGCTTGGATCCGCCCCCACGCTCAAAATCATTTCAACGACCACAACACTTCCGCTCGATGCGGCACACGAAAGGGGCGCCAGTCCGTCGCGATCAAGCGAATCTCGAACGGCTCCTTTCCCTAGAAGTAGCTTGTCGACTTCTTCATTTCCTCTCTTGGCCGCCCAATGTAGCGGCGTCATTCCTCCACTGTCGGCCACGTCTGTGCGAACTCCTCTCTCTGAGGGTGGCTTAAGGGCTTCAGTTAAATTTAGGCTGACTCCCTCTCCTAGCAGTAGCTTAGAGACTCTCTCATGGCCTGTTTTGGCCGCCAAATGTAGCGGCGTGACTCCTTCCTTATCAGGCGCATCGGCAGAGACGTTTCTGTTTAGCAGCAGCTTGACGAGTTCTTCATTTCCTCCGAAGGCTGCCCAATGAATTGCCATTCGTCCCTCCCGGTCTTGTAAGAGAGAATCTACTCCTTCCGTTGTAAGCGGTAATGTTACGGCCTTGAAGTGGCCGTCCGTTCGTTCTCTCCCGCGGCTGTTCTGCTGACGGTCCCGTTTCCCTCCTTATGTTCTCGCCAGTTCATGACTTCTTTGCCTGCCTGGTCTGGCATCCCCTTGTCCTGGATCCCTGCGTAGGCCTATATTCATCGGATTTCGGTAGTGAAGCCCGACCTATGCTCCTGAGCAACTATGTTCCTGACTTCCCTCTTGGCTTGGCCGATGATCTGATAATAACTGCTTGGTTATCAAGGTAGATAATCATTCTTTTTCTGCTGTGAGAAAGCTGGCCGCAACAAAAAGTGCTTTCGCAAGGGATGTCCCGGTATGGTCGGCAATCTGCACAATCAGACATGAACATAGTTGAACAAAAGTCGGTGGTAGGAGGTAAATAGAAGGGTGCGCATTCAGCTTATGAAAATTAGCTCGATGTGGCATAATCACTCGCTCGGGCTATGCTCTTGACATATCCGGCCAACCAGTTTCAACGTTTCCTGAAGAGTCCCTATGTATAGGGCCTGTTTGATATGTGGAGTGCGGGCAAGTCGTGCTCGCCACAGAGCCCGTCGTTGCACCCTCCGTTGGTCCTCACGGCTTCTGTTAATGTGACGCCTGCGGGTCAGGTCACTCCAAGCCTGGAGTTCCGGTTGCCGCGGCCCTGTGCTTGCCGCCAAGGGCTCGTTGACCAGGTGGAATGCGATGCACAGGGTCCCCGCTAACCGATGTCTGGGACCCCTGGTGCGCACCATAATGGTTCGCGGCCATGCAACAAACAAGAACAGATGGTCCTGTGCGGCCGCCAGGTTCAGCACCAAACACACCCTAGGCACATCTGTACAGTCGCGGATGTGCCAACCGGGGGCATCTCAGGTCCGCGCCATTGCCCAACGAAATGCGCTCGGCCAATGCGGCTTGCCATCTTATATGCCAACCCACTTGCTGTTTACACCACATCAGGTCGAGTGACCAGTCCAATTGTGGAAGGCTTGGCCGGAATGGAGATCAGGCATGCTCTATCCCATCAAAAGTACTGACTCTCCTGAAGTTGCGGTTTTTAACCCTCTCCAAAGTGACTTCCCAAGAAGATAGATCCTCTATGTGGGAAAAACCAGGGACGTCCGCCGACTTCACAAGTTGTAGATCACCCATAGGCCACTCGGGCACTCCGCACACTGGCCCTGCCAAAATCAAACATCATGGGTTCAGTCACTGGAGACATTTTCGCGTCCGATGGGACCACAAAAACCACCAGTCTCCAGTCAGCGCCCGATGTGGACTTCGATAACGGCCATAGCGACATCACGATTCAAAAAGCCGGTTCACTCCTACCGGCACCTCAAAAATTCTTGTCTCCTCAGACGCAATGCGACGAGCTTCCAACATATTAGCCCCTTCGCTGTCAGGCTCATTTGCAGAAGCGCAAGGGCAGACGAACAGAAGATACCAGCGAGGCCGCAGTGACTATTATGGATATCATCCACCTACGCTTCAGCCGCGTCCCTGCCACTATACGCCCAACAGAATTTGAAGACCTTGCCATATTCAGCGACAAGTTCGACCTCACGCACGTCGTGGCTGAATGGCTGGTTGAATAGGATTGCTTGGCAGATCGATTAATCGGGCAGCGAAACCGCGTGGTTGTGGATTGCCCGTAGCCAACGCAAACCGTGTCGTTGTCCGAAACGACTCCATGTTTGGCTCCCATTGATCGTTATCCACCCTCTCTGCCGCTTGGCCGCAGTTCCATCGATGAGAGGGTGCTGCAACATACGTATGATTCGATGGAGAAATGAGTTCAGTCTTGCAATGTTGTGCTCGCAATGCCACTTCGTAGAGCGAATGAACTCAATATGGCCCGAGCTATTTCCAAAATGCGATGCTGCTTGAAGTTCGCAGCTCGGATGGCGGAGCCAAAACCGGATCAAACATGAATTTATCTGATCGGGATCCTTACCAGGCTCAGGCAAATTAACAAGCTCCATTTATGGTAATCTCACGCAAACCCTCATTCCCCAAGTTTACAGGTCTCCGATCTTTCGCCAAATCGAACACTGGTCTTCACCTTTCCATCGCCTTTCTTAGGCGAGGAAACTTCGCTCTTGTAAGTATTAATCGAAGTGAAACTCAGAGACATGATATGCATCCCTAACGTCACTTCGCTGTCTCTGTAAACTACACAACCAGCGAGGCTATGGAAGCGATGAAGTTCAAGCTTGCAGGTGGGCGACAGTACTAGCAGAGGTAAACTTTCTATTGAGAAGCCGAAAATGGCTGCTGGGCATATCATACAAAGGATGTAAGCGTATTGGGCAATGGTTTTGCTTTCTTGTGTCCCATGCAACCATGCTTGGGAAGTCACTTCCCCTCCCCGAAGTCTGTTTCGCAATGGAACGGCCATGAAGCCCATGTCTTGGCTATCTACAAATCTTTTCTGATGGGTTTGGAGCTACACATATGAAGGAACTTCTCGCTGTTTGGGACCTAAAACAATCAGTTGACGTCTCGCGCTCTCCCATTTGACCTGGCAAGCGCCCCGCTTGCAACCCTCCCTGTGTCTACAGGATCCAGACTTCTCATGAACTCTCTCACCACGCTATCTAGCCGAAAGATGGATCTCAAACTGGATGAGTTGACTCCTTTCACCTTCAAACCGCGCAGGCTCCGCGCTCGGCTAAGCGCTACGTACGCCTGCCCGTGCTCAAAGATGTTTGAAAGATCAACAACGACACGGTCAAGGCTCAGACTCTGACTTTTGTGAATAGTGATAGCCCATCCCTGCGCGAGAGGGATCTGTGTTCGCGATAGATAGCTATAGGGTGACTGATCACCGTACCCGATGACAGCACAATCGGGCCCGATAACCCGCTGCTCGCCATTTGCGAACTTGACTTCGGGAACTAAAGTGCGTCAACAACGCTGTCAAGCGTGGCCTCGGATTTTGGGGAGTCGTGGGCTCTTACAAAAGACCTCGTTACTACGTGCAAGTCTGAGATAGGCCACAATCTGGTTGTGCCTCTCGATCGCAGCACGAAAGCCGTCTTTGTCACTTTCGTAGTTAATTTGCTGCGGCGGCCGAGGCTCCTCCACCATGCAACTATCCACGAATCCAACTACGACGCCTTGACGCCCGTTGCAGAGACCACGGTCTAGATTGACATCGTGAATGTCGGTTCGTCGTCGGAGTCGTTGGTGTCCTCGACAGGTGAGCTTTAGTTGGTGCTGCCGCTTCGGTGACTGCTCCGAGCGCGACTCGCCGCTTTTATTTATTCATTCAAAACGTAACTGCGAGACTGATTGTTCTCTCTCAATGGGTGGTGGCACGTCTGGCCACTCGATGGCGGTTCGGGAATACGTCGCATTGCGGTCAGGGGTGACAGAGAAGTGCTTTCCCAGGAGGGCAATTCAACCCCTGAGCCTTACAACCCCACTCACGGGCTGCCGAGCACCTGTCGACAAAAAAGTGACCCTGATGTGCGGCAGCCGACTCGCACTGTGTGGGACGGAAGTAGAAGACGCCGTGAGGGGTTCCGGGACGGGGACGCTCTGCAAGTGTATGTACACTTGGCCTGGTGTTTTTGCGGGCCGCTGCACCTTAGCACCGACGGCCTCTTTTTTGCCCTGCACCAGCTGTTCGTTCTACAATAAGGTCTACGGCGAAAGCCTCGATCTTCTCCAAAGGAAACGATAGACTTGCTGTAACGCAAGCCTCATAACTCATCGCATCCATGCTCTGTAAAGTGCTTAATCTGAAGCAAATCGAGTAGTATATCGCATAATGAACGACAAGTACAGGAGGTGCTACCTGCACTAGACTGTCATCCACCACTGGAACGTGCTTCACGATGTTCACCAACACTTCGTTTGGGAATCGCAGTAACAACGATTTATCCATCATTTCAATCCGCTTACTCTCGCTTTCGCTCGAATCGCTTTGCTTTCGATAAATTCCTTCCGTCATATTAAACCTCAAGCCATTTCCTTTGGTTAGTATCCAGAAGCAGGGGAGGGCCAGGAAAGGCCTGACAAGTACATAGACACAGAACTAGTATCGGAAAGACTAGTATAGTGATTCGGCCCAAAGCTGACAGGGAAAGCAATTTCTGAGCGGAACGGTTCGGTATCTAGGAGCGAAGAGCCGGAGCACTTATGATCGTACACTACATTCCTGCCATAGGGCGGTCTGAGACAGGCTATGAATAAATCCATCAATCAATCAGTCAGTGATAGGATGTCCTGGGACAGGTGGGGTGTTACTACGTCTCTATTTACGAGGAGAAATCCAAGTCAAATCGTTAGAAACCTTCCTTGCATTGGTCTTACTTCTGTATGTTTTCTTACTAGTACGGATAATGGCAAACGTGGCAGGGATCTAAGCGCCGTAACCCTTGCCATAGCGATAACCGGGCAGAGGCGAAAAGGAGTGGTCGCTGTGGTCGCTGTGGTCGCTGTGGGTCGCGAGCATTGCTACACCGTCAGCGGACAATACTGTACCAGCAGAAGAAGCAAAGAGATAAATGTTGTATTGCTATTGTGCCGATTATGGCGAGGAAACGGCAAGACCTCTACGTGGGGTGTGAAGTGGCTATCCACGATGGAGGAGCGCGGGCCGCCGATTGTGGTACCTCCTGAATACCCAGCATTAGCCCAAAACGGCTTACATATTTCGCAAACTGGAACACCGCCTTCCGTGTCCGGCTCAATCGCAACTGCTCCTCGCTTCACTTCCGTCCGTTCCCAAAATGGTGAAGCCACCGTTAGCCAAGCCGTGATGATTAGTGACGAAGATGAGGGTTAGTCACTTCTGAATCTAGTTCTATGCACCGCCAAAAACCAAGAGACTTTGGACATTAACTTTACCAAAGCCGCGTTGACGCAACAATGCTCGGCCGCGATGAACAGGCAATTCGGCTACAGTCATGATGCTGATATGATCAGCACAGATACCGACTTCACACAGCAGCTGTATCACTGCACAAAGAGTCTCTCCCGTTGCGAGCACATCGTCCACCACCACCACTGTCCCGCCTCTTGGCACCACATCTCGACCCATTTCGATTTTCTTCCCTCTTGATTCGTTCAAAGCCGAAGATGAAATGTGTGACGGAGGTTTGATGACAGAAGCAGTGGGTGAGGGGAGCTTACCGGCCTCGCGAATCAGCGCTAATGGCACGTCGGCCCGTGAAGCCAGCGCCGACGCAAAGACGAAGCCACCGGCCTCGCAACACACCACCGCATCGACTTCAAGCCAATTACCGGTGAAGTGAGTGTGCAGCAGAGAAGAGCACAGGGCCAGCCCACCCGGCTGCTCAGATATGCCAAGCACGTGACGAAATTCAATGCCTGGGCGCGGGAAGTCGGGTGACGTGTGAACCATATCGGCCAGTCGATGTAGGTCCTCGTGTAGGAAGGGGAGCAGATATTGTTCGGCAAACGTCTTCGCCATCTCGTCACCAGCTGTGTCATTCTTGAAGATGAAGCTGGGGCGGTAATGCACGGCCCCCGAATTCAACCCTTCAGCGTCGCTGTTGTTATTGTCCTCATCGTCAACAACGTCGTTGCCGTTACGCCATCCTCCACGGGCCCGCAGTGTCTCTCTGCTAGCTTCAACGCGCACATCGAGCATCTTCCTGTCTGCTACTAGATGTGATAAGGATGCTACTGGCGCTTCATCCCTCATACCAGTTATAAGTAGCACGTCAACGTCCGCGGCGTTATATACGACATTCACAAAATGTTCCTCTGGAAGCCGAGGGTTTTCTTGTACCTTTTGTTGGAAAAATCTTATCAGCGCTGACCGGTGTTGCTCCTTGTATCTTCGGTCGTAAAGCAGGCCACCGAGGTCAGCACCACTCTCTTCCGCGTATTCTTCCTTCATGGCACTGCTGATGCTGACGACTCGTACTGTTAGACTGTTGCCGGCGCATCTGATGAGCAAAGAGGCCCAGGCGTCAGCGCAATAGTCTTTACCGGCGCCGCTGTCACCCGTAACAAGTAAAATGAGCTTCTGTACCATCGGCGCTTTCGGGAGAGGGCACGTGTAAGAAAGGACACTGTAAGGGTCTGAGGCGTGTTTCAAATGAATCAAGCGCGGCTGGTTCGGTCCGAAGGCCTTACTCGCTAGTGCGGCGTCCCTGGGGTCCGGCCCTAGGTCGGCGCCGTAAGTTCCGCTGCTCAAGGGCAACAGGTCCCTGGCGACGTCGTAAACCCACTGCTCGGCGGCTCTGGCATCTTCACTGCGATCTTGTTCACGGGGCCAGACACCTGTGACAACGCAGGCAAAGTCCCAGTCTCGATTGCCGAACGCAGTTGCATCCTTGGCCACGTCGCCGACCGCTCCACCGCCTTGGAGCAGATGGAGATAACAAAGTGGGGAGGGACGAGTTTCAATGGCCCTTAACAGAGCATTTGCGACGGTATCTCTTCCTATGCCCTTAAGGAATAAACACCGCTTGAAGGAAGACGTCTTACCGCCCACATGCCCGCCGTGCATCTCAGTCATGTACATCTCGGCCTCGAACAAACCAACACTGTCTAAGAGCCTGCAGTTGGCTTCTGAACCCAGCACTTGAGTCAGGAGCGTGAGGATGGGCGCAGATGTCGAAGAGGTAAGCCCAGTCGTGGTAGATTCAAACAGCGTCACACCAAGATATAGCTGACCGGCGTCCCAGTATAGATATGCGTCTGCAGAACAGTTTCGGGGAAGATTGCTAGCGACCGATTGGTCAAATTCGCGAAGCCTGCGCCGCACCTCCAGACTGTCACGCATGGGGATAATCCAGTCTCTTGTTGTGAAGGTTGGAGCCGCATACGCCATGAAAGTAACGCTGACGACAATGCCAAAGTTGGTTCCAGCACCTTTCATCGCCCACAGCAGATCTTTTTCGTTCTCGGGTCGCACGGCACCTGCTGGTTGGTGTTGGCGTGGTACGTGACCGACACAGAGGACCTGACCAGAGTCGACGCTGACAATTACGGCGCCGACCACAGCGTCGCACGTGAGCCCGTGAAGCCTAGCCAGATGCCCGATGCCGCCTTGTAGCCATAAGCCGGCTCCTACGCTAGGACGGGCGCCTAGAGGCACTGTCAAGCCGGCCGCCATGGTCTTTCGGACAATGTCGCCCGTTGTACACCCGGCCTCAGCGATGACCAAACAACCGGAGCTGGATCTCGGTTCTTCCACATCTTCCCCCTGGGTGAGAACATGGAGTCGATCGAAGGCAGCCATGTCAACAGCGACAACATTCGGCCAAAGACAATGGCCACTATGACCCCCGCCGATAACGGTCAGGCCGACATCGTGGTTGAGAGCCCATTGAACACAGTTCTGCACATGTTGAATCTCAGTCGGCCTCATGATCGTGGCAGGGCAGCTGAGACGGGCCTTCCGGTTCTTTACCGTCTTGTTAATCACCACAGGCACCTTTGCCATTAACTCCGGCAACGCCGTGGAATGCCGAGTAAAGGCTGCCATGATGTCGGGCGAGCTGAACAGAAGATGTTCTTGAGAGTCGGCTTCCTCCCGACGGCCCAGGTCACGACACACCTTGCGCCACTTGACTAGGACGGCATCGTCCTCCTGTACCGCAGAACCCGTGATGAAAGAAGCAAAACAATCTATGGTCTTGTCGTTATTTGCCACACGAACAAGTCCTGTAGGGAACGAAGCCGTTCGATGGCAGACCAAACCGTCGAGGTCCATGGTGACATCGCGATGGAAAACCACAACCATTCCGCCTTCTGCCTGCTCGACAAGCATTTTCAGCGCTCTTTCAACGAAGCTGCGTTTCGGTTGCATGCCGTACATACTATGGCAGAATAGGACGACGTTAAACTTTTCAATAGCATCACCTGGGCCGGTATCTTTCCCGACGTAGCTGTCTAGATCAAAAGGTACTGGAAAGATGTTTAACGCGTTTTCCAAATTTGGCAGCGGGCGATGCTTCTTCGTCTTAGGGGTGCAGAGCCATGTCCCCAATTTAGTGGCGAACAAACTGTTAGGCTCAAAAGCAACATAGCTCCTGATTTTCTGCCTTAAGTCAATTGACAGATGGCCGAGTACGCTTTCCGGACCGGGTCCAATTTCTAGCACGGAAATATGAGTGCGCGAGTTGAACAGAGGGTCGAGCAGCCGAGATAGTTGAGGGTAAACAAATTCTTGATACGTCGTCCAGCATGAGCCTTGCATTAAAATATCGAAGCCAGCCTCATACTGTGTGTCAGACAATGGCTGCCTTGCTGAGGATGGATTCACCTGCCTCAGAGCCTGCTTCAAGGTATCGAGAGTAGCCATTTTGGTTTAGCAGAAATATGTGGGTGGTTCTCTTGACTGATTTGGAACGTTGATTTGGGTGAGCATCCTGAAATTTGAGTTCCAAACATTTCTCTACTTTTCACTTCGTCCCCCCAGGCTGTTATAAGCCTTGAGTTATGCCTGGTCTTTGCCAGGTCAGATGGAGATTTGGACCAGCAGGCTGTGCATGCTGTCAAACCCCAGAACGGGCAGCTTTTGGCCATCAATTCAATCTCGATGGATGCATTGCATGAAAGCTGCATACGACGGTTTTGTATTAAACTGCAGGCCACAAGGCACAGGATTTCATACGGCTTAAGCGACTCAGTTGTCAGTTTTCATGGGCTTGCCACGACGGTGCAGAAAGCCGGACGAACGGCTTTGCTTGGAAAATGTGCGCTAAGTCCACATCGCGATTGTGAATAACCGACACCACCCTATTTCCGCATCAATAATGTCCAAGTGTTCGGCCTCCTGCAGCTGCATCGTGTCACCATCTGGATAATTTACTTGCTGGTGAGCGCTGCGGAGAAACAGAAAGACGACAAGGATCTCGTATAGCGACGCGATGCATGCTGGGATGCACTGAGCACAACCCCCAAAACCAACAGTGTTGGCGCTGCGCAGGGAGAATTTTGATTCGGGTGGGATAGGGGAAATCCGGCCGCATCCCTCGTTGCTTGGGGGTACTGACTGCACCATCACGCATGTACACAACTCATCAACTTGCGGGACTTTCCCCGCAATCTAGTGCCAAAGGATGAGGTCCTAGTTGAGAACTCTGGTGTACATACGTGCTCGCGCAACTGGGTCCTCGACCATTTATCTGTATGGACTGCCTTGCGCTCTGTTCGTACTATGTTGTCACGGGATCGCGTGGCGACGCGCCGCTCGCATAGCGCGACTTCTCTTTCCTCTTCGCGTACGTCTTATATCTAGATCTGACCTTACGGGCCATCATATTCTAATTAATGCTTCTAAGTCTGCTCCGTGAAGCTGCGACCCTGACATATGTACTCGCTTAGCACATTGCCGTCGACTGTACGTTAGACGTTAGTGCACGGGAGCTACTACTGTGATCCACATAGCATTTGTGGCCTGTTTGAGGTACAAAGTCAGCTGCAATTTTCTCTTACGGTTTACCAAAGGATAACCCAATCATTCTATTCCGATCCCCCTTTTTCTGTAATTTTATTTTCTCAGTACCCAACCCGTCAGTCCATGCAAGCGAATCTATCCTGGATCTGCATGTCTTGCATTGCTATCATGGCAGCTGGCGCAGCTGGTCGTATGGACGATTAAGCCGAGATTGGAAGAGCGCTAAATCTTGCTGCTACCAGCTAGTAGAGGTGTGTGTTCGTAACAGTAGAGCATGTCGCGTCAAAGGCACGGTGTGCGGCGTGGTATTCTATCACCATGGTACCTAAGAATGGGGGTGCCCGACGGCGCCCCACAACGACCCGAGGGTGGGCGACGCGCGCCCGCCAAGCTGCAGTCACACAATGCAACCCCTTCGTTTGGTTAGCCGCAGTTTCTTGCAAGAGCTGCGCAGATAAGGTTGGCGCCGCGAGCGTCATGTGACGAGCCGAACAAGAAACAAAGAACAACAGCTGAGAGGGTGTGTTGTCTCCTGCATTCTTGTTCGCGACCACTGTGAATGTTCATCAACCTTGGAACTTTACGCGCCCAGGAATTCGCGCCAATGCACCTATTAATGGATGCTATGCGGGCACAGGCATGTGCTAAAGAGTGGGGATTTGAGTACAACCAATCAGTTAATCGACTGTCAGACCTGACTGGACAGAAAGTGCTGTCCTGAGGCCGTTTTACCTCACATATCCACGTTCAATGATCTTGGCAGAGAGCTACCAATGGCTGGCTTGGAGGGCTCACTTGCTTCCAGTTCCACCTCAGGCTCGTATGCTGCTCGACGCTGGTCGATGAGCTACAATTGGCCAACCATAAAAGTCTGAGCCACAACTTGACCCAAGGGTATCTTAAGTTGCAGCACTAACAGGGCAAGTGGCAAGCTTCCGAGCTTCCGCGGGGATAGTCAGAGCACAAAGTACATCTTGGCGCTTTGAACCCTGTCCCAACAGGTACGCCGCGATAATCCAGCTTCAACAAGCAATTATGGGCAGCCTTGGTCAGGCGGCAAAGTCGAGCCTGTTATGACCTCCTATTTTGTGAAATCGGTAACCCAATCGCGGCCGATGCAGTGAACGTTGGAGGTAATGAAGAATTCCCAAAGAGAGAATCACTAGCAGGCAGCACCGCAACCCAGGATGGAGCCACTAACGGGGTATTTATAAGTAGACGGGCAGCAATCCTCCCCAATCTTTTTTGACGCTTGCATCTTTTTCTTATTGCTTTAAGTCATACGAACTAGGTAGGTCAAAGCCTTCTGATATACTTCACACCTGTTAACGTATACTGACTTGAAGTCACAGGGGCGAACCGAGGGTTGTTAACGGAAAGGGCTGTTTCCTTCAGCCGCTGGGACGGCAGATCATGGCGAATAGTAGGTGCTCAATGCGGCCGAGGAATGTATTTTTTGGACACGGGAGACAGCACCTTAAACCTGTGATGAATGGTGCCCCCCTGAAAGAATGTGGCATGCTTGAGGAGGGCGGAATCGAGGAGGATAATTCACCCACTCATGAGACAACTGACTGGGCAGCCTGTTATAATCCTTCTTGTGGGGTTGGATGCAAAGAGATGCAACTGGACAGACTTGGCCGTCAGCTGAAGAAGAAATGGGAAAGTCACGGCCGTAACCAACAGGATGTCAAGGAACTGCTCATGACGTTTCTAGTTGGACAGGATGACAAAGTGACCTTCAAATACAGGGCAAAACAGCCCAGAATCTGGGTGCTGGATAGGGAGCGGTTTGAGAACAAGGGAATCTGCTTCGTAAACGAGGCTGTTGTCGTTTGGGAGCCGATGGCAGGAAGCTCAGAGAACGGGGAGCAGTGGAAGGGAGACCCACCATCACATATTGTTTTATGTGGTCAGCGTACTTTGTACCTAGAGAATGACGATGAGGTTGGGTCCGCAGAGTGGTGTTTGCATGACAGGATGCTATCGATGGTTACATTTCATAATTCGGAATGATTGGGAATTGGAATTTTGGCTTGACAACGTTTCAGCTCCCTGCGGTGGAAAAAGTGGTGATGTTCTCGAGGAACGAAAATGGAGAAGATGGGGGAGAGAACTAGAAGCTCGCATCTGGGGATAACGGATTACGCAAGAAAAAGCATGAATTTAACTTGAAGCAGAATGGAATCATAGGAATCAATCTCATCGTCTTGCCTTACTCTCAAGTCCGCATCGACTTTATTCTGCGGCGTCGATTCGGGATTGGAGCTGTCGCCTCCGACCAGTGTGCATGTGGACAAGCGACAGAAACGGTCGAGCATTTTCTCTTCCGTTGCACCACCCAATGGACAGCACAACGCGTACCGATGGTGTGTCATAAGAGCCAATCACGGGTTACTGCTCCTGAGTTGATGATGCCGCTTGCAAACTTCCAAACGTCAGTGCCCATCATAAGCTGAAAGCCTCCTGTGTCGAACATGGCACGCCAGGCAGAATGATAGGTCAGAGGCGGGGAAGGGACTATCGACGTTGGTGACGAGCCACAGGTTTGATATTTTTTCCGCAACGGACGTGTGGGCTTCCAACACCCCGGCCGGAGAATTGCGAGCGCTGAGGCATATTCGATCTCTACCAGCTTGGGGCAGATTCCGAGCAGACCTATCAGTGCATTGTTCGAGTAAACGCATTCAGCGAATCGAAGCATAGTCAGACTGTCGAGATTTGGAACCTGAGCAAGAGCAACACAGGCGCCGAGGCCGATATCACTGCAACAGGTGATATCGAGTTGCTCCAGATTCGGTGCTCTTTTCAAAAAAAGGAAGGAGTCCTATGAGAGGGAAGTTCTGTTCGGAAGAGCTCCCAAAAACCATGGTGAATTGCTTCAGATTCGGCAAGTCTACGTCGAGAATTGAAAAAGACTTGGCGGGGATGTCGAAAAAGATTGAAAACTCTTCGAGGGCTGGAAATATAACCAGTAAAATACATGCTGTGCGTAGCATGTCTATATTCCAGGGACGGGCATCCATGATAAGTTGGAGGGTTTTCGTGGTCGAATACGCGCGGTGGTCGTCGAGGTTAGACTGAACGGTCAAGTGCGATTCTGAGATCCCAAAATCAATTTCCACTTCATAATAGCTTCTTGTACCCTCGACAGAGAACAGTTTTCCTTTGGAGTTATATTCGATCAGCAAATGTTCTATTCGGGTAGTTTCGGGATTCGACTAATGTTGACGTCGTGGCTAAGCCGCTCGTTGCCACTGCCATCTTCGTTCTGTGGCGCATTGAAGGTCATCTTCATCAAGCGGGTGATTAGGCAACTGAAAGGAAAAGTCGCCTTACTTGGAGGCATGGAGCACAATTTATGTAAGCACTACTACGCACCGTAGAGTCTTCTCGGTATGCAGCAAAGATTATCCGCAGAGTACAAATTTTATGACCTCATCTTCAGGCTTTCGCATCCTTGCAGGATGGTCATGCGCAGGCAAGTGTCATGCATCGACGGGCGCATGTTTTCATGTTCAGGACGGTCGCCGTATGATGCTTTTGGGAATCGCATTCCCACACGTTGGAACGCGGTGAGTCATACTACTTTTCCATTGCACATCGGTCATGCGAAAAACCATGGGTCCCTTATAGCCGTGCTGCAGAAATTGGCGTGGAAGCAGGCGCAGGATGAGTGCAACGCGGCCTACTGGCGTCTTTCACGGCAGGCTGCGTCTGGCTATCTGTTCAACCAAGAACACGAGCCCGAATCCGGGATGTTGACCCCTAATTGAAAAGCCTTCGAAGGTGGGCAACCTCGCACGCGGCTAACCTTGAACGGGCGTGACAGGTAATTAACCGGTACGCTGTATTCTCCACTTGGAAGAGGCGGGGCGCGGGGTTGTCAAACTGCGGAGCACTAGCCGTTTGCTACCACCAGGTTCTACCTCACCGACGTGCTACATAGATGCCCCGCTGCAACACGCGGCGAAGTTGGATGGTCATGCATTCACCGTGCAGGTGCCACGTCGTCGATGCTTTGGCATGCGTACCGGCCTTCAGGGGGATCAGCTGCGGCTGCAGCCGCTGGACAGCCACCGCCATGCCAGGCGGCAGGTGTTGTGCAGCATGAAGACCCACTCCGGTGTGTAACTCAGGGTGACAACAGACACCCCAGTTGCACCCGCATATCGAACCGTTAGACACGGCGGCTCTTGAGACGTCAGATTTGTGTTTGGGCGGGCCCTCCGCCAAGTACTATGACTACTTGCCTAAGTTGACCGATACGTATGCAAGGCAGGTGCATTAACTTCTCCCAGAGGAAGTCGCCGTATTGGGGTCTGCACAGCTGGGGGTCCGCTGATGGGCATCCGTACAGTTCGACACAGCCGGAGACGCTATCTGTGTTGAGGTTTCATGTTTGTACTGTAGCTTGAGCTCCCATGGCTTCTGCTGGGGTATGTTGTTCTCTGCTTTGCCGCCTTGGGATGTTGGCCGAATCTGCAGCTCTGTTTGGCAATTCAAGGGGACGGGTCCTCCGCGATTGGCTGGAGGAAGAACTCTGCCAACACGACGTGGCCAGTTTGAAGAAACGAGCCGAGAACGGTTACATTCTTGGGGTATCCAGTCCCTGTTTTGAGTATCTGAGGCCGGGGACTAGCAATTGAACTGTTGCCCTGGTTGGACAAACTCGTCCGACCCCGATGCGTGGCTACCCAGCAAAGGTGGCTAAGAGGCGAAAAAAGTCCGGTCAAGTTAAAGTTGGTAACCGCTACCTAAACACGACTGCTGCGAGTGAAAAAGGAACAAATCTGTCAACCAAGTTGATATTCCGCAAAACACCTGTGACACCTGTTCAACGAAGAGTAATGCTGGGCTCCTCACACCGGAACAGTATGTGTGCGCCACGGCCGTAATCAACCATGGATAGGTCTCACAACTTTTGGACGCCGTCGCTGCAGGCTGAGTTTCATCGCAAGCTTGCATCCCTCCGACAACTGACCGAGATCCCATCCGAACCACGAGCTTACCCTTTGCAAATGATGTCACAATCTCAAACCCACTCCCTTTCCACCAACGATGAGATTCGAATCGCCGATTGCATTTCTTTCCTCGCCCATTGTAAAGAGGGAGGTAAGTTCGTCTCAACGGTCACCTTGCGCGAACATCCAGACCGGTTACAAGTGGTACTTGCCGGCAACACAAAACCATCATCGAGCGTCTGCGAAGAACTCACGAAAATCACGGCTCAATTAAGCAACCTTAGCAGAGAGGGTATGTCTTGTGAGAGATTCCTTACGCTCAGAGCCTAATATTCATGCCAGGTGGCCTGAAACATACGGTTCGAGAGCTCCTCGACATGGTACTTTGCTTTAGCAGCAGCCGCATTCTTGGCAGATTGCGTCCGTCGTGGATGTCACGGCCCCGGCGTCTCAGATCACCACAACTTTCTCTGCAGGAAAACTTGAGAGACTGCATAAAGCAAATTCGAGAAATTTCGTGCGCTCCTGCGCGAATCGCACAGCTCCTCGAACTGCTGGAGGACTTGATGGAGGCTCTGAAGCTTGTCGACCATCGTGTGGAGATCAATGCCCTACCGGAAACTCTCAAGACGATCGTTATGAGTTGCGCGCAACTGGCACGTTTGGGGAGCACAAATTCGATAGAGGAACATCTGAAATCTTTGGGGTTTCGAGCACAAATTGCCGAGAGCTCAGAGATCCGCCAGGTTGATAAGCTGGCGAGGTACTTCTTCACATGCAGAGACCTAGCTCGACTTTCTAAAGAACCCAGCTATCGACATTTGTTCAGCCATATCGAGATCACGACGCTGGAGTCCTCTCCTCGCTTGGTTCGTCCGGGGAGTGTCCAAAATTGCTTCGTTCACGCGGAAATTCAACAGGTCTTCTACTTAGAAAAGCAGCCACATGCGCCAGCGCCACGAGCAATCGGATGCAGCAAGTCCGCATGCTATTTGTGTGATCTGTTCATTCGTACACATGGCGACTATGTGGTTTCTCAGACTCATGGTCGTCTCTACGAGAAATGGACCCTGCCTGATGTTGATTGGATGGACACCGCCCAGGCGGGGAGACTTCAATGCGTAGTTCAGAGCATGATAAGGGACATGCAACAATTGATTCAACGGTTCGAACACGGTGAACGAATTAATTATCGTTACCCGCTTGAAAGCCGGGCATGTCTGCCTTTGTTGAGTGGAAACAACTCAAGCCTAACTGGACGACGCGTGGAGAGTGAGGACGCAGTCCAAAGACGGCAAAGCAATGCTGCAGACGAGATGCTCCCTAGATGCCAGTCGTTGCCCGCTATAGTCTCACCTTTCATTAAGATCACCGAGCGAGACCTACCGTGGAATCGATATGCGCGGATGGGGCAAGGGCCATTGCACGTTCAGATCGATGAGCTCTCTATTCACCTGGAGTTTGCGTCGACAGCGACCGGGTTACTTTCGATCTGTCCTCAGCAATTCGACTCCTCCGACGAAATCAAGATCATGAGCGCACTTGACATCCCCACAAACGCGGAAATTAACATCCAACGTCCTCGAGCCTCACGGAGGCTAGCATTCGGGCTCTCGCTCAGGACAACCCGGGTTATTCAGGTTGAGTTCATTTGGGAGACACCTTTAGTTTAATAATGCTTCTAGGGCCAGTGCGATCCAGTACTCCTAGTCAACGGAATGAACGCAAGCATAACTCTAATAACAACCAGACCGCTCAACACCAAGGCGTACCCTTCCGTCCATTTTTCCAAATCTTGCCAGTCGATTGTTGTAGTCGCGTCGTCGAAGACCTTCGCCATCGCCAATATCGAGCGGGTTGTGGGGTTTACTCCCAGCACGTCCCTCATGGCCTTGTTGGAGAAGCCGGGAAATTTACTCTTGAAATTGCGTAAAGCTGGCCAAAGGGAGCTGGATTTCTCCATGATCTTGTCGACCCATTGTGTACGATTGAGAGTCATAGCTGCTGCCGCGTTGGTTAGTGCTTGATCAGTGTTTTTGTGCTCGGTATACAACCCTGTGAGTCAGAGAAGAGAGTCAAGGGATTCGGTTGCTGAGTCTTTTCGACCTGACGACAGTCGCTTTGCAGGCTCCACTGTGAGGCGGGCGATGTTCGTGGGAATGGCAGAGTTGCCCAGGCTGCCGAATGATTTGGACGAAGGGCAGCCGAGGACGGGCTAACATCGGCGCCCGGTGGCTGCTGGATTGATTGGGCTTTCCCATGTCCTCGGAGTGACGCCTCTCATCTCACATAATCTCCAGGCTCCAGGGCTTCTCCCAGAGCTGCAATTGGCCAACCATTACTTGTGGGTTGAGCCACCATGGAGAGGCGCTTTCCATGCCCGATAACAGGGAGATTCAGGCCGGTGCGACCCGATTGGCAACTGGCGATTTCCCGAACTTCCCGCCCCATGTTCTGAGAATGACCGCCCCACAGGTTGTTGGGGTTTCTGCGGCCAACCTCTGTGTCTGTGGCAAATACAGTAATGTTGCTGATGAAGAGGGAGTAGCATGTTCTGGCGTTCGGACTGTGACTCATATTGAAGCCACGGTGTTCGACAAGTCCCAGCATAATCCATTTTTGGAGTCATCAGTCACGTGGTCCTACGAGTACTATGTGTGAACACATGGCATTTCACACGGTATAATCAAGCGTCCGTGCCCTCAGAGACCTTGAAGAGTTCAACTCAACAGGACACTGTTTTCGCACCTAGCTGTAGCGAGAAGAGCAGAAAATGGAGGAGTAAGGATAAGTGGAGACAGTATGGGCTTCAAAGAGACCATGGCACAAAGTCAGAAATGTACGTGTAATCAGCTTTAGTTGCCCTTTCGGCTCTGCCGCCGGGCGTAATAAATTGTGTGTGTGTGTGTACTGTATGTATCTCTTCTCAAACTTATTGTTTTGAGACGCATCTTCTGCACGGTGCGCACCGAGCATGAGGCTTGTGAGGCTATTAGCTGAGGCTCGAAGCCGTGCGCTAGTCGAGTATCAGAGCATGCTGGGCAGCATCCCATTGCGGCGTCATAGGCATGTCCCACATCAACGCGTTGGTTATGGCGTGTGAAGGAAGAGGGAGAACCCTGGGACGGAAACTGGAAGCAGATACGGGACACCACGCACATTCAGGACGCTGGTTCTTGACAGAATACAGTACCAGTAAGTCATCTCTGGCTCTACTGTACCAGCGGTGATATCAAGGGTACTCCATCACTGATCACAAGGATAATCAATCAAGCCACTTGATCCACAGCTCCACAGCAGGATCACTAAAGAAGTTAAGTAAAGAAACCAATACAGTACAGCCGCGTTCGAATCGGATTCATGAGTTGTCCTGGACATTTTGCTACCCACTTACGGAGAAGGTACAATGACCCATGCACAGTACCTGTTACTGTAGAAAGATGACAATACTTCCTTGTGGAATCCATAATCAGCTCTTTCCTTTGCAAACACAGCGCTAAGAGCCCATAATGGCTGCCGCTATAGGCATCCTTTTTTTCTCTGGAAAGTGATGTGGAGACGTCCGCAATGCTATCGCGCCAAAATGTCTCCGCTGACTTTCAAGCTGCTTCTGGCCCTATATCGTTCCAGCCAAACCACGGGAGCCTGATTTGGCTTCATTCTCTCTACAATGAGTTCGAGTCAGCATTCTTACGGTACAGTGTATGTACTGTAGTAAGAGAGATGGGGGGCTTTATTTGTCCAAAAGCCAGAACTGGATCTACGCAACCTTTGAGTCTATTTCGGTGGAAAGGGCCCGTTAGCGCCGATACGGTTTACATTAGCGTAGGTAACATAGAGCCGGATTTGGATTATACCTTATGAACATCCCAACCCTTAGTCAGAAATCGTGCTCATGTGGCTGAAGCCGATCTACTGTAACGTGCTCGACATCATGTAAGGTTGAGGAGTTGCGAAAAGCAGCCATTGATTGCGATTTTTGAACACCGTGATGTTAGGATCTTAGGCTTCATATCCCAAAGTGCCATTTTGGGCTCCTCAACACCAATTCACGTTGAGTGTACAATGTCTGCCACCCAGTAGACAGAACATGTTTCTTATAAGATTGAGCATCTTGTCTCTGGCCTCAAACTGTATGGTACTGCATAGAACGGGAGACTAAAACTTCGCTACAAGCAGGATACGTCAGCAAAAAACCAAATATGGACAAGGCGGACCAAATCGCAGCGGTATGTGTCCTTTCTTTGTTTTATATTTTCTTCTGTATTAATAATGAATTTTCTCTTTCCCTATCAATCAGTGCAATATCTGACTAAATCTGCTGGTAGTGCTCTCAATTACGAGCTGTCGGGCTAGGCGACCGAATCATCTTTCCTTCCGACTGTCGATATCGAGATTTGGTGGCACCGCACTGGTCTTTGACGGCTGAGCTCACCCCCTACTGCGTCATTCAACCGGAAACCACCAAAGAAGTAGCCAAAGTTGTGTCAGTACTTAGCCAAGCGAAGGGCTGTCTCTTTGCCGTCCGCAGCGGTGGTCATACGCAGTGGCCTGGAGCAAGTAATTGCAGTGGAGGCATCGTCATCGACCTTTGTAGGATGAAGAACGTCGAGTACGATGAAGATCGAAACATCGTTACAGTACAGGCAGGTTGTCGATGGAGGGATGTCTACAGCAAAGCTGATGAGTACGGCGTCACAGTCAATGGCGGTCGTATGGGTGATGTCGGTGTCGGCGGCTTCCTGTGCGGCGGCGGCATCTCGTGGCTCTTGCCTCGATACGGCTTTGGTTGTGATATGGTGGTCAACTACGAGGTTGTTCTCGCTAACGGCGATATCATTCATGCTAATCATTTGGAAAACGCTGATCTATTTCTCGCGCTAAAAGGTGGAGCGTGTAACTTCGGCATTGTCACACGTTTCTATCTCGAGGCGATTAAAGGAGCGGAGGTTTGGGCGGGTATGTACATCTGCCAAAGTTCAACGAGCACACAACATATCAAGCACTTCGTGGATTATATCGATACGATTGAAGAGAAGACAGACACATCCTATTGTCTTCTTTGGGCTTGGTCTTCTGAAGCGAAGGATGTGGTTCTCTCCGTAATGGTTTGCAATACCAAGGGTGTTGTCGAACCCCAGGCCCTCTCCGGGGTTATGGAAGTCCCATGGACATCCAAAACGGTAGACAGAAGAAGCGTGACGGCGCTCGCCCTGCATCTGGAGTCGCCACAGCCCTTTTAGTAAGTGCCTTAATTAGCCTGTGGCACTTCGCTGGATCTAACAAGCTTACTTCCCTAGCAACAAATGGTTGACGGCTACCTTTGCAAACGACAGCCAAATTCTCACCAAAATTGTCGAGTTTCACGAGAAACTGATAGAAAAGCTTAAGGTTAGGATACCTGAAAATGATTTTAGCACCGTCTGTTGCGTACAGGCGCTTCCTAAGCTCTACGCCGAGCGAAGCCTCAAGAAAGGCGGGAACGTTATGGGCGTAGAGAGACTCGGAGAGAACTGCTTCATACTGTTGCTAGGCGCCCACATTAAGGTGTACAAGGATATGGAGTACGGGTTCAGGGCACTTCAGGAGTGTTATGAAGACATCGTCAAGGACGCCAAATCGAATGGTGTATTCAAGGAATGGCTGTACCTCAACTATTCGGATATGTCGCAGAACCCACTGCCGACCTTTGGCGAGGACAATGTGGAGAAGATTCGAGCGGCTGCATTGAAGTATGATCCCAACGGCATATTTCAATCAAGGTGTCCCGGCGGGTTCAAGATCAGCAAAATCCCAGGCAAGGACTGCAAAGAGACATAGAAACCAACTAAGCAGAAAACCGCCTTAGTCTGCGGTCATTAATTCTAGCTCCATTATGAACTTAGTTTGAAAGTCTAATTTTTTATGTTCGTCTGGTGTATTCAGCCAGCATTGGCGTCAGCTGTGACAATCATTTTCATACTGAACAGCCCCAGACCGAGTCGCTCACCATTTGCGTAGTCCGCTTGATGAATGGTGAAAAGTGGTCATCTCATATGTTGGATCAGGACTGTTATCGACGTCAGATGTAAATTCCTTTCAACTAGCTGTCACGCCACAACTAAGATGCTTTTGCCAGAGCCTTGGCCAATTCCGTGAAGTCCCCGCTCAACTGACATGCCGTAATACGTTCATTTGGTGTCGGGCTCAACATTCGTAGTGTTAGCTGATGAACCTGGTCTACGTTTCTCTTTAACTGCTCCCGTACCAGCCTAATGCTTTGCAACCAGTTCCACATAGCTACTGCTGCAGACGACGCGTCACTGCTATGTACGTCCGCAATCAACCATTGCTGTCCACTTTCCGGGATGGCAATGTAATCGAGTAGATATACCGCCACGATCCCCAAAGCATAAACATCACCTGGTGTCCCACGTCGTCCTCTTGAGAGGAACTCCGGTGGCAAATACCACGGCGTGCCGCCAGTGGAAGACTCCGCTGTTGTGGATGTTCCGAGGCCAAAGTCTATCAGCTTTGCACCTATCTTCCGATCATATAAGATGTTGCCCGGTTTGATGTCATTGTGGATGAGCTTCTTATTGTGGAGGTACTTCAAAGCTGCCGCCATGTCTCTGAGAACACGCTCTGCGTCCGAAGAATCTCCCAGGAATCGCTTGTCACCTTTGAAGTCACACCACTTGCTCTTCCCAAGGTCAGGCGCGTTGACATGTACCATGTACAAGACTTGAAAGTGAATATCGCCTCCAAGTAGTTGCACAATATACTCCTGCTATAAATTAGAGGCGGGGTTTCTACCGGAATGGAATCATCACTTACGGATTTGATTTGTTTGTGGGTGTCGAACTCTCGTTTCCAGGATGCAGCACATGAGTCAGCACTTCGGCCAGGCCTTCGCTTCAAGACCTTGACAACAATAGTTTGTTTAGGGAATCCCGAGTGCCTCGCCTGAAAGAGCAAAGCCCCTCTTGTATCGCAAATTGTTTTCATTCGAAAAATTGAGAATTCACATGATGGACCAGTGGCAAGCACCGTGCTGTGTTTCGGCACATCTATCAAAGACGCGATAGACTTAATCACCTGAAATGACGTTGAACCTTCCCGAGCGTTGCCTTCTGAACAGTCGACGTCTGCTAGTGGCCGCTTCTTCCTCGGCACCCGTTTGGGTCGGCAAACTAACGAAAGGCTATGTTTTCGAGGGAAGACTTGGATTTGAAAAATGGGGAAACCAGACGAGATGCACAGCCAATATCCTGGGCTGAGGGCAGCAAGGCAAGATCGTTTAATTGATTGCGCCGCAGCTACGTCTTGCAGGACCAGGGGCTGGAATACAAGGGGAGCCTCGGAATGGTTTTTGACTCTGACTTCATCGGTGGTCGCGTCGTAACACAGGTCGCACAGTATCGGAGATTGAATTCGGCATGTTGTAGGCCGATGTTCATCGTAGACGGCCAGACATGATGCTGGCGCACATCTGCGTACTGTCTTTGGCTTGGGGTTGACCAATTCTAGGCGATGCTGGCAATCGGTGACGTGGAGGGTCTCGACATCGACGGGTAAAATGAGAATCCTGTAAGATAGATGCTTCGTGTCCAAGTCGCAAATGTGGACCTCCAATGTTTGGGAACTTTGAGAACAAGTCCCGTCACCGAGAGCGTTTTGGTCTGCAAGATGGCTGTGCTTGGGGGCTCCGTGGTCCCCTTCAGAGAATGGGTTCGTGGCATCTGTCGTTTGGGTCATCCTCGAAAGTGGCAAGGCAAGCGCCAACAGTGATTTCATACATGACTGCGGAGTGGGATCTCTAGATATGCTTAATGGGAGCGCTAAAATGCGTCCAGCAAACTGACCATTGTTTCAAAGATATTCGTCAGTGACCAACACATTTCGTTGCAGGCGCCAGCGCGTTTGAGAGCGCGTATGCGGCTAAACATCGGATAGCAAAATTCACCACGGTACTCCTCCTGACCTCCTCACCTACTCCAAAGCTCCGCAGTTTCATACTAGCACAATGAGCACCATGGGGTCCTGGTCTCCCGATGACGACCATCGCCCTGAAGAGCTGCAACGGCAGGCGTCGAAGTTTGGTTACACTCCGGCCGAGATCATCGACGCCTGTAACACCGCAATGGTTCCAATTCTCAGTATCCAGGAATTCGAGAAGGTCGTTCAAGAAGTTGGTGATCAGGCCGGGTCCCCTCAGGAGTTTCTGCAACAATTGAAACAGGAACGCAACAGCAAATTAGCGAGTATGCAACGAAATTTCAGCAGCATATCTGACGAGTTGGCTGCGCATTCGTCCTGTCTATCTACATGGTGTGCCTCCATTCGGTTCTCTCGCAACCCTTCTATTAATACCTTAATCGAGCTACTCTCCGCCCAGACGAACAGCACGCCCAGCAGAAACGATGTGCCAATCGATATACCTGAGCCCCGAATCCCACAGAAGCGACCGACGAAGCGAGCGAGGAACCGAGGCGGTGGCAATGAACGAACCACGAAGACTAGAGCGCAGGCGACCGACTCGAGGACAACCAAACGCTCAACAAGCAGATACAATCTCCGCCCGAGACGGAAGAAGAATTCGCTTCGTTGAGCCAGGCTGATTTAGCTGTGGGATGCGCATGCAACAAATTTACGCTCGTTTAGCCAACTTAAGATGTCATCTAAGGGACTGATGTGAAGCCTTTTGACAAGCCGGGCCACAGAGGAGATTGAGACACCCTGACAAGCTGGGTTGGCAGAGACACGAGAAAGGCTTTGATACCGAGTCAAGTTGCTCAAGCGAAAAATCATCGGCACAATGATATCACGAGAACGAGGCTCTGTACGACTGGGAGGCTGCCCGTGCTGAGGCTTTGGCGGTTCGCCGAAAAGCAGTCGATTTCGGTCAGGCAGGTGTGTGGCAGCAGGGTTCACGACAGACCAGAGGATTGGTACTGCTGATTGTCCAAGAGCCAGAGAGCTGGACTGCTGGGCTCGCACAGTGAGAGCGATTTTCTTCACGGGGAGTAGTGCTAGGCAGAAGACAACCTCACCATGCGGCAAGCCGCCTAGAAATGTGACCTAGCGCAAGGTTGCTTGAAGACTGGCGAGCGTGAGGATTGGATAAACTGAGAGTCTCTCCTCTAGGGCCAGGCCAGGGAGGCCCCAAGGACGGGAAAACACATGCCACGAACGCTCAAGGGCGTTGTGAAATATTGAACAGTACCCTGGGGCCTGATCATATGTAAGGTAATGGCAGATGGGAGGGTAATTTTATACGACATGCATTAACTATACTCTATCACTGCGTTGTTCGTCATCCCTCGTAACTGCTTTCAAGTTATCTGCCGAAAAATACCCGCCGACAACTAGCTCTTTGCATAATATCAGGCCCGGTGCACGTATGCCTCATGACTGTCAATACCATTTCCACTGACGACCTGGCGCGGGACTGGACCGTCGTAACAATGATTTTTTGGCCATCAGGAACTCATTGCGCCATGTGGAAGGTGCCAAATATGGTTGATTAGTTCTTGGCCTCGTCGAGATTGTGGGTCGCCAGAACCAGACGATTCATCGTTTAGCAGTGCAGCCGTGACTTGGCTTGGCTAGGGATGGCCGCAACTTGGCGAGCGCGTGTCACTCCGTCCTACTCTGGTCAACCAGGCGCTATCATGCATGTCATTCTCAGGTACCAGTGTGCAGAGCCATTCCTTGGAGATACCATGTATGACGGGAGGTCTTGTACGCGCGCCCCTATTGATTTTGGCAATCGCTCCGATCTCGGGCGCCGAAGTTTCTTTTTCTGCTTGGATTGAGAAAAGGCCTGCACGAGGGCGCAGGTCCCGCGATACGCCGGGATGGATAGAATCCCTACAGCTGCAACATCAAGGGCCCTCCAGTCTATGCATAGATATGCGGAGGCTCTCTTCCGCGCCCCAATGTCACAGGAAGTACATCCATTTGCGTCGTTCCAGAGGTGGCATTAGCCTCTGCAATCAAAACCAGGTTCAGCTTCCACATTCTGACGAGCATTTGTCAATAACTTACATATGTATTGTGCATTTCGACGTAGCAAAACCTGGCGCGAGTAGGCGATTATGGGTCCTCGGAAAGTGGCTCTTCAGGTACATTCCAACCCCGCACGATTGCATGATTGGGGTGCTACGGTGTAAACTTTGGCTGGCTCGGTAGGATGCGGCCTCCCGTCATGCAAGCAAACGCGTCCATCAGTGGCGGGCTGCCGCTACCTAAAGTGGTATTCCCCGCCATCCCTTTGTTGTGGCAAAGGCAGTAACTGTCAACAACCTACCTCCAACTTTACATCAGACACAATCCTGTCAAAAAACGCCCACGAAAAGTACGGCATATTTAGTTCACTGCCCTTTTCTCATTCTCATAATCCAATGGCAGATTTGCTCGTAACAAAAGACAGATTCTTGGAGACTGTATGTCTTGCCATCAAGTCCAGCTTCGCGCTCCATGAAACCATACGTCGCTTCCGAGATGAAAGAGCTCTCAAAACGGAGCTCAGGGAACTGATTAGAGTCTCTGGCTCCCTTGTAGAGACATTCCTCGACAGTCCAATCCTCTTTCTCGACAGCTCTACCCTCAATTTATCTCTTCTCGTGGGACTACTCCAGCGCTGTAGCCAGGCATGCGATGATCGGGCGACGCAGATACGTCTTCAGCAGGACGTCGAATTCACAGCTCGGCTAGCTGTATATCGGTTTAGTGTTAGTATTGCCTTAGTAGATGCAGGCCTGTGAGTGACTCCAACTCAGCGAACATCTTTCTCAATTTTTGTGCTAAACTGCTGAACTTGCAGGCGCCGGGTTGATATTTCCTTTGAGAATCTCGACACCTATAGCGACACGGTTTTCGATACCGCAGACCACTTGAGGGCCTACCTCGAAGATCTCCGCAAGCAGATTGAGCGCCTCGGGACTGCCATGGGCTTGCAAGCGATATTCCAAGAATGGGGAAACACTCTGGAAGTTCTCCACTGGTGTGACCAGCTGAATGCGCGGCTTCAGGAAAGGAGAAACACTCTGGAAGTTCTCCACTGGCAGCTGAATGCTCGGATCGCCAAATCTCAATCAGTATCAGCAGAGCACATGCATTCTCCAGGCCGTACATCGGCACGCAATGTTCTTCAACGTTTTCCGCGCGAGATTGTTCTGTCTCTCATAGATCTTTTCCACGACCAAGACACACAACTCCAGGAGACGGTAGACAGTTACAGCCAGTGCAAACAAATTCTGTCGGAAGCTTTGTCTGAAGCAGCCCATACCTCACCAAATGTCATCGAAGACATCAATTTAACAAACCAACAATTTAGACTTTGTGTCTCAACAACCGGTACACTGACTTCAACTAGGAGGCTACACATCACAGACGGATCCCATTTCCTAGGTGGGCAAATGTCAGACGCAACAGTGACGTCTTGTATCAAAAGTCTCGCACAGCTTAATGAGCAAGTTAACTGCCTGGGCAGACCAGTTATTTCACTGGAATTGGCGAATTTTCTCATGCATGCTTATCGAATACTTTGGTCTTGGCACTGTACTAGGAAATGAACATGCACTCTGCCTCTAGGAAGAGCTTGGTTTCGAGATTCTGCTTGAGGAGATTTGGTTGATCGGCATGATCCATGGTGCCTGTAACGCTCCGATTTCCCTTCACCAGCCCGCTAGATGGCCTCCCGGTGCCCCACCATGGCACCTGATTTATACGGTACTGGGCCTTGCCATATTGAAACGGCAATATTTGTTTTTTCCATGACACAGTGGTATCGAAAAGCACAGGCAGAGCAGTCAGAAACTCGCGAAGAGGAGCTTCGAGTTGCTAAGGATAAAGCCCTCCTCATTCCCACCCCCACTAATGGCCGAGCGTCGTCATGTTATATTGAATCAAGTGCGGGCAGACGATGAAGGGACCCTAGGGGCGCACGGAGTAGAGAAGGTTGGGAAAGCGTTACCCTCGCATTAAACACAACATGTATAGTTCTTTTCTCGTTGGAATGAGTGTTATTGGATTCCAAGGTAACGTTGGGCCGTTACCACATCACATGGCCGACTGTCGGAACGAAGCAGTGGAATGGCTTGTAGTACGTAGGCAAAACCACACGACACCACAAAAAACCTGACCTCCGATCCGTGGTGCACTCCCCGTCGTGGGTCCGAAAGAGTGACTCACTATCTATAAACAACGTCTGAAAGCCGTTTGGATAGGTTGGGAGCCTGTCGTAGGCCTGATCAGGCCTACGAGTGACAAGCCTTTCACATATAAACGTCATCAGATTGGGTTTGATATGCCTTGAGGGCCGGCTTATTTATGAAAAACACGTTGCTTACGCTTTCTCTAAAAGATCTGTAATGGTTGTGTACGATGTCTCTTCCATCCTCCTATGGCCTTTTACTCGCGCGCTGCCCCGTGCCTCTACATTAGTGGGCCTCATGCGCTTTCAAGCCCCTTCGGTTCAAGAGCAAGAAGACGATCGTCATACTTCGCCCTATGGCCCCTACAGTTGGACTGCGCTACTAGATGTACTAGGTTCGCCGTTTCCCATCAAGCTGGCGGACGAATCTTGCAAGAAAGAGCCATTCACTCCGCTGTTGGGAGGCGTCAGATGGGGAGAGCCTTCCCCACCGTCCGGTCATCTCAAGTTTGAAACTCAATGCTATCGCCCATCAAAAGTGTTGATATGCACAATAAAGAAGAAGTGCTGCTTCCAAACAAAGCAGAATATTTGCAGCTCATCCTCTCTGTTTTGTCCAAAAGCAAAGAATGATGAGCTTGCGAATACATTGGATGATATCGAGATACGTGCTCAACGCTGTATGACTTTACCGCAATACGTAGAGACGTATAGGAGGATAAGTATTGTGCGTGGCTAGACTCAAACTATTCAGGAGAGAACCCCTAATGAAATCAGAATAAAATAGGATGCGAATGACGCTGATGCTGTTCAAATCATCTGGCTCGTCATCTCCAATTGGCTTTTCTGTCACTTAGGAGGGAATGTTAGTCGAGTAATGTGGCCGGCTGTAGATGAGTGTCTTAAATAACGGAGCTCTTCTTGTATCTTAACAGCACAACAATGGTAGCTGGTCCAATGGAAGCAGGCTTAGCGTCATATTGACTCTGTATTACATCACAGCATCACATCACAATTATTGAAGTTTCGGGCACAAAAACATAATTCTTTTTGTCGAGCTCGCAAGTTACTTCCTGTTGCAATGGTCAGAATACCGGGTTGAAGTGCCGTACGACACCAATTCCCCCTTTCCATTTCAGCTGTCACGAAGCGGAGAGCCGTGTCGCAACGGAAGTGTCACGAGCAGGATCAGCGGCGCCGAGACGGGCACCTAGCAGGAGGAATAGCGGAAACAGGATTTAGAATAGAAAACATCTACGGGTCCCATCACCGTTACACAACCGTTGGGAAGCCGAGGACCGATAGTCGTACCGACCGGCGTTATGAACCACTGCCCAGCTAGTGGCTAGACGGTTATAAAAGTAGTAGGCGTCATCTTGTAAGGGATAAGGAGGCTAGAGATAAATGCAGTCACTATTTCATACCTACATTTTAGTGCTATTGTTCTTGACCTCTTTACTCTGTACCATTAAGCCCTTGACATCAGCCTCCCACTTCTACTGAGTTCTTGGTAGATAACTGCGATTATTATAGTACCGTGACAATTTTAATGATATGAATCTTATCCCACTTTCCGTGTATTATGAGTTCCATGCGAGCACTCTCAAACTTAATTGAACTAGTCGTCGTCCTCGCAAGAACTTGGTTGTAGTTCAGGAACATGGCCGCCAGATTTATTGATGAGGCATGATGTTCCTGGTTCTATGATTAGCACTCTTCATCATTCAACTAGTGCAAATCGCCATTTTCATACCATCAAGTATAACAAAAAATCATAACAGAATATCTGGCGACCGTTTCAAGGGGTTATGGCACAGAGTTAAGAGGTCAGGTAGGTGGTAATAGCAACTGTATTTATTTCTGGCCTCCTGAACCCTCCAGGTTTAGGGGATCTCCTCTTACATTGGCTAAAATCCAATGGCTGGATGCCGGTGTCTGGGGGTTTCAAACATCAGTATTTTGCCCAAATGCCAGCACCCTACTGCCCCAGTTCGCGGGACATTCACTTCTCTGTGACAGACAGTCTCACATCTTTACTTCAACATTACTTTTAGAAGGCTACTGTAACTCTTCACTACTTCTTTCACCACACAATTGGAGCAACCTGGTTGCCCTGCTCAATACATTGCGTATGATCCACCAAAAAAGTAAGCTGTCACCCATCTGGCCTGCTTAGTCCTTCTTCATCCTACCGCCAATGAGTCGCTGCTCGAGAACCACTGTTAGTGCTACTCCAGCGCGACAAGCCTGAGTCGCCTCCAGGCCGCGACTGGTTTCTTCGAAGCTGACATCGAACGAGACTGCTACTTTGGCGACCTCCTCATCGAGAAACATATTTCGTCTTATTGAGTGGCTTATCTCCAGCCCCAAGATCAAACCGGACATTACCCGTATAGGTGTAAGAAGAATTCTTCAACGCGCGGTGAAATTCATTGATGTATGTTGCATATGAAAAAAAAAAGAAAGAAAATGGAAAAAAAGCTGTAGAAGCAAAAGTTAAAGAGGATGTGAGAGATGTATTCCTCTTGGCTGCCTGTTAAGTCGTCTATTCATATTGGTCCTGGGTGGCCTGTAGCCGGTGGGCGGGCGGCAACGAAGCTACTTCTACCCGGAATCTCGACTCTTGCAACAATCAGAAACTGGAATAAGTCTTGAGCACTTTCCCACCATCATCGTTCGCAACGGTGGGCAGTTTCTCGTCATCTGCTTCCTCACGCGTTGCTTGGAGAAAGATTATTGACAAGGTTTGGTTCCCTGCGGGAGATGGGCAACGGCCTCCAGAGAAAGGCCAAGAGCTGGAACATAAAGGCTGAGCCCGAATGGAACAGTTGAGGGCTCTGAGAAGGTCTTTGTAACAGCACACCATCCTTGGTTCTGAAAACATTCTTTTTCATCATGTATGTACTGTAATATAACATGCCATGACATTTGATTAAAGTCAAAGATTCCAAACCGTCACTAAAGTCATTTACTTCGTCGGTAACTGCATCCTTGAGCTTTCCCCCAGATTCGCATTGACGACTTGGTTAAATCTCCACTGGATTTGTAAGTCTTTCCTGCGCGCGACATCTATAAAGTTCATAAGTTTGCCTCCAGCGAAAAAGTCCCCATTAGCAACAAACTTACAGTATCCTTCCTGCACTCAGGATGTAACACGGCTCAAAGAGCACCCAAAGACGAGGTCTCAATTCCATGCTCGTTGGGTGGTGGAAGGTGAGTTTTATCGCATTTGCTGGATGGGTTTGTGGACTCATCCACTTTTACACCAGCCACATTCGTACCTCGTGGGTCAACCCTCGCCCCCTGTGTTAATCCCGTCATGCTTGTCTTCCTCGCGATCGCGTCTGGTAGGTATTTGCGTGTGGATCTCCAGTTTCCCAAGTTCCGATTGCAAAGGTCGAGGCCCCTCTTCTTGGACGCGAAGCTCCTCCTTTTCTAGAGCGTCAATCTCCTTTTTTAGAGCGTCAATCTCCTTTTCTTTCTTGCTGATTAGAAGGCTAAGGAGTAATAAATTATTCTCGCGTTGGGCAGTTGTTGTGAGCTCGCTCTGTGGTGATTCCTGTTCCATCGCCGAACTATCTTCGATTTCGACCATCGTGACAAAAGTCGAGGTACCTTCAATCCACTGGTGCCACTTAATGAGCTGGTCGGTAAAGTGGCAATTACTATGTGTCAATCAAACTAATGTGACTGAACATGAATAGAACGAGGGAAAAGATGCGGGATGCCAACATTGACGATGTCGAAGGGAGAATGAGGATCACACCGTCTTACCGCATATTTACTAAAGCAACACAGTGTGATAGCCAACGCGACGCGTTCTATGTTACCTTTGTTGGCATAGAAACGTGACGCGTCGGCGCAATGTTTATCCATTGACGCCAATTCGAAGGTTTGTCCCCCTTTGAAGAGGGTAAGGTAATAATCAAGAAATGGATGCAGCCAGCAGATGGCACCAGCTGGTACACAAAGCCAAGTGGACACAAGTCATGGTTATAAAGTCGGGATTCCGCTTATTTCTTCCACAATTATGCAACATGGGTCGGACATTAAGAGACATTGAAAGAGCTCTTTTTGACTTGTGGAATGGTTTGAACGCCGACGTAGACAAGGACATCCTTAACAGGTGAAGAAGGCTGTCGCGCTGTGTACTGTACACTGGGAGTGTAGGCTTAATTAAGTCTCATGATTGGGTGTGTTGAGCTTCCAGAAGTTGCACTTTTTGGTGCCATGATAAGGGTTTCCGGGCTCAAGCAGCCTTGACGTCATTATGAAGATGGCTTGTAGCTGATTCGATGATTATTGGTGGTTTCTGTGGCTCCTGCCTAGATGTTCTTTTCCACATTTGGTACTGTAAATGGGTGCCGTAACTGAACAGGCAGTCTTCTGCTCCGTCCCTAGTTTTTGCTTGGATTTGTCGCTGTTACCCAAGAGCCTCAGAAATGACTGCCATTGCAAGGCCTAGTTCAAATACCCTCCAGCAGGGTTTAATGCATGACTCAGTACTGCACATGTGTAATATCGTATATAGAACGTCCACGCGACACGACTTTGCCTTGCGTGCTTGGCTGTTTGAAGTTCCCCAATCTCTAGTTCGACAAGGATCTTTTAACAAGACTAATTCAGATCGGATCAAACTGAGTTGCACGTTGTCAATTCTAGATGTATGGAGTACTCTGGTAGTGGACCTAAACGCCAACTTCGCCATGGGGTAGTCCTTGAGGATCACTAAGCAAGTCAGCCTGTGCGTGACTAGCTCTCGCTTTAAAAAGTGGAGATTACTTTCGCGTCCACGTTGTTTGGCGCAAATCCCAACCACCACACCGTGTCCTTTTCCCCGCCCTTCACATTCTCTCTCCAGCCATACCCACTACATCTCACACATCTTTGTCTCCGTCAGCAACCGTGGAGTCTTGGTTCGCGACCAGAGTACCTTGTAATCCTCTTTCGTCGGATCTTCACATAACTACCCGCTGTTCCTTGGACGACTCGCTTCGCTCATTCCCTGTCATGTCAACCCCTAGCGCCTCACTTTCCCAATATGAACTGCCTAAGGACATGACAGGAGAGACTCGTCAAATTGCCGACGAGGCTCTCAAACATTTTTCGCTTAACATGTCTTCTCCACCCCCGGACGACATTCCCTTACCAGTTAATGGTTGCTGCTGCGAGTTCCCTAGGCATTGTCATTAACAAAGTCATGGATCCCAGTCATAGAGCTAAACTGGGGAACGAAATTGCCGATAGAGCAGGCTCGATAGAGTAGGCTCCGTGAATGATATACATGGGACGAACATACTTACACACGCGGCTGAGCAATACAAGATAACGAGGTACTCCCTGTTTCTATTGGATAAGTTCCGAGTGCTAACGTTTTGGTTAGGAAACTAAGGCAGGCTGTTTTCGCGAGCATAGCTGAATTCCTAGCCTTAGATGACAAGCTCCGGCACCCGTCCGGCCCACCTACGAGAACCTGGGACGAACGATCAGATTGCGCGACCGCGGGTGACAACCAAGATAGCGAGTGAATAGTAGGCGATAATGCATATACATTAGAGCTGTTGGCGATATAGTTAGGGAGTTGTCGCCTAGTTGCTAGGGAAGAGATGGCTGCACCTCTTCTGTACTTGGACCAGGACCAGTGCCATCAAGCTCAGACAAGCTTGTAAATCCACGCTTTTTGTGCATGAAAGTCTGTTGATGGTACTATCATTTAAGGGGTAGAAGTAATGACAGATACCTGTCTAGCGGTACGGTAGCATAATCCACGCTGTTTAAGCAATATTGCGACGTCAAGCTGTGCGCGGTCCAGACCTTACGATAACACGTCCTGTTCATCGTCCGTAATTACCAATCCAATACGGACATCTCTATTGAGTGGTACACTTCTACCTACATGTCAGGCGAGCTTCAGATTTCGCGGAATTTTCGCGGACTTCCTATGCTGTCGCTCATTGATTGGAATCCTTCCGTGGAACATATATCTGGAAAACGCGCAGGTGCGGTCCTGTCCCGCTTTAGCGTGTGTAAAAATACAATAGTGGTCCATGTAATTGACCATCCGAAGCTAGCCACGCGTGCCACGCTGCTTTTAGCGTTGCCGGCCGCCCCGGTGTTTGGGTAAAGTGGCAAACTGGATTGAGTGATCCGTGTATGGCACTGTATACCTAATCTCAGGAACTTGATGCATTATCCTAAGATGCCAATCAACAAGGCGTAGGGCTTGGAGCGACATCACCCGGGCGGGCAGTGCCCAACGGATTCAAGAAGTTGCAATCGCGAGATAACACCCTCTTTGGTGACTTTGAAGAAACCAGTTTGCTATAGTAACTGCAGACACAGTCCAAAAGGGCACTCTCGTCCCTAAGCACAATTGCATGAACCGCCACATACTCCGTGTCTAGTAAATACCACGGTCTGAGATAGCAACTATAAACTGGTAGGTTCCAAATTTCTAGATGTCAGCGCTTGAAGATGGGGTAACTCAGGCGCGAGATACATACCTAGTTATATGCTGGAGTCAGAGTCCTCATCCGCCGCATTGTTCGCAGTCTCCGCTCCTTCCGCACTCTCATCAGGCGACTCCGTGACTGAGGATATGGTGGCGATGAGGTAAGATCGTAGACTCGTGGCGTTCAGGCAAGGCTGTTCCACAGCCCCTTCAGAAGTCGGTGCTGAAGATCGCACATGTTTTCTCCCTATCAAACGAAGCGCCCATTCGCATTCGGCTTTGAGGCGCGGCTTGTCCGTGTTTCCTGCATCAGAGCATGACCTTCATAAACGCCACGCGCATCAGTCCCATCGCAAAAAGTAATGAAGAAAGGGCATACCTAGGAGAAGAGTAAATTTGGATCCCAGAAGTGAGTCCTGCCGCTATGCTTGTGAGATCGCCAATGCCGCGGCCTCTGTACTTTACCTTCTCCCAATCCCGGAACTCATGACATTCTTCACGTATCTTCACAGCCAAGGGATCAAGGCTTTTGTCTAACTCAGTGCAGACACCAAGGCACATTCTCAATACAGCTTCCAAGGGAGGCAGATCGACCTCGTCAGGGGGTGAAGTTTTGAGCCATTGCAAGTGGCTGAAGAGTAATCCGAACTGGCCCTGAAAGCGGCACACTGATGCAAAATCGCTTTTCGCAAAGCGGACGACATTGTTGATCTTGTTCGCGATTTGGTAAGCCGACTGAAGCACCAGCTCGTAACTTTTGTCTGTCATGACTGTGAACTGTGTGTTGATGAACAGCGACGCAATGAAAGCCAATTGCTCTGCTGCGAGCACCGAAGGAGGTAAAGCCATAGATTTATGGCTGCAGGCTCCAACCTGCCCACCTACGTAAGCAGCGAAGGGGCAATTCCTGTTGGCGCTAGCAAGTGAACAAGATAATGCTTAAGCTGCATTTTTAGTGAGACGCAGTTCGAATGCCTGCACAAGGGTGCAGGGCACGGCGACCCGTCGGGCGCGGATTCGACAACTAAAAGAATTGGCTGGGGTGGTGCCTCCGTTTTTTTCTTCCTCCATATCGCCGTTGTGGACTGGTGCGACCCCGCGACGCTCGGAGTGGAGGAACGGCCACTGAACTTGGCACCCTAACATTCTAAGTCATCCACAGTGCACATAGCGATACGCTACTTTGCCTGTTGACACAATGATGTCCATGCTGAAGCGTTGGTGTCAGTCATGCGTCCTCGTCACTCTGCATCATGCAGGCTGGCGGCTCCGTGATTGAGGCCTCGGCCTGTTGGCCTGCCCCTGACCTGACCTGACGAGTCTGCCTTGCACGTGTAGCCTCAGCTAGCCTGACTTGGGACGCGCCTCAGAAAACCACACAGTTACCAGCGAAAGCTTCCCAAATGTCAGGAAGTGTGCAGCACAATGGCTCTCTCTCCCTCTCCCTCTCTCGTTCTACGGATCATCGAACTGGGCAGGCGACCGCACTGAACGCACGGACCATCTGCAAGCCCCTCACATTTACATGTTCACACACGCAGTCCCTGTATGTAGCTCCCGACGAGCAAGGCGCACTGCATTCGCAGCCCTGGTCATCCTCGGCGAGTAGATTTGAATGGAGATCAACTTGAGACTCTTACCGCGGGACAGTGATGACCCGCCGCTTCACGCCATAGTAGAGATGGCCAATATCCCTCTCGCAGCATGCGATGACTGATTCAACGGCGAAGTCCCACATGCTATCGACGAGACCGAGACGCCGAATGCACTGTTGCCAAAGTATGTTGCATTTTCCCTTGTGGAAGACCCACAGATCTAGCTGAGGTTTCCTGTAACCACGCTGTAAAATAACCGCTCGGCACCACTGACGACACCAAACACATCAAACCCCCGCCTTCGCAACTGCACCTTGACCTCCATTCGCCCTGGAAAAAAAGCAACAAGACTTTCTGCGAAGATGAAGATGCGTAGAATCAGCCGCTTGTTGAGTTAAAAAAGGAATGAACGTGGCGAACCGATTTGAAAAGACGGGCACATCCAGAAGTACATGTGATTTTCCATGTCGCCATTGTCATCGAGGTGCTATTGCCTGAGTTCTTGACATATTTGGGTGCTCGTCCATTCGCACGCCATCTCAGCGGCTCGGAAGAGGTTGTTAGCGTAACTGCCATGAGGCGGCGGACGATTGATTGGTGTTACGTCCTCTACGCTATGTGGACCATGCTGGCGACCGTTTACTGGCCACTCAGCCGCGGTGGTATCTTCGGCAAATTCTGGCGAGCAACCTGCTGTATGTGTTGTCACGGGCAAGGCAAAGCCTTCAGCTGACCCTGCGAGGACGTATGATAGTTAAGTCTTCGGCGGACGTGTCTCGGTGGATTTTTCTAGGTTTGGATATTGAAAATACGCTAGGTTAAGCTTGACGCTTTTTGAGACTGAATGTAATGTTACATTGATGGTTATTTTCTGCCTTTGAAGGATGTATTACGTTGGAAGTTTCCTTGGCCAGCAGCGTGATGTCGCTCCAGGCTTGCTTCAACAGCGTGCGCAATTTTGTCGGTGAACATTTACTGAGGGTACTTCGTGGTGCGAGTCAGAGTGTCCACATGAGAAGTTCAAGGCATTACTTGCGGCCGCCAGAGTACTTGAGGAGCGAATCTTTGGTTCCAGAAAGATCCTTTGTCGACGGGGACCCTTTGCCAGCATCCTACCTACAGCTCCAACGAACGTAACGGGCCAAGACCACTTTTCTTCCTAGCATTAGTGTGACGATAGTGTCAACGCTCACCGAACACACCGAGCTAGGTGTGTTTTACGTAAGCTACATGAATCGCACACCGTGGTCGTGTAAGTAGGCGCTTCCTCACGCATTTACCCTCTTTCTAAATCAAGTCACTCTTTTACACCTTTTCTAGCCTGATTTCTATGTGCCTAGTTCGTCACAATTAGATAGGTTCAAAGCTTCACAAAGTGAGCACGGAGACGTTCAGTGACAACGCTCATCGAGACGTCCCGCATCTACCCGTGTGAATCCAGGTAAATGATCACACGAAGAGGTAGCCGCAGAGGCAGGCAAGTACCTGAAAGTCACCTGTGCATTCGTACAATAGGACCACGCAGGAAAGCAGTGAGATGCCACTCATATGTAAGAGGGACCAAACGAATCTCAGAGAGCAGGTGGGAAAGGATGTCTAGGATGCTGATCGGATTCGTACCCAGAGGACTCATAGCATCTTTCTTTCATGTTATTAAAAATGCATGGATCACGTTCCGTCAACTGCCGCATTGGGAAGAGCTTCTGATCTTGTGCGTCACGGAATTTATTTGGCGTTTTAAATCTCAACAAAAAAATGCTCAAGATGAATTAACTGCAAGTCTGAAAAGTGAATAGTGGTTGGGAAAGGTAAATACTGAAGATTTCAAAGCAATTTCTGCGTTTATTTTGTCGTTATCGATAGCTTATCATTAACAAAAGGTTGTAATTATCAGCTTACGATCCGAACAGTTCGTTGGGACCAACACCCCTGCTTTTTTGGCAGCAGTGACATTAGAGTTCTCAACTTCCTGGCTAGAAATGCTTCAGAGGCTTCGCACTCCCAATGCAGCCAACCTTGCGTTAGTTTGGAGGAAGTTCTGTCGTTCTTGTACGCAGGTGCAGGGTAATCGTCAATTCTGCATGATTGCGAATTGCGATCTCGATGGACAGTTTTAGGGTTCATTCTATGGGGAAATGCACAAACCCTGGCCTTTACCAAGGATACTTATTCTGTCTATGAGGTCGAGTATTAAAGAGTCAATAGTTCCCAATGCCGGGAATTTTCTTTGATAGGTTTCAATTTATGATTTCACTTCTCGTCGAATAAGCCTTGTCTCGCAATACTATCACAGTGTCTTAACTTTGACCATGGCATGCGAGGGAATCGGTTTAGGAAATCAGGCTATTTTGGCTAAGATTGACAAGCTGAGAGAGTTGAACATTGGTGCAACCATCCCATTGCCCCAGGTGGGTCAAACTCGCGGATTTATTTTCAGACAACTCATTTCGTGACAGCTTCTCGTCGTCGGAGATCAGTCGTCTGGGAAAAGTTCTGTGCTGGAAAGCCTTACAGGGTTCTCTTTCCCTCGCGCTCCTGGTCTCTGCACTCGCTATGCGACTCAGATTACATGCTGTCGCGAGCCAGAAACGTCTATCCGCATCTCTATCATTCCTCGCCCCGGCGCAGATGAAATCCTCAGGGCTAAGCTTCTTGAATTCAAGCGCCAAATGTCGGGCATGGATGGCAATGACTTTGCCCAGGTCTTCAAAGACGTTTGTGATCTCTACATTGCTCTCATATTGCCCACGCTGATGATACCGTTTCAGGCTAACGTTACGATGGGCATTCGAATGGATGCAACTCAGGAAAATACTGGGCTTGCTGCGTTCAGTGAAGACATCCTCAAGATCGAGATCAGTGGCCCTGACGTCTGTTCTTTCCAAAGCCTTAGTTCCCTATTCTATGACTGATGTCCTGAATAGCAAGAGCATCTAACGGTGATTGATGTCCCGGGAATTTTCCGGGTTCCCACGCCAGGTAAGCCATAGCTGATCCACTAGAGGGTCATACGCCGACTGACGGTCACGCAGGACTCACCGCAGAAAGCGATATTGTGCTCGTCGAGAGCATGGTGAAGTCGTACATGGCAAACAGTCGAACTATGTCAGTCCCGAGGGTTCCCTTTCCAAGAAGGTCTAGTTAACTCGTGGCAGCATACTTGCAGTCATATCATGCAGCGTTGACATCGCTACTCAGGAGATTCTCAAGCTTGCCGAAGTTGCTGATCCTGACGGTGTGCGAACAATGGGGGTTCTTACAAAGCCGGATCTCGTTACCGAAATAGTTACCCAAGGTGTGATTATTGACCTGGTTCTCGGAAAGCGCAGTACCCTCAAACTTGGATACTACATTGTCAAGAATCGTAGCGCAGACGACAATATCTCCTCACTTTCCGAGCGTGCCGCTGCCGAAAAGGCGTTTTTCATGGCACCTACTTGGTTGCCGATCAGGGACCGCTGCGGCACAACGTCTCTCAAGCTCAGGCTCCGAGAACTACTTTTCCAAATTTCGAAGCAAGAAATTCCCCATGTGAAGTTGGACATCGAGCAGCGTTTGCGTCAGAGCAGGGCAGATCTAGAAGCAATGGGGCCTTCCCGATCCGACCCGAGTTCGCAGAGGATGTATCTGGGTAAGCTGGCCTCCAGGTTCTTGGCCGTCACTCAGTCTGCTTTGAACGGTTACTACGCCGGCGATAAGATATTTGGCAGGCTGCCTCAACTAAAACTTATAACGAAGATTATGAAGCTCAATGAGGTCTTCTCAAACATTTTCTGGAAACGCGGTCACAAGCAGCATTTCGGGCCTACGTGGGATGACGAGGGTGAGAATTCATTTGGACGCACCATCGATCAGCTTCCCTTTGAGATCGACCTCGCCAGATACCCCGAGCTCGAAGGTGTAATCCGTACGGATGGCTATCAATGCCCCAAGCCCTTGAAGGGTCCCATCATGAGTCACATCGAGGAGGTCTTTGAGTCAAGCCGTGGACCTGAACTTGGAACAGTAAGCGACTCTAGCTGCGAATTGCATCACTACTGACTCATAACACCTTTTTTAAGTTCGGCGGAACGATTCTTGCTACGGTCTTTGAAGAGCAATCGGAGAAGTGGGAGCAACTCGTGATGTCTCATGCGAGCAATGCCATTGCCCTGGTCCACGATTACATTTTCCAGCTCCTTACTGAATTGTGCCCAGAAAAGCAGGTAAGGGACAATCTATGGGATGCTATTTTACTTGAAAGGCTGGTGGACTCGTACCAGCGGGCGATGAGCCACTCGCGGTTCCTTCTAGATATCGAGAGGGGAGGTATGCCGAACACTTTCAACCATTACTTCAATGCAAACCTTCAGAAGAAGCGGTGCGAGCGCATGACCAAAACTTTCAGCGCTATGGCTGTACACTCACCCTGGAATGATGAGAAGGAGCGATATGTGCCTATGAGTAAAGTTGGTCAGCATGCTGTTGACAAGGATAACGGGCAGCAAGTGTGTGAGGATATCCTCGACACACTAACGAGCTATTACAAGGTATCACGCAAGCGCTTCGTCGACGTCATTTGTCAGCAAGTAATTTTTCACCTTCTGCTCGAAGGGAGCAACAGTCCGCTGAAAGTTTTTGACTCGGAGCTGGTCATGAATCTCAACCACGACAAACTGGAGCAGATCGCGGGGGAAGACGCGGAATCGAAACATCAGCGGCAGGCCCTAAAAAAGGAGGTGAAAAGCTTCGAGGAGGCTTTGAAGATTTTGCGATCTTGAGTAAAAGAAAGATTGTAAAGAGTGGCTTCCGCAATGTCTAACGTAAACCATTTTGGTCGAGCGAAGCCATTCAATCTAAGAACCAGACAGTACACTACGATGGAGTCGTTCATTTATAAAGTCTAAAGCCCGAGAATGTCAAGCTGAATGAGCCATTATTTAGGCCTTGAAGAGGATCAGTGTCGTGAAGTTTCTTCGCGCCACTCAGCCCGAACTGCCTCTCTGACCTTGCTTATGATTCGTTACAAAATCTCTAGACCATTCCATCAAAATGTGTAACAAGGTAGGGTGCCGCATGCACAAAGGGCATTGGACGTATGCTGGTCGACAGCGGTGCCAGTTTCAGCGCTTGTAGTCGGTTGGGATCGGTTCCGTTAGTACAATTGTTGTCTCAAGAAGCCGGCCCTTATGACAGGCCATTGCCTCATCAACTTCTAGTCTCAAGAAGGGTACGTGGAATGAATCTATGGTTCCTTGTATGTGAACCGACCGCTCGTTAGCCTTCCGATAGATATCTGGCATTGTGTGCTCCCGGGGTTATGCCTGAACCCGGCTGCAACTTTGAATGTCGGAAATCCGAAGCCGCCGGTCGACTAGCCGGAAGTGGCAATGTAGCATACACCAGATGAATTGAATGATAGGATCTTCTTCTTCTCTGTTGACGTAACCGATATCTGGGAATATGAGATTCATCGCCAAGTCCCATATGAATAATAATTCCTATGATAAGGTAGACCCTGTCTACAGAATTCTTCTTCCCCTTAATTATTTATGGCTGGCTCTTCCTGGAGCCGAATTATTGACCGGATAAACGCCTAGCTTCCCCAAAATTGGAAAGCAGTAGTGGCCCAGCCTATAATTGATGTTTGCCTAACTTGGAACGGCGATCAAGCCTGTGAACCGAACTCGCCCTGATCCCAAGATTACCACAAAGACCGCGAAATGACCTAACGTGCGATTAAGCAGACTCAAAAAAAAAAAAACCGTTAAAATATTAAAGGTGAAAAGACGCGTAGCTTACTATAACAGCAGAAGGACGATCTCAAGCACTTTTTCTGCTACCAACTTGGAAGCTGGGGCGATGGACGGAAGCTGAGATGCTGCAGAATCAGGTACTAGCAACGAGTTCGAAGGTGATGTGACTGATGTGCTTGCTCCTGGCTCTGTTTCTACGCACGTGAAGAAGCAAGGTGTACTGGCGGCGACGAAGCCGTGGGAAACAATGAGGTGGTCAAGTCGGAAAGGATATCAGATCAGTCTTTCCCTCCAGCCGACTTTAATCGCCTACTTGGCAGGAAAACTTTCGATGAGTGTGTCCTAACATGAGTTGGCTAAAACATGCTGGCTGCAGGCAAGCGCTGGCCAGCCAGTCTTCCATTTGGTACGAAGCCTCTGCTTACACTATTGGCCAGCCTTGCATGAACCCCTCACACCCTCGAACCCTTCGTCGCGGAAGTCAAACGAGACATTCGCCGCATGCAAGCTCCAGGACAGCCCCCCGGACAACAAAATACTTGGCTGGTTTTCTGTGGTAGCAGACATAGAAAAACGGCCCTTTTTTATCACCCGTGCTGCCGAGTAACAGCCTAGGAGGGCTCCTGATGTTTTGGGAATTGGGTACTGTAGTACAGAGTACAGCAAACGATATGGACTTCAGGCATGACGTTCTGGCCGTTGGGCGACACCCCTGCAGCCCATGTTGCTTCGCCACAGCCACCGAGATGTGACTCTTATCTGGTTGGCTGGCGGTAAAAACTGTTCGTCCCAACCAACACGCAAGGAGGGGTTGGGAGTGGGAGGGTAGGGATGTGGGGACTGAAGCTGACCCCCAGAAATATGTCCTGTTGCATGTCAGCTGGACGTGTAGAACCGCCAGACATTACATCCTGATCCGGCGAAATTGTTGACACCTCAAGGATAGCTTTTACAACGTGCCGATTCAGGTCGAAGTATCCACGGCCCACTAGTACACGTTTTGTGGTGAGTGGCGCAGGGCAACCTCCCGCTGAGGTTCCACGGGCGTTCGAAAGGCGCCGATATTCCCAAGACCAATAGAAAACGTTGCGCGAGGCGGTGCATCTTCCTGGTCTCGAATTGCGCTGTTTTCCACTTTCTCTCTTGCAGGACAAGCCTTAGGGGATGCAAGCTGGGAGCAAGCTGGAGCAACACAAATTTCATAGACCTCCCGAAGGCAGGCCCGGCTCGTTACTTTCAGGCAAAAATATTGGGTCGCAATCTCTTGCCCATGGAATGCAAGGGCTGGGCAGGAACTCACCATACCTACAATAGTCGCAGTGGTTCCAACCAAAATACCTGAATCAGGCATGGGGTAAACCCTTGCGCAGACGTTGTAACCAGTCAGAACACTCGGTGTGAGACCATAGCAAATGGAGGCGCTGTCATCATCGAAGGCTAACTGGCAGCAATGTGGCAGACATACGCCAATGATCACCGAAGGCCATGTGTTTATAACGCGCTGCTAATCCACACAGCCTTTTCGACTTTTTCCCCTTCCTCTTGCCATTCCCATTACCTTTCAGTATGCTTTTAAGGAACGACCCGCCGGCCTCAAATGGCCAGTCTGCTCCGGAACCACTGTCATTTTGTACGGCATGTGCACATCTGAGTCAGCAAGGTATGTGTGAAGTGAATTACCAAGGCACTATCGTAGTTCTCAGGCTTACCCTCCGGATAGGTGCGACCCAGGCTCCTGTCGTTCACGAATTTCACAACATAACAGTGGGAGATTATGGAAAGGCAATAATCTCATGCCAACCAGGAGCAACAATGAAAATTGGCAACGTTACGGGGGGCCGCGAGAGTGTGCTGGTTATTGGGAGTTTTTCCCCAGGGAGTTTTTTCCCAGAGGCTGGTGTGAACGCACCAACATCGCCACCAGAAACGAGACTATGTGCACTAGAGGCGATTGACAAAGCGGAAAAACTGGAAACCGGCGCTAAATTCGGAGGTTTTAGACTGGACGAGAAGAGGGCTCTTTTTCTTAGCGATCTCACGTGCAATGCGAAGAGACAGGAATTGGAGCAATGCTTGAAAGATGTTGGTAGCGACTGGGATATGTCAATTTGCACAGAAGTGTACGTTTCCCTGCTAGCGCATTGTAAGAGATGGCTCAAGAAAGGAGTCAATGGGCCTGTAGTGTGTCCTAACTGGCTTTGGGCGGTGCGAGAGGATATATATGAGGACATTCAGAAACCTGAGCCTGGTCGTCTGGAACGGATGCGAACATGGGTACAGCAAGCCCCGACATGCTCACTCAAGAGAGGCAAATGGGCCGATCACATTTTGTTGTCTCTGTGGGAAGAAGCAGAGAGACAGCATGATAATTACCTGTCCACGATGGTTGCTTTTACGTTGACATATAAGGAATCATGTCAGAAAATGCCTATTTAACATGGATAAAAGGGCTGATAGCAAGTTGATGGGGTTTTGGGAGGAAGCAGCGGATTGAGGAGATAACGGCCTTGCCAAGTTGCCAGCCGTTTATTCAACTGAGAACGAATTGTGTCAGTAAAGGTTGCCGGAATTATCCAGTATTCGCTTTCGTGTTGATCTTTTAGCGTCTCTTAAATATGAACATGCGATTTTTAAGCCATCTCCCCATAGTTTCGGCGTGATGGTTCAAAGGAAGTGACCAAATGGGAGACCTAAGGGCGACTGCATTCACCCCTGATAGACTTTAGCGTTTCCCTTATACCGGCTACAGCCTACTGTTGCGCAAAACGTCTGAAATGTTGTGCAGCCTTAATAATTTGTGCCATTTCTCTGCCTTGGTCTACGGCCATTTCCGCTCGTGACACAGCCGTTTAGAAAGGGCTATTGAAGCCTATGAAGGGCCGATGCCGTCTTAGGAAGAATTGAAATAGTTTGATTTCCGATCAACCAAGGCCAGAGACACAGCATGATCCATTGTAATGCCTACGAACGTCGAAGGCGCTTGCCCACTGGGGTAGAGGGCAGCACTCTTACCCACACTTGCTGGAAGCGTACATTGATTACAGCAGCAATCTCAACTCAGTATACCCACTTTACAACTACGATTTGAACGTGCGGGCAGGATAGTCAGATTTGACTCTCTCCTGTGGCTTCAATAGTATTGACTCTATTTACAGCTCCATCTATAGTATCAGAGATCCTTATGATCATTCTCTCGCAAGATCTGTCGGAGTCTGTCCAGTTCGGCTGTTTGATCACATTTTAGGCACTCCAAATAGAAAATTACTGAGCCCAATTCTTCTTTCGAGACATCCTTAGTCACCAAGACCCGTATAGACACCTCAAATGATCGGAGTTTCGCCACAAGACTTGGTAATACATCGAGAGTTCCCTCGTTCGAACGAATCGCACCCGTAATCGTGTTGGCGCAAATGGCGTATTCACGCAATAGACTAAGTAACTCCTCCGAAAAGACGCCTGGCAATTCTCCTTTGTTTAGCTCCATTTGTTGCATGTTCATGGTGGTTTTGAGAAGCGTCTGCGCAATATCGTCCTTCATAAGCAACTTGTAAACCTCATGAAGGCCCTCGTTCGCAATTACTGCATTTTGATACACAAACATTGATGACAGGGTTTTGCATAACTCGAGAGCTGCATTGAGTCCGACCAACTGATTGTGTAAGATCAGTTTATCTTCGTGCTGGGTTCGGATGTCTGTGAGATCCTCTTTTATCCCCTCCAACTTGCGGTGTTGATCTGGTGAAAAACAGCGTTCAGTCCTGGATTCAATCAGCCAAATCTATCAAAATCGGACAGTGCTCTGAAATACCATAATGTGCAAAGACCTATCAACTTAAAGTAACAAGCAACGAGCGTATCGAAGCCAGAGGCTTTGCCCAGCGCCATATCCATACAAGACTTGAGTTTGCCTTGACTTGATCCCATGCTGCAGTTATCCAAGCACGAAGTAAGAGTTCTAATCGCATCAGCAAAACAGTTTACCAGCACTTCTACCCTATTGAGTAAGGATTCACAGGAAGCGAGAAGTTCAATCTTGGCATCTGAAGATTCCAGATCCTTGTAGAGGAGGCCTGCCCATCTTTCTCTGTGGTTGCTCAACTTGTCCAGAAGCACCCGGCAGTCCTTTGCAACGTCGTGTAAACCGCCGTTTTGCGCAGCACAGTGTGCAGCTGACATTTCGCACCCTGGGGATCGCAATCGTTTGAGTAGGTTGAGGTGGATGGAAACCTAGTCTAGCAGCTTGAATCGATTGCGTGATGATTGGCCGGATTGAATATCTCGCTTTCCCCGCAATTGTGACGTTTTCGAGATGCGCAGCTTGGCTTTCGAAAGTGAGGGGTTGCGCTCAGTACAACTTTATTCGTAGCGAAATCTAAGATGCAATGAGTTTCTTATCCTCTAATCGATGAGCGAACAAAGTAGTGGAAGAAGATTTCAGCCTACGCCGCAAAATTTGTGGAGGAAGCAATAATCGAGTGTTGTTGTCGGAGCGAGAGATAAAAGAATTCACATACAACTTCGACCTCATCAGGCAATGTACTCTCCTTTTTCTTCTTCTTTTAATTTGGTAACGGGACTTGTGGGGATGACGGGGGATGTGCCAGTAGGGAGTGACTTTGAGGTTCTTGCTCAACCATCGAATAAGTTGGCGGTGTTGTACAAAATACCCATGCAGAGATTCCGCTCGCAGCACAAAGCTTCTGCCGCTGAGCTTTTCTGTTTCTTTAGGGTTTCTGTATGTTCACACTCCCGCGTTGGGCGCTACGCCCAAATTTTACAACTCGCGGCGTATCGCACTGTGGCGCCGAGCCAAGGACGAGCACCTGCCCAACGCTGCAAAAGCCTAGCGTAGCGGATGGAAGGGGATCACAATACTCGTGTTGGTGCAAAGCCCCATATTTAGGAGTAACCCTGCTGTCCCGTAACAAGGGGAGGGCGGGGTAGGTTGCTGACCTCCCCAATCAGCAGGCAGCGACCATTTTTGGCCACTCCAGATAGCCATTACTATGGTCTCATGGGTAAGTTAAACCCCCAACCAGTGTATCGCCCCACAAGCAGAAGGCCCGCCCACCAATGATAGCAACCAGCCTGGACAGCTAACGTAAGCGAAAGTTATGGAATTTCCTCGATTTCTATGCTCACAGGTATTTAACTGGCATACTTCTCCCCTTTATCTACTACGAGGTAGTTTTAAAGTAATAGCTTTAAATACGCTGCCTTTCGATATTTTATAGCTATTAAACATATAAATGCCTTTTATATAGGCTCTTTCAACGTTTTAGCGTGGAAGAGTAAATATTACACAGAAGGCAAAGGGTGGCAGTATAGCTACAAAGTGGTCGAAGGCGGCGTGGTCCACGTATCCCCACAGGTACAAGAGCAGGGGGTTTTACTTTTGCCTGATACCATAGTAAGTATGACAAGGATAAGTGATTGTGATTGCAACAGTGGCGTGCGCTGCTGCCCCCAACGATCGTCCACAAACACAATGCATTAATAAGAGTTACTCACTTGCGTGATAGGGCAGATCTCGGCGATACGCCGGGCGGGCTGCAAAGCCAGCAGTCTTGCAGGCACGAGCGTATTCTGAGGCTTTTCTAGCAACTAATGAAAATGAAGTTCCGTAGGCGACATGTGTCTACGTTGTCATGGTTAGAAGATCCTGCAAAGTAAAACGTTGGCGCACTTGCGAATGGTGTGCATTTGCGCGTATTCCTGACCACGTCGAGTGCCTAGATCGGTGAGAATTCACAGTGACCTATTGGGGTGTGAGCAGCAGTAAGCGACAGCGGATGATGCAACCTATTAGTCGTTGCTTTTCCTTCATTATACCACTCACCAAGTAGTCTTGAGCCCACGGTGCCTAATAATAGCGGCGTTGTTCGCGTTGTGAAGGGAAGTGGATATCAGCCAAACGGAGCGGCTGGGAGTAATTGCTGACAGCCCAATCGTCATTCATAATGAGCGACTCAACGCCTAAGCGGCCGCTGTGCCAAATACAAAGAATGCTATGGCCGGAACAAACCTTCTAGGCAGGTTATCGCTGCTGGAATGTTCTGGCCGGGCGGGCATTTGTATCCGTTAGCTGCAAGGTAGATAAGCTGTGTAGCCAGCGAGGGGAATCTCTTGTTGGCGGCACCAAAGCCCCATGTTGCGGGGTTCTTTTGCAACGCGGGGCGCCTACAGAGAAGCTCGAGGAGCTCTTGGTAGCCAAGAGCATGATAAGGACCGGCGGTCGCGCAACAGTTGCGCGACTGCTCCTCAACCAGCGGCTAGATATCACGCAATAAGTCATCAAGAAACGATGCTTGCGAGTGCATTTCAGTGGAACCCACTTTAAGTGCCTGCACAAAGGCGCAGGTCACAGGGCGACATGCCAGTCGCAGACCATCGTGGGTGTAGCCGCTTTCTAAACTCACTGAAAGCCACGAACGGCATCAAGGTCTCCAAGGTCCGCTACAGGTATTGCCTGACCAACTACGAGGAGATCTTAGGAAGAGGACTTTATGGACGTAATTTGTTAGCGGGTGCAAGACTAAAAGTTATCCATTACCCCCGATGAAAGCCGCTGGCTGTGCCAAGTTGATAAGTCCTTCAGAGCTAGCTGGTTTCTGTAACCGAGTGGCCTCTGCCCTGAATGGTCTGGAACAGTGTGCACCTTTCGGTTATGCGGTGCACAGCACCACGACGGAGGACGCCCATCAATGAGCATGTACCTCTACTACACATCTTGGCTCAGGCAAGCCCGCAAACCCCCCGTCGGACAAGGCTCGCTGTCCCCTCCCAGCGGGCCACTCGTATCGCTGTTAGTGCATTCCCGCCTAAGGTCGCACCGCCACCTAGCAGTCGCCTACGGCCTGCAGCGTAACAGCAAGCAAGGCCAACAAATTGCAACAAGGCATTTGAAGGAAAAGATGGGATAAAAGGGGCGTGCGAGAACCAATGGGGTCCTTGCCCACTGCGAAGCCAAGCCTATCTGGCACCCGAGTACCTGACGCTCCAGGATATAGCTTTTCATCAACGGACTTGCGCTGATGGCTAGTGGTTAATGGTCAGTCTGGTCGTCCAGATCACCACCCTCAGCCCACTACATGGGTTTATTAGCCGAGCGAGCCTGCAGCCTCTTCTGCAAAAGCATATGAAGGGGCTACGACAATAGGATATTCTCCTGTGCGGCAGTTTTTGCCTCTCAACTTGTTAGCCAATTCGAACAGTCAACACGAGCAACAATGACCGACGCAAGTTTGTACCAAATAGGCCAATAAACAGTTGGAGATGCTCTGCGTTGGCATACTTTGGAAAATTTTGCGCGATGTCCAAACATTACGTCCCGGCAACTCTCACCAATTCATCACAGAATTACTAAAGAGTCCGAATCGCCAGAATGTCCGGGAAAGTTGCCTGAATGCGAAAGTTTGACCACCACTCAAATTGACCGGCAGAATCTAGAAAAATGGATCGAAACTGCTCAAAGGAAGCTGCGAGAGCCGTTGCGAGGTGATGTTGAACGCGTGTACAACTCATGCCAGCAAGTTGGCATCGACTCGTCAGCCACCTCGCTCGGTGAAATTCAAAGCACCAAAGGATTTTGGAGTAGAGTGGTATCAGAGCTTTCCCCCGCTATGCGCATGCTATATGGACTCAACTGGGAGGGATATGTACACGAGAGCTGGAATAATCCGAAGCACCAACTTTCGATGGATACCGACCAGATTTGGACTGGTGTAAAAACCCGTGCAGCCAAAATTATGGAGCATTGGGACGAGTTACAAAAAATCAATGTTGAAGCCTTCGGAGTGGCTTGTGCAGGCTTGATACCGCAAGCCAGAACAACATGGCTCAATCGCAAGACCAAAGACAAACTTCACAAAATCCCCATTGCGCACATATGTGCCTATCTGAAAAGCTGTAGGGGCCAACGACCTTCTCCGCAACAGTTATGGTCTCCGATGCTTCACCTCGAGGACCTTGTCTAGGGCGATAAACTTCCACCATTTTTCGAGGTACCTGCGAAGCGTCACCCGACGACATTCCGCACATTTGACAGTCACTTCGCCCCATTGGGCCGCGCCGCGCTCTGCATTACCGACATCCAGCTGTCGGAATAGCTCATCTTCACGGGCCAGTCCAGCAGCAAACACGAACTGGGATTGGACTAATGAACGTCAAGACATCGATTTGGCCTTCAAGCGAGCCATACCTATGTCGGGGAAAAATACGGCATTTCGTTTGACTGTAGCACTAGCATGGACGTAGTTTCCGCGGGGTGTACTATTACAGTGCTGCCCAGCACTGGTTTCTGGCTTTTAGAGGCCCAGACGCACACATACGAAATCCTAGTCCAATGCGTTTAGGGCCTGGTGGAGGAGGTTGAAACTAGCTTGCCTTGGATTCGGACTCTTTCTTGTCGAGCATCCACAACAAGGACAATGGAGACTGGTCATTCTTGGGTAGATCTTTCCGGCTGAGGTGCTATGACTCTGAGCACATCGTCGACTTAGATTATCCGTGTCTCCTGACGAGAGCCTCACTCTACGAGGCTCAAAATGACTTTTGGCAAGTGAGACTTGATCCCCGGTATTGGGAAGATCGTCTTGAAACGTCTGAAAAACACGACGGGAAGTTGATGAACCTGGTACGCACCACTTTCGGGCGCATCCACATGTTCAACACCATCAGAAGCCTTCTTCAAGAGATGTCAAAATTCCCTTGTCCAAGGCAGCCAGAGAGCTTTGCTGAAGATGACAACTTCTTGAGACTCATGGTCTCTGTGAGTGGCGTCGTCGACAGGTTTATAGACGAACAATTCAGCCAGCTGAAATATATCGAATGGCCTAACCAGGGTTCAATCATCTCATTGTTTTCTCATTTATTTGCGCAGATGAAGGAAAACAACTATATTATCCGGCTCGTGAGCCCATTTGAGGTCATGCAAACGGTTGAACGAGAGCTTGTAAGAGCTTGCAGGCGCTGAGTGACTCATCTGTATTGTTAGTGTGTTCACAACATACTCTATTTCTGGTGTGTATTCAATGCGCTGCAATACTGCCTTACAGCCAACAACTTAGCAGACTGGCAGATGAATCGAGCGCGTCCCTTGGGGATGCACAATCAGGGTTCTCAGTGCAATGGGCCAAAAACAAAAATGCAAATTTGACTACTTGTCTCGGAAAGGGAATGCTCAACAGTCCGAGTTCTGGAGCTATTTAGACTATCTTGGTTTTTGTCAAGTGCCCGCTAACTTTTCGGGTCCTCTCTCGTCAACTGAGCTTTCACAAGAGTCCCCTGTAACAGTTTTCCGTGTCAAAGCTGCTATAACCAATGTTGCCGAGAATGAGAATCCAGATAAGAGGCCGATAACAATGGCATACTGCCAAGAATGTCCGGCTACAAACCAAAGCGCGAGGCCCAGTACAAGCTGTAATATTGTACAGTCAAAAAAGATGATCGGTGTCCACGCTACTGCTAGGCACACCCGAGTGGGCTTGTGGCTCTCTTCAAACGTGAGTGAAAGCATAATTGTAGTCGTTGCGGTGAATGCTGCGGTGATTGCTGAGCTGACGATCAAGCACGTCGATAAACTATGTAAAACTGACGGAACAGCGGGCGACTTGTCGAGCAGCATGACTATAGCAGCGCACCCGAAGACCGCAGAAGCGACGGTAAACGTCGGATATAATCTCCTTAAACGGGCAAACATGACGACGTCTACGTGGATAGTGTTAGCACTTGAATGAACGGTAATTCTGGCGAGACTTCTACCATGTGGTGACACATTCATCTTGCTTTCTATTATGGGAGCTAGGTATCGATTGCTTAGCAGAAATGCATCCTCCTAGGCTAGAGACGCTTTATGAGCGGTATTCGTGACTGAACATGGGCTTTATAAAGATGGTATCTGATGTTCCACAAGTTGGCCAAAATGCGAATTTGGCTTTATCAGCCAAAAGGCCAATTCGGCTTTCGAGACCACATGTACTCCAGTTCGCACGAAGGGGCTTTTGTGAATGTCCAGTCTTGATTATTGCGTCAAATTACTCTTGCGCTGTTCCTTGGCCACAACCATATCAATGCGATGTTCATGACTGGCTTGATTTTTGCAACTACTGTACTGTAAAAACACCGTGTTTACTACAGTATACTTAGTCTATCACCGAATCGCATCAACATTTTGACTGCCTTTCTTCACCTTCATTCTCATAGCCCAATACTCTTCAACAAAGTTTTATGGCATACTGTACTCTTCAGCCTGGTTCTCTGGCTTCCAGCTGCGATCTGCATATCTAACCTATGACACATACAGCTGTTTCACACTGCCTTTCACATTGTGATTGGCAATTTTGAACGCATGCCACTATTCCCTTTTGCTCATATGAGCTCAGAGGTACATAGCAATTGCTGTAGTCTTACTTGAAACTATCAGTGAGCCCATGACTGGCCGGCTACCGCCGCAGACAGATGACGAGCTGTTGAAGTCAGCCACTTATCTGATTAGGCACGGAACTTAATTCCCGTGATTCCGAGACGTTTGGAACCTTGCAACTCTCTTTACTGATACGAGTGGGAAATAAATCATTAAGCCGAGAGAATGCGAGGCGATGGGGTGGATGGGAACTGCCAGGCCGTGTGGCCGCTATCAAAGTATATAAAGATGATGAAAAGCCCTTCCCCAGGGTATTTTGCGTTACCGACTGATTCTGCGTTTATTTCTACCTACATTCATTGTTCAGGAAATGATGACGTCCCCAAGTACTCCAGTACAGAGGCTACCTTCATCATTTGGAGCCGTTGAACAAGAGTGTCTTGTGGAACCTGGGTATCTGTTGTCAGGAGTCGATGAATCACAAACTTCAAGGCTTAATGATTCATCGATACTTGTGTCTGAGACTGAGTCTTGCAGAAACACGACCACAATCTCTGGACAAACAAGGAACGAGGCGATCCTAGAAGGATTGCTGTCGCCTGCAAATGTGCCTTTCCCCCATGGCACATCATATATGGAATTCTCGTCACTTGAGAAGTGCCCTGAAGGCCTCCTTGCATATCTTTGGCTCTCCAAAAAAAGATGTTTGACGATATACCGCTGGACTATAAGCAGCTCCAGCATGTGGCTGCTAGTTCTTATTCTCCATATTCTTGTTCTTCACTTGCTGCTGATGAACCGTTGATGAGGTATGTAACCTGTATGTTTTCTTCTAGCAGAATCTAACTTTACTAGTCTAAGTTGGTCTGCTGTTGGTCTAGATCCCGCATTCTATAATCAAGACCTCTGCTCCTATCTTCCACCAGTGCCTGCGAATCTCGACAACGCGTCAGGAGACGTCGTTTGCAATTCGGCGCTGATATACTTAACCGACCCCCTTTACGCAGGTAGAGCTCAAATCGTGGGGACGGTCTATGATTCTGAGAGGCCCCATCAGTTCTTCAGCCCTGGACAAGTGAGATTTGATTTTGAAGGCCAAAGATTTACGGACATAGACTGGACACAGTGCATAGACAACTCGAAAAAGAGTCCTTACAATATAAACGACTTCAAATAAAAGGTCGATAGCTCTAGATATATTTGGAAGTTAGGTAGTTTAGGAAGGTCTGTTCTCAGTAGCTATTCCGCTCTACGTGGATAGTTGTATATGTTTCGACCTATTTAATTATAACATCGATTCAAGTGTCTAGTAAGGCAATAAGGGCATGTGTATAGTACATAGATAATGAAAAGACATTGCATGAGCTGTTACAACACCCTAGAGCTGTACTACTGTATATAATAGAGCTACCAATCTTGCACTCTGTAATGCTGCATCCAAGTAAGGCATTATACATAGTACAGTAAGGAACCGTGTCTATTTAGTTCATTGATACAGTAGTCAGCGAAAAAGCCTTCATCCTATTCCCAACTCTCTGATCTCTCTCCGCTCGGACGTGTAAGCTTTTTGCTGCTTACACAGTGTGGATATTTTGTTTGTTTTACAGATCTACATCGTAGATGTGGTGTACGTCAGCTTAGACCGGATCCACACACTAGAACATGTTCTCCATCTCCAATAACAGACGTTGGGTAATCCAAAACTGGCCCTTCAACCCACTTAAGACCCCTGGTGTTGATGACACAAAAGCCATTGTTTGCTCTAAGAAATTGATGGAGTACCCCTGTCAGTGAAGAGCTCCAGTGGGTTGGTATCGCCGTGCTAGTTCAAACTGTGTCGATGCCAAGATGCCAGACGTCCGTGCGGAAACACATCAGAGAGTTGCAGAGAGTTGAGAATAAGCATGAAGCCCTTTTCGCTGACCCCTGTATCATAGTATACCCCTTGTTTTGGCCTGTTGTCGAGCTCTATTAGCTACAGTAGCATCCTAGGTAAAGACCTAAGAAGATAAGTGCTCCAGACAAAACAGGCAAATATCGTTATTTCGTTGTTCAGAATCAGGTTTGGCTTAGTATAGTGATACTAAACGTAACCCCGGCCGTGCAGCCATTTTCGGCTAAAGATGGCTAGAATCTGTGGAGAGCTAAATCCATAATACGAATACAGTCTGTGTAATATATACAGTACCTTTACCGATAGTACGACAAAAACCGGGTTCAGCTTCCGTGTTCAAGCTTCAAGGGTATCATAAGCCAAGTCACTATGGGGCTTACTCACAGTGTGTGGTCTGGTGCCTAGTGTGTCCGGTTCATCAATGGCCTAACAGGAGCCATTTTCGGCCCTGAAGGCATGACTCATAGTGATGACAGGCGCTAAACGCAACACCGTTTCTTCTCCCTCCTCAGTTCCCTCGTCCTCTTGCTGCTTGTTCCAGGGCATGATCGGCTTCGATGCCTCGATATAGCTCCTTGGCTGACACGGTAAGCTTTCAGCACGTTCGCTAGCTAGCTACCGACAACCGAGGTTGGCCCTCCAATCCACCGAAGACCCCTGGCGTTGGTAACCTCGGCCCCAGTAATCGCAACCCGCACCAATTGAAGAGCAAGAGCCCCTGTTACGGCCATGTCCCAAATTCATCATTTTGGCTTGTGGCGCCATGTCAAGAGACATTCCTGGAATGACATCTAACCCCTCACGCGGGGTCGGCGCCTGCAGCTAAGCCAATCAATCACGGGATATCCGACATCAGTATTTTGATTCACCATTCAAAGAACGTCCACCTCCTCCACGGTTCAAGTAGTTAGCGTGATGATTTTACAGAGATCTAGGTCCCTGATTCGCTTCGGAAGTACTGATTCAAAAACGTTTGCCTAGTTCCCTAAAGGAAGGCGACTTCAACGGTTAAGGGTAGGATTCTTAGCCTGTGGAATGGACAAACCTATATTTGGAAGGATTTACACATGAAACCATGAGCTAACCACTCCCGGAGGCGTGGGCCAAGAAGGTATGATAGCGGTGGTGATTGGTGAAAATTTGCCTGCACTGGTGAATCCATATCTGCAGCGGATAATGTTCTGGGAAGTCCCGTGCCCCAATAAGCAGCTCTGTTGGCGCTAAGCTGTGCTAAAGTCTGGCGGATTGGCGAGGACACTCACCCTCGACGAGATTTCTGGCTTTCCGCTTTTTCGCTGGATATATAAATGGCGTCTTTTGGAAACCATTGCCCGCGAAATGCAACCCCCGACACAACTCATTTTGGGCTTGAGAACGGAGTATCTATTCATTATGAGCAGTTCTCGCAACGAAGAAGGAGGGAAAAAACGTAAGGGAAAAGGAACGAGGGACTCAAAAAGAAGAAATCAGCGAACTCGTGGAGACTATACCAGTAGGGTGACAACAGCTGGTGCAGGCACCCCAGATGATCCTTCTGTTAGTCACTCCTCTGACTGATCTCCATCTGCTAATGACTCCAAGATATTCTGGTACCTGGGTCGTCCGAAGAAAGGGGCGGGTGAACTTTACGAACAGATGATCCGTGATGCGGCTGTGGTAACTGGTCTAGGAGTGTGGTACATCAGGTATCTTCGCCCTTGGCCCTCACGGTATTTGGATAGTACCTACCAACTGATAAGCGCATTATAGGAGTCTTGCTCACGACACTACCTCACTTGGTGGCTCATATGTTCGCGATGATCCACACATCACTGTCTTCGCAGATCAAAATTTGGGGGGGAGCTCAGATGAAGATTTCGACTATGAAGGCCATATTTACGTTGCTAGGGATGAGGATGGCACTCCATATCGACTCCTTCACCCCGAAGAGTTTGAATTCCCCGATCTGTCTGCTCCTGTGGTCCTTTACAGTGCTGAACAGGAGCCTATGCCTTATTACTTGGACGATGCGTATTATGATAACTACGACTATGTAGAAGATGAACCGCAGGCCGATGCAGGTACAAGTGAATCTAAGGGCAAGAAAAAGAGAAAGAGGAGAGGGAAAAAATAGAGAAACCAATTCGCTGTAATCCATAGTTATGACAAGTTCAGCATAAAAATAATTGACTCGTATTCAACCTGTCTGAGGGCCTTTAAGCGATTTTTCTGCTGACACTAAATGTTATGCATACCGAGAAGCAATTTAGCATAGCCTTACTGCCATATCTATGTAGTTTCATTCTTAACATGCCTAATATTTAGTGCGTGAAAGAAAGTGTTGGTGTCTGTTGTTCTGTCAACTGTTTGAGATGTCGTCGTACGGCGGCTTGAAGCTCGGCGATGCATCCTATTTTCAAATGCCGCTTTGCATGATCAGCGTCTGCATTTTGGTCTGCTTCCATCCCAATCGATGAGTCGTATAGTACTTATTAAGACCGTTGTGGTTGTGACCAGATGTGCCTGGCTCAATTTGAGGCAATTACTTTCGAAGAGCTTGATACAGTACTAATTCTCTGTCAAATGCACTGTGGAGCACGTGACGTAGGGTCGTGCATTCAGAACTTAAATACCGACGACCTCCCTCCCAGCCTTACGCAACAGCCTTGGACACACCTTACCGCTAGTTTACTTCAATTCTTTAGATCAACAGATCAAAAAAAAATAAAAGTGACGAGGAAAAGACATTGATCCTTTGTGAAAATCCATATCAGCATTCTTACTTATTTTCACAGCACCAATGGGCACCACAAGCCGACTTAACAGGGCTCCTAATCGTCAACGGCAGCTGGACCTACTCACGCATCCTGATCATATGTGGAGGAGGCTCTTCGTCCGCGGAAAAAATGACGAACTCGAGAGACTTCAAGGATTTCGCCCTGGTGGATACTTTCCTCTTCATTTACACGATGAGCTTCACAACGGCCGGTATCGAATCATTCACAAGCTCGGCCATGGCGGCCTTGCGACTGTCTGGCTCTGCAGGGACGAGAATGCCGATACACCCACATATGTGGCTATAAAGATTCTTGTCGCCAGCGAAGTGGAACACGAAAACGCCGAAATCAAACTGGCAGCTGCCCTGAAAAAGAAGGGCCTAGACAAGATTGCCGCTGGACAACACTTGTGTCTTCCTCAAGAGCACTTTATAAGCCAGAGCCCAAACGGACAACACATCTGTCTTGTCTTCCCTGTGCTTGGACCGACGGTACATGATGTAACAGAACTGTTCGGCCCCGGAGAAAGCTTGCCCAGGACTGTACAAGAGATTTCACGACATGTAGTAGAGGCTTTGGGTGTGTTGCATGAGAACGGGGTCTGCCATGGAGGTATGCTTATTTGTTCAGCGCATTATCATTAATCAAGGCACTTAACATATTACAGATTTAAGACCATCAAATATCCTTCTAGGCTTACAGAGCCTCGATGGCTTGAGAGTAGATCAGGTGTTTGCACGTCTCGAAGTGCCAGAAACCACCGATATTATCATTCGCAAGGATGCCCACCTGACTTCTAATATTCCTCACGCACCGAAATATCTTGTCTATCCGGTTGACTTTGGAAGCATCGATGCAGAATTTGTACTACCACGTGCAAATATAATTGACTTTGGTCAATCATTCAATTTGTCTCATCCACCTGCGAGCTACGGTATTCCAACTAACTACTCGGCCCCGGAAGTTGTCCTTGATCATCGCGGTACTGCAGCTATGGACATGTGGTCACTGGGCTGTACGCTATACGAAATACGGCTAGGACAGCGGCTATTTGACGTCTTCCAATTGATTGACACCCGCAAAGAGGACTATGTGAATGAGGTTGCCTCCCTCCTTGGGAAACCCCCTGGGCGATGGGCAGAATTCTTCGAACAGGACGACGAAGCCGAGCTAGACGTATCCCCGGACCATCCATACCTGCAAGAAGAACGTGTTTATTCAATATATGAAAAACTTGCAAGTCGCCATGACTGTAGAGGGCAGGATTGTGACCACCCGCGATTCCAAGTCATTTCAGAAACCGAGGCTGCAGATCTAGCGGATCTATTGGAGAAACTACTAAAATATCAGGCGGAGGAACGGCTAAGCGTGCGAGAAGTATTAAAGCATTCATGGTTCAACACAGATTACTGAATTAGACTTTGCTGTTTGCCTACCTTTTTAAAATTGAACACATAGCCTTGTGAATCGATCACCGCAGGTCAAGGCTTAAATAAAGATCTTACTTGTCCTGATTCAAACTCTTTCCATAGAGGTCCCCAATATGGCGCGATCTGCCATATTTTCCAACGCAAGACTAAAACACAATCAAGCGGGCAGGACGGGTCAGAAATATCTACTTAGAAGTGGACGTCAGATCACTCGGGTTGCTACAGGCGTTAGCGAAAACTGATCTAGCACGGCGGTACCAACGCGATGCAGCCGTCCACTGACAGGGGTGCTCCATGGATTGCTTAGAGTAAATAGTAGCTTTTCTATTATCCATACCAGGGGTCTTAAGTGGGTTAGGGGGCTAGGTTTGGATTACCTAACGCCTGCTATTGAAGATGGGGAATTGAAGAGTGTGTGATCCGGTCTAAGCTGACGCATACTACGTCTGCGATGTAAATCTGCAATTCAAACACAATAACTACACTATGTAAGCATCACAAAGCTTACACGTCCGTGCGGAGAGACATCAGAGAGTTGTGAATTGATACACACACACACACACAATTTATTACGCCCGGCGGCGGAGCCGAAAGGGCCACTAAAGCTGACTACACACACATTGCTGAGATTATGCCTTTGTCTCCTTAAAGCCCATAAGTGATGTCTCCATTTCCTGCTTGCACCTCCATGTCTGCCTTTGTGGAGGTATAGATCTGAGCGCAAAGGGTGTTGATTGGCCCGGAAACTCCGGATGCCTTCCGAGGTTCGGCGGAGTCATGAGTTCATGGAGTGCTAGCTTCAGGCGTGGCTGGATTCATCCCGCGCATCGCACAGCTGAATTTTCACAGCAGCTTTGCGTTGCGGAAGCGCATCGTTGGTTCAAGGGCGGAATCCTCCCCAAAATTCCGATAGACCACAAGTTTCTTACATGCTTACATCATATGGCAGTAAGTAGCTGCCGACCATGAACCAGCTCGTTCACTGATTCTTAAATGAATATGACCCAAGGCTCAGGACTGAATGGCGCACATTCGGAAGTAGGACGGGAGCTTATCAGAGAAAGTTCGAGCGCGACACTGTAAGCTGAACAACATGAAGCGGGCCAGTATGTCACTTCAACTCTAGGCTGCAATACCAGTGTCTTTGCCTGTTGCAGACTCGGAACATGGATTGGTACAGCCGCGAGGGCGCTGCAGCAGTTCCCAACAGCATCGAGATCGGCTTACATACAATACGTCCGATGCGTTGCTTATGACCGGCAAGAACAGGTGACACTTCAGAATGACGGAGCCTGAGGCATGGGCGCGCTCGTAATCAGAAACTCAACAGCCTTGGATGTTATCATTAGACCAGGCTCCAACCCTCGACAAGGTCCCTTAATAACGCGGCGTTGTCTGTCACATATAGCTATTCTCGTCGGTCCTTGCAGATGATACCAATGTGAACAAACCAGTTTCAACAGTTTTTATGCGGACACAGGCGTCAATCTAACAATCGCATCGAACCCCTACCTTTCCAATGTGCCCGTCAGTAGCTGCCCATCAGTCCGCAATCCCCCCGCAGCAATGTAAAGCCTAAGAATTTTGATTGGTTGGAAACACCGGAAGCCTTCCCGATGCAGCCCAGGTACGCTACGAATACTCTATGGGTCATGGGTTGCCAGCTGCAGGTCTGTTCGGAATCGACTCCGCTGGCAGCATTGGATACCCGCTAAGGCTGATGGACGCATAATGTCAACGAGCAAACTAAATGGGTAGTGGACGAAGGCTTATTAAAGAGGAATCATATACTATATCAGGATTGAACTATTATCCTCACAAGCAACTGGTATATCTTAATCTGCTCATCAAGTGGGCAAATGGTATGCTTAGACTGGACGGTCTGTACACGCAATTGCGATAGCGGTTCCCCAGAAAGTAAAAACCCTGCGATCGCGGAAGTTCAACAGACAGACGTCCCGTACAACGATACACCTCAGCCAAGGAACCTTGTCAGTCTTGCATGCAGTACTAAAAATTCGAAAGCAAGGATGGCTCGGCCGCTAGGGATGCTGCAGCAGAGACCCACAGCATTGAGATCAGACTTTGAAGCGTCGTGCAAGAGCACCATCTGGCACAGGTGCATCGGGGTCGGTGCCGGATAGACCGGTACGAGTGGAAAAGCTTCAGGTTTCGATTCGTCTGATGCTGTGCATGAGGCTTGCACAACATGGAAATCATTACTTAGACCCACAGAAATAGTCCGAGACATGGGCGCGCTCGTCAACATGATTCGGCTGTCGCAACAGCACCGGAGCTGGTCTCCTTTTATTGACTTCTTCGTTCTCGTACTTTCTTTGCATGCTGCAGCCAAGTTTCCCTGTACTAACGAAAAAACAGACAAAGACTTGAATGACATCGTTGAAAGTTCATTGAGAAATATCATTATTGGATAGAACAAACGATGTAGTCAGCAAAGTGCTTGGACGCAGCTTCGTGTGAAATAAAACCTACCATAACCTACTACCCAAAATTATGAGTGTGAGTTGATTCTTCTTTTGTGAACATTGGTGATGCAATAGAACCAAATGTTCCACCAAATTGAATCAATTTGCATCGTTGACCTAATTCTCTGCGGCATGTCTCTGCGGTACATTTCCGCGGGGTGCTTTACGTACAATAGCTGATAACTGGGCAAAGATATGATGACACACATGTCCTGCCTTGGAGGCTCGTTTATGAGATGTGATAGACTCCGCAGACAATGTAAGCCAGCCCCAAAAAGCAAACATGTGCCCGGTCCTCTCTGGAAGCAGCGCTGTCTATCTTTGCAGGATGAGGCGTCCGATGGCTGCGGATGCTATGCACAGCATTCCAGACCAATTTTCGCTCTCAATTAGAAGGTTTCTAAACACAACCGAAGATGTATTATTGCATAGAGCGGGGAACCCTTAACCATGCCATTTTTATTCTTTGCCGCTGTCCCTGAGAACTGCTCTTCTGCCTGATTACTTGCGTCTAACATTCAACACTACTTCATTCAAAGTTAACGTTACTGTTGCCTTCACCGATCCGGCCCAACAGCTGGAAAGCCTACAAAAATTTCGTAAGCTTGTCATTCTACAACCGAATGCAAACTCAAACCATTGATTTGTACCTACAGAGCAAGCCCTTATGGATCAGGGATGCCACACCAGTCCGATCATAACGACCGAATCTGACTATGGACCGGCGTTTAATCATGTCATGCTGCCGGATGAAACTCCCTCTTCATCGCCTGCTAGGTGTTTTCCATACCAGGAGTGGCCTGTATTGAACAGGCAAATGTTTGGGTCTATGTGCACCTCAAGCGACTCTCTTAGTGCAGTGGATTTTCTACAGTGGGAGGCAGAACATCAAGCGCAAGTGCCATTCAACGAACCCGAAATGACTCAGGACCATGTGACACCTAGCGCAGCAACAAGCCCTGAGAGCTGGTATTTCTATCAACACCACGATCTACAGTCGCCAGTATCTGCTCTTGTCAGCCCGCCTATCAATTGGCCAGCTTCGCTCTGGTCCAATCTTTCTCCAGCAACAGCATGGCAGCTTTACCAAGACAATCAAGGCACAGGAAGGGTCCAAGGACGAACATCAGCAGGGGGAAGTGGTACCAAGAAGCCAGTAAGTAAGCCACTCGCAAGACGATTCTCACTAAATATCAAATAGGCTCCAAAAACAGTACTATTCGAGCCTCCGGACGATCCGTTTCCCCAAGGCATAAATTTGTACGATAGGAACTCCGAAAAACCGTACGTCGACGGTGAATACCTCAAAAGCGACATGCCGCTAAGTCGAGGTAGGGAGAGAAGCTGTAGTACAAGTAACAGGGCAGCCGCAAAGCGGTGCCGCGATAAGGCGAGACGGCGCGAGCTTGATCTTGTAGCCATGGATAAACATGTCACCGAAGAACGAATGTACCTTGAAGCTTGCGTTGTGTCTCTAAGGGAGGAGGTTCTTAATCTTAAAAGCAAGATCCTCCAACATAGCCACTGCGACTGCAAAGCGATCAGGATGTACATCGTGAAGGCAGCCAGTGATGTGAGCCTTGGCGCAAACTCCACGACTCGGGACGCAAGGACAGGATGAGAAAGAGGGCTTTAATCTTGCCAGCTGAGATAAGATAGCAGTCGGCTTTTTAGCGGGTAGAACGCCATTGCATAGCAGATGAATATGACGGATGTAGATCCAATAGGGTTAAGTAACGTTTGAGCATGACAGACTGAGCCAGGACTAGAGGTGGGGCCGGCGTGACCGGCACGAAATTCGAGACATGGTTTTGAGCGCTGATCGACAGTAAGTGTCACTTTTGCTTTCCTGATTTATGTATTACCCATGACTTCGGTTTAGACGAAAACTCTGTTTACGGCTTCACAAAACGCGATCAATCTCCCGTTGATTAACATACACACTGAATACTAAAGGTGAAGATTAATTATCTGTTAGCAAAGACACAATTATTGAGTATCAGTCTGTGTCATTGCATAACATGTATCCAATCCCAGACTTTGTAGCTTCACATAGTTGCAGATGAAAACTCCTGATAGTCCTCGGTTTCACGCACTCGCAGTTCCTGGAACCTTTGCACCAACCTCTCTGCCTTTGCCGCAGAAGGGTCTGTTACCGCCAAATCCAGATCGACTACCAAGGAGTGTGGGACACGATCTGACATGTCGTGATGCTTACCCCTGAGCTCAAGGTCTCGCTTGATGGACTTCGCGTACCGTACCTCCACGACGCCCCTCTCAAGTGCCATAGAAAGCAAGCTTATCGTGATCCCCCCTGCTATTGGAAGCTACAATAGAGCGTCTGATAGCTCGCTATGCAGAGGCGGAAGTAGAAGTTCCACTCTGAGCTGTGTCCAAGAACGTTAACTTCGCGGAGTATAGCATTAGCAAGGTAAAGCAATGCTGAGTACCAAAAGAGGCAAAAGGAGGATTTCGGGAAGGCTTGTCGGTATGATAGTACGACCCTCTTGAGCTGGTTTGTGGAGGCTCTATACACAGCTTCAGGTGTTGCTTCTTTACAAGCAAAAGACCGAAGTTGCAGTGTAGAGACGCTATTTTGCCGAATGAGAGGACGGAACAGATCGAGGACGACGAGATGGTGATAGATGCTGTTGCGGGTCGTTAGAATTATATTCGCTACATTCAATAAACTCCACGGAAAAAAGAAAATAGGTGGTTGGACTCACTGCAAGGCGATTGATGGTGTGTACGCTGGCTATCTTGAGCCGTTTCCAGTGGTGAACTATCTGCCCATAATAAAAGTCGTCCATATGTCTCTTCGGCAAATACCAGTGACACAACCCCAGCGTAGGGGAGTTGGCGTTGTCCATATGTAACTCGAATCATGTCGTGGGCTATGAGGAAGAGACCACAATTCTCTTTGAAGAAAGCATTTATGTCCCCCTGGCGCTCGTCATCATCGGACAAGGATACCCGAAGTGGCATGGAGAAAGTCCTGTCTGGTATCGGATAGCATGGCGGATGCACGATCAAGCGTTTGTGTAGATGCATTGATAAAAGCCTGCAGTGAGCTAATTAGTAGAAAGAACACGCTTGTCTATCGAAGGGATAACCCGAGGTTTTACATACGTTGAGCAGTTGAAGAGGGCCCAGGCAGTTTGTGCGGTAACTCGTTGAGCATCCGGTCCTCCGTAACACTCGAGGTCAGGTGCCTCAGAAGAATTGACGTTAAAAAAGCCAAGCCGTTTAGCCATCTCTAGAGCATCGTTAAGGTATTCCACGTATTCTATACCTGCCCCACGGGAAATTGCGGTAATGGCCAGATAATAAACCGCAGAAACATTGCAGATATTGTCTGTTTTAGCAGTCTTACCGCGCTGCCACAGTTTCTTGGCCTCCTTGTAAAAGGCGTAGCCTATAATTGTGGACTGTGGCTCAAAAACTGTATATCCTTGCTATGTTACGACGAGTGTCAGTCTATGTCGATTTGCATTGTCAATGCATGGAAACTTACACAACCCCACGCAAAAAGCGAACTGACGAGAAACCTAGAGCAAAACTGATTCCTAGACAGCAGCCCGTCGAAGAACAAATTGACAACAAAAAGAGGAATTAACTGGTGGCCGGATTCAAAGTAGGTTTGGAGCACTCCAATGGCGAATTTGTTGCTGATGGATACGTTTATCCATCGGGTAATGTCTAGAGAGAGGAGCTTGTCGTCGCACAGCTCGGGCGGCTTTGGCGGCACGATAAAGTGTGAGACGTCAATGTGCTGTTTTCTCCTTCGTTCACCAGGAAGTGAGAGGCAAAAGTAATCATCGTTCGAGTCGAAAATGCTGAAGTTAATTACCGTGCAGGTCAGCCATCAGAATGAAGGGTCTTAGTGACGATAAACAACACCAGAAATATGTTGGGTTTGGGAAGCTCAGACGAGCTTATTAGAACCAACTCAGGAACCATGCTATCTTGTTGGACCTACACTTTCGGGCGACTCTCATTCCAGATAATTTTGCTCGGCGAAAGAAGTTGCTCTAAGTCCAATTCCGAAGTTTTTAAAGGTTCCCAGGGCGGGATAGGCAACGGGGTGTCTCACCACCAGCCCAAACTTCAGAGACGACTGTGTCGGCGGCAGAACCGCTCGGTTAAATGTCATCTGTGAAAGCCCAAGACAGCGAAGTCGAAAAGCCGAGCTAATTTCCACCGGACGACGACCTTCCTTTAAAAACTGAAGGGCTTGTAAAGCATTCTCCTTGGGAAGGTGTTTCAAAGTGCCGAGCAAGACTGCAGCATCTGCATTTTCTGCAGCCTTAGCCTTGTCCACGATCTGACTTCCAGCGGGGATGGCGTTCAGAATGGTTTGCGATACTGTCCTGTATTCACACTTTATGCCATGGCGCAGACATTGGAACCAGACCAGTTTTCCATCGCACTGTTTGGAAATGTCAGCCGTATTCTGTTCATCAGGCATGCCACCTCAGTACCCAAGGAAATCTGAGTCAGGGGCTAACTGTCAGAGATGTTGGTCACGCACAGCAGCCTTCTTCTCACGAAAGAACATGCAAGCTCTCAAACAATAGTTCCCTCATCTTTTAAGTTTCTTGGAACTTATAAATCTGCCGACATCGTCGGCGGTGTCCATCGTCATGGTCGCCGTTGCCCCTGGCTTTTTGGGTGAGCGAGGCAGAAGTGCTTTGATTCCTCTGGCATCTTGAGACATCAGGGCGAAAGATCCGAGGAGGTCTCAAACGAGGATAGAAAAACCAGAAAGTTGGAAATGTCGAAGGTGGTGAACTGTCTGGACAGGAAGTTTCGGGGCTGGCCAAAAAGGGAATGAGCACTGGAGCAAGTTTAAGTGCATTTGCCACTGTGAGGGGAACCAACTGGACTGGTCATACGATCGATCGCTTTGTGTAACAGCGAAATAAATTCTATTAGTCACATCAAAGACATGTCCAATCAAGCGTCATTAACTCATGATGTTAGATAATGGATGCCAATTCGATGCAGCAAAGCTGTGACTCATTTACCAAAAAGTTATTATTATGCTGGATTGAGGGATTCTTCTCATCGCGGTCGAAACGGGGTTCTGTATTGTATCTATCCGTTCTGGCTATTTCGTGCATATTGCAATGTTGCAAACAAGCCAGTCAAAAGAGCCTGTTATCCGGACACAGGTGCTCGTCTAACAGAAACACGTCAATCGCGTAGTAGGCAATAGACCTATTTTGGAAATCTTCTCCTCCTTCTCTCCAACCGGCTTGACCTGGCCGTTGACGAGGCTATGACCAATTTCACAGGCCGGTCCCCAGAGACAACGACAATCCCGACGAAGCCGGTTCCGACCGGCTTGATGATAGGGATCCCTGCCAGTCGAGCTGCTGTCCCCGATGGCTCTAGCACATACATAGAAAGAACCCATAAGGCTAGTCTCCGAGGCCTGGTCGGCATCAGACGATGAGGCAGCAAAGCAGGCCGTTCTGAAACCGACACGACGGGTTGTGACAACACTAACTGCCTTACTTACGGGAGCAATCTAACACCTCTTTCTAGATAACCATTTTGCTTGAGTCTGACTCTTCCGAGACCTCCGGAAGCAGCAGGTCGGAGCTTCTGGCACCTACCGGAAGGACAGCGGGATAGATGAGATCCTAGTTAACGACAGGCAGACTGAAGAACGTAGTATCCCTTGGGGTGAGATGCATTATATCCCCACTATCGATCGGAAGGTGTGTTGTTATAAGTGACTTTCTATCAGTGTCTCCACACTCACTAGATTTTCCCTTTATCCTAGATTAACCAGTTCACCTGGAAGGATGACGCCCTTGTATACTTATTAACAACAGTTTTCCGACAGGGCCGGGATGTTATCCACAGCCAGAACACGTAGACAGCAAAGGTGTCTTTAAAGTATTGGATGGTCCAATGAAATCATCAGCTCTGATTAGCCCTACCTCGCTCTTGGCAGAAGTGAGGTCTTCCAACAGTCGAAGGAATACGGGCATCCTTGTGAAGCCAGCAAAAGCAAACGCTGAAATCCCAGTATTGATAAATATACCAGGTGTCTGTATAGACGGTGATGTGGAGCAATGAAAACTCGTTATATAGCCTTGCTTAACGAGGGGAAGGAAATGAAGGTTATCGCCACGGCCGTTATAGGCCGATATAGCCTCCTGCGCACACGAGTCTGGCCGGCAGTCGTATGACTAATGTTCCGACTCCCAGACTTTACATATGCGGCCACGGGCGCCGATGATGTTGACATCAACAATGAGAAGCTGTTCGCCAGAAGAACCCAAAGCAAATAGCCAGTTCAGTCAGGGCAGAGCTTCATGGCTGGTCTTGGGGTTGCGAATTGTAAAAACAGAAACAACTGGGGACTGAACTGTCATCCACTCAGAACAATGCAGCGGCCATCTGTCTGGATGGAAACCGAAGGTGCTTAAATGGAAACCGTCAACTTGCGACAAGAAGCAGCCTCAATAATTGCGACGAGCGATTCGAAGCGATTCAAAGCGGGCGGCTTGGCCGCGTTGAACAACTTGATACCCCTTTGGACCCCCTATCAGCGGCGGCCAGTTTTAGCCTAGTGACAATCGAGAGGGGGAAAGTTTGGGTGATGGAATAGGAAGGGGGTGTTTGCAGCCATATGTATGCCTGTCTCTGTCTTTCTGATTAATGTCTTGAAGGTGCCACAGTCGAAGCATGCAGGATTAAGATTAGACATCCGGTTCAATCATGAGGAAATTGTGTGGAAATTGGTTGGCTTGTTGTTGGGCGGCCTCGAACGAGCGTACCATTCGAAAACGGCTTGTGATGAAGCGATTGATGCTAAACCGTCATCGAGCGTTGGTAGCAAGCAGTGAACTATGCACAGCCCGCAAAGGTGCATGAAATCATTGACCTTGACAGCTGAAGGCGATCTCTGGGCCAGTCAGTGAGTCGGCGATGTGGATGCAGGTCGTGTTGAGTTGCCAAAGTCGACTTCATAGTTGATTGGCCCATGATGTACTTCTGTGAGCAAAATAACGTTGGCGGTAGAGCACCCAACCACTACAATCACCACCCTTACCACATCTGGGCAACCGTCACCAGCCTCTGTCCCCAAACAGAACCCAGCCTCTATGGTCCAGCACCCCTGGCAGGAAGTTCTTATTCCTGGATCTCGCTTGCTTTCATTGCAAGGCTGCCGATGCAGTATAGGCGGGTCGCATCAGCTATTCGCTCCGCACCCTCGGACGGGCGAGGCCAGTTCCAGCCTGGTGGTGCCAATGACGGACTTTGCAGATGTCCAAGATGGCATGCTATGTAAAGCAAGACGCTACAGAAGAAAATAGAGAAAATCCAAGTAAAAAATGAGAGACCTAAAAATATCTTTGCCCGCTCGCGGTACATACATTCATACTGTCTTCCATTCCAAGATAAGAAAGGCAAGGAATGAAGAGGGAAGAAAAAAGAAAAAGAATCAATGCCCAATGCTCAGAAACAACTGTACACCGCAGGGTTCTCCGTGGCTAACAGCATTCAACTTAACGCCAAACTACACACCCCTCCCGTCGCTTCCCTATCTTCTCTTGAATCGTCCCCGGAATCATTCAGTCATTGCTCTTTTCTGCCCTTAGAGCCCCATTGCTATCCAATCAACGCAACTCCTACACGCCCTTCAAGTTTCTTGTCCAACATCTCTCTCCCCCCCTCCTTATCATTACTTCTTATCATGCAGACAACTGTTGCTCTGCACGTCACGAATTGTCATCTCCCATCTCCCACGGCCCTGATGCTTGTTGCTCCCAGAACCACGATACCACGATACTAAATACCGTGGCAAAATCCGAACCTTGCCGCTCCAATCAACCTGTCGCCGCCCGACCTCCTTCGTCATTTTCTCAAGACGATTGGTGAGAGTCGAAGCAGAACAGAGCCACAACCAAAGGCAAGCCAGGCAAGGTAGCTAAAGGGAATGGTAATCGCGCCATCGACCTCATTAGCAGTGCCCAATCCACCGCCCTACCGACCACTCCGCCTCCTGAGACATATTTTTCTACCAGGTTCAAATAGCTTCCTTCGATACCTCCCGACACTCCTGTGCCGTTCAAGAAGACCTTTGCCATGTCGGACGAGCCATTGCCGTCACTACGAACCCTCCCCCCATTCCTCCCTCTTTCCCCTTCTTTCCAGACGAAAGCGTTACAACCGGCATGTATTTCTCGCTGGCCAGCTGCGAAGCAGCCACCACTGCCGGCGGCGGCGTCCCCATCTCAGTCGACTTACCCCGACGACAAAAAGGACTCGATCGGCAGTCTGCTGTTAGCATATCCGATGAGCTCGGGCGAATCACTCATTATGTCACCGGATGGCAGCGCCAGCCAAAGAGACTCGGCCCCAGTATATGCCTCCGATCGGTATGAAACAAGGGGAAGAAGGATTTTGACGACCAACCTATTGTCTTCCGTTGACAATGAACACCACGGCGCACAAAGCTTCACGGTCAATAAGGGCCTGCCGCCTCACCTGGCAAACTACAACAAGCAAGGGCCGCTCGCTCCGGCCAAGCCGGACCAGACTCCGACTGTTGGCAGCCCGACAAGCCTTGTCTCGAGCTCATTGCCGCAGCGACCATTTTGGGGGAGTTCTTCTGTAAAATCTAACCGCAAAATAGAAGTCTCCGAACTTCAACTAGCAGTCAGCTGTGGGTCGACGGCCGCCTTGCAACCATACACCGCGCAAACCTCATACTCGGTCGCATCCCCTGCAACCGAGCGACAACAGCAGTCGTCCCCTCGCAGCACATCAAATGTGCCCCGCCGACATACTCGACCCGTCCCCTTCCAAAACCAGACGTCGGAGGCAGGCAACATGGGCCAAGAGGTCTCAACATCGAAGGGCAAGATCTCGCACCTGCGCGATGGCCAGGAAGACGCAAACTGGGGAGCTTCTTACAGCGAGGCGACGCTCTCGCCGACCCAGTGCTTGCCGACGTCCAACAACGAGAACGAGGATGTCAAGGTGCACATTGTCGACAGAGTCGTGTCGCCCGTTTTGATAGCTTTGTCTCCTGGATCTGCATGTGACCAACCAAACAGCAAGCCGAAGCCGCCGATTCCGCACAAGGCAGTCACGGCGCGCAACTTACAAACCACCCACAGCCTGCCTCAGATGCGGGTGGGAGGGCCCGTCACCAGCAACGAAACCCCTCTTACCATCACGAGAGACTTCGCAGTCAGCCCCGTCATTCCCCATGCCCGGAACCAATTGTCGCCTCGCTCCGCCCACAGCCAGCAAAAGCTACAAAAGGGCCAATGGCAGCAGTTATCCCGGGAGAACGCGCACTACGCGCCTCGTGCGCCGGCACCGAGCCCCGCTCAGGGTGATCAGCGGCCAACCTCGCGAGACCCTCGCCCTCACCCGCAGCCGGACGACTACCGCCGGTTCAAGATTAAAGGCCGGCCGGCTGTCGACCCGCGCCCGTCCTACTTCCTCTTTCAAGACTCGGAGAGTCCCAGCCTCGGCATAATTTACAAGGCGCTCCCGCTCAAGGAGAGGATGCTTGACTGCTACGTCAAACACCGCGTCATGGACCGCACGCGCAATCGCAAATACGCCCTCACCTGCCAGACGTGCGGCAAGGCCGACACGGAAGACCGCTACCAGTGCCAATTCTGCTATGTCCGCATGTGTGGCTCGTGCCTGCAGGTCTTCAACAGCAATCGCAGGGATCTTAGGAAGCTCATGGCGCATTTGGAAGGCAATCCGCACAGCGGCGGCTCGCAGAAGCGTCCTGCCACAGCTGCAAGTATCGAGCCGACAGGGAAGATGGGAGAGCAGAAGCAGCATACGGTGAAGGTATCAGTGGAAGAATACTATCAGGCCCAGTCTCAACAGGTTGCGGCTTGATCACGGACATTACCATTATTTGCTTTGAGTCTGGGCCCCGCTGACCTGGGCCCGCGATCCTTGCCTCATACTGCCGGTCTCTGTTTCATCCCACTGGTCCGGCTGAGTTCACGGCGCCCGCACTTGTAAATGCTAACACAGAAACAAAGAGAAGCAACACATCCTTCTACCTAGGAGGCAAGAGCGCCTCAGACGATGAGAAATGGAAGCCAAACATGCAAGCGGTCCGAGCGACGATACGATTTGCGCTGGCAACAGGCCGGTTGGACGCGAGGTGATGAAAGACGAATATGGAGATCAGCCCTCCTCCCCCACAACATCAAACTCGACATGAATCCAACTACATACAGTAGCCTCATAGCTAGCCGTCGATTGAGCAAGCCAAAGGAGAAATCAAGGAATTGACTGTGTCACTAAGTATCTTTCGTCGCTTGCTTCTCTGGGCCTCGATGGAAACGGCATTTGACAAGATAATGTGATAAGCTTAGCCAAGCCAAATTTCTCACTCGGTTGCCACAGCCTCTAATCCCTCGCCGTGCTTTCGGTTGTACTAGAAAATGTTATCTTTGACCACTTCGATAGCCACCAGGATACGTACTATAACGCAGTCTTCACATCGAGCGCCATGTACGAGGACCCACCCTGGACAGTCAATGCCGTATTTGAATTTGTTGCGGCAAGGATAGAGATCCATGGTTCCCAGAAAGAGAGTTATGCGAGAAGCTTTGTTTTGACTTAGGCAGAAGTCTGCGTGTCTCTACCCACAGGTGAGGGAAACCACTCACCATATATTCCCACATTATTAACCCCTCGTGGCCACAAATCTTAGGAAACACTTCCATTAGTTCCGATCTCAACGAATGGTGCAGAACTTGACCATCGTGTCACATGTTTTGTCAAGGGTCTGATAGGACTGCGTGCTGCCACCAAGCTCACTGGGCCCAGCCAATGAGTTTGGTCTTCCAATTAACGAAGTTGGGCACGCCCCACCGACGGTGCAAGACACTTTGGGCTTGTCTACCTGTCATTTGACCGTCCAATTAGTGTACGACCTATTGCATCGAACACTGTCCGCAACAGTTCCGTGGTAGGTAACAGTGGATATCAAAGAGGATATTCCCGGCCTCGGCAAAAGTAATGTTCATTCGCACTTTGATTGGATAATCCTTACACACACACACACAGCGTTTATTACGCCCTGGCTAAGCCATAAAGGGCTCTTACGTCTATTTTACATGCTCCTTTGTTGAGATAGATCAGTTAATACTGTCTTTCATCTGCTTATGCATGCGTTAATGCGATATTCAACCGAACGATGACATGCCCAAATAAGCTACTATCAGCTGCCCCGTTTCTTGCTTACTCTGATGGCGCTGATGATTACTTTAACGCAGAATAGACTTAAGAGGGGCCAATACCGTCTTTTCCCGTCATCGTTCGCGTACTGGGTGGACCTCGGCAAGCTTTCTTTCCTCCACCATCTTGTGTACAACTCGACAGTTGGTCCCACACACGGCATTGCCATACGTCCTGGCCGCATGTACCCATCCGAAGTGACTGATGGAATCGAAACCCATTTTGATCAAAGTTCATGAAAGAAGCATGGCGATAATCTTGCCGCAAAGCTGCATTTGGATTAGATCTCGAAAGTGAGATCTAGCTGCCTTATTGAGTGACAAACGTGTTATTCGGGCGTACTGATACTAGATGACGGAGACCGTCAATGTGTCGCAATAGAGCCCTCACATGCCAACCGAACACCATATCCTTGAGTACATGACTTCTCCCAACACTCCTTTAGCGCTTTACCACAGCTCACAAGTGGGTTCCTGGATAGGACAGTTAAAAGCCCTTCTGAAATCCTTTGAGTTACAGTATCCAAGGGGCCTCTGATACGGGCAAAAGCAGGGGAATGAACATCTTTTATGAGGCTTATGGCATCATACTCCTTTGTTGGCGTAACTCTGCACCAGTTCTGTGCATACTTGAGGAAGAACAGCTGATCATGCGAGAAGGCGTTCTAAGCCCGGCAAATCAAAGTCTTGAACCTTTTTATCCGCCTGGGCATGCTTCCACGCCGCATATGCGGTTGTCAACCCACCTGCATCAGCTATGTTCTCGCCGAGCGTAAACTTGCCTCTGACGGAAACACGTGTGCCGTTGGGTGCCAGAAGAGTGAAGTTCTGGTACTGGTCGACGAAGCACTTCGTTCGCTCTCGAAACCCCTTGGTACTGCTATTGTCCCACCAGTTTACCAGAGATCCATTTGGTGCATAATTGTGTCCAGTGTTACCAAATCCATGTGTCAGTTCGTGTCCGAGAACTGTCCCGAGGCCGCCGTAAGTAATATATGATGGGTACCCAGCAGCAAAGAATAGTTTCTGTTGCATGGCCGCCGGGATGACGATATCGTTTAATGCAGGCAAGTAGTATGCATCAACCCGTGAGGGCAACATATACCAAAAACCCTTTTCAGTAGGCTTGCTTAGGTAAGACCAAGTGCGGTTGGTTGAAGAGAGGGCAAGTGAGAGCATATTTTCTAGGTGGCAACTGCCAATAGAAGCACCACTGAAATAATCCGAAAGACTCTTTGGATTCGTTGTTTCTGGGGATTGATCTGGGTAGCCGATTTTCTTCGTGATAGCGTTCACCTTTTCCTCAGCAATCTTTCTAACAGGGGGGGAGAGCCAGTCCTTATCGCCAAGACGAGCAATGAACGTGTCCTGAATGGAGCTCATAAAGCTTGTTGTGAGTTCACGGGCTTCCTTGGAGTATGATTTGTCGAGAAAGAAGCGGCTGACAATCCAGCCGAGGCCAGATAGGAACTGAGTCCATTCTGGCCCAGCGTTAATAGAGCTAACACACTGTCTCCACCGAGGTACTTTCCCGACAACCACAGGATCCAAGCCGCCAAGCAAAGATATCATATCGTTCAGACGGTTTGTGACATCAGCTTCGACATAGCCAGAAAGCACTGTGGTTGCTCTCCAGATGAAAAATGTCTGAAGCGTCTCTGCAGTTGTGTTGGAGAGAAGTTGAGACAGGTTGCCGAAGTAGCCGGGGGAGAAGACTAGCTGTTCTGGGGTGTATTCTTGTGGTACAAGAGCCTTGACGATGCTACCGTGGTCAAGCTCCGGAGCTATCAGGGTGACGTCTTCCAGCTTGAACTTCTTTGCTGGCTTCTACAGAGGCGTTAGAATTGCTCTATATTAAGAGGTGTCTGGCTTACGTTTTCACCATCACGACTATCATCCGTTTTCACTAGGGCCTGGAGGTTGTACAACCTAATCGCGGTTCCATAGCGTCAGGGTGAACGGTTTTAATGTTGTTCATTCCGGGTTTCATGAGACTGTAAACAGATAGTGTCAGATACTGACAGGCGGGTGACCTTTCAGGCAAAGCACAATCTAGATGGTCGCCGTTGTTCTTGGTTGGCCATGTGCTGAGGCATAGTTCATAGTAGCACGTGTATTAGGCTGCTCACGTAGCTATACGTTGGCTTCGTAGGAGACAATGGATCGGCCCTACTACGGACTGTTATACTGTTTACACGTATGACCTGGCACAGCTTTCTTTCATAACACTATTATCAAGATATAGAAGTCAGCGTAAAAAAGCCTTCATCCGATTCACAACACTCTGATGTCTTTCCGCACGGACGTGTAAGCTTTTTGATGCTCACACAGTTGAGCTTAGCACGTTGATACGATAGTGAGTTTTTTAACATGACTGAAAGTAGTAAAGGTGGACTTGAGTACGATACGTATGTTCGTAGTTCTACATGGTGGCCTAAGACGTCGAAAGAGGCGCACGATATTTAGCTTAACATGAGCTGGAGGCCTACTGAAACCTCACGATGTTCATTGAGCGTCTTTTGAGGCCATTGTTGAGTCCCGTAATACCTCTAAGTCTTGAGTTCCAGATTTTGCATAAATGCACTAAGACTATTTGACTCACATGAAGTGAGTCTGCTTAAGCGCATCATTTGACACATACGGTGGTGGATCAAAGACAGATATATAACCCCAAACAAGCGGGGAACTACAAAAACTGGCATGTGACTCAAACGTGGCTCGGTGTTACTTTCCAGCAGCCGGTAGTTACTATTCACCTCACAGGTAGACAATTATCTTTCGTAATACATTACCATTACACACCCGCCATTAGAGTATCTAAGCTTATATGTTTATGCGTTATGTCGACAGTCTTGCGGGTGTATAAGTGTTTGATCACCCACGACTCCTCTGAACTGCCAATAGCAATCATGAAATCTCAATTGCTTATGCTAGCCATGGCTCTCCGGGCCATAACATGCTCGCTGGCTTCTGCTGAGCAACAGAATGCCGTTTAATTTTATAACTGGCATGTCCGTCCCGCACTCTCGTGTTCGATCAATCGCTGACCATGCTATCTACGGTCACGGTTTTCAACCCGACATGCCGCTTGTCTCTAAGATAACAGCGATGCCTGCACGCGGTGAGTCCCTTCCATCGACGCTCCAAGTCAACTCGGCTACCGCTCAAGTCTTTAGAACCAAAGAAAGATTCAAATGTGCTTCAAAATAAGACGACAGCTCTCCTTACATCTCACCGCCCCTCAGAGCTTGTTGCTCGTTCTTCTCGTAATGCCGCAGCTATGGATGTTTTAATTCGACAGTGACTAATGGTGTCACAGGCAATTCACGTAAATGAGCGCAGAGCTCACTGTTGATATCGCCATACTAAATCTGACAATCCATACCCTACATCTATTGAGTTCGAAGTACGAAAGACATGGGTCTACCGTTATCTGCCGGTACTATTTTGTGCACCCCAGCTCTGGTGGGGACCGTCAGAGGGAGTTTTATCGGGGTGAGTCACTCCTTTCTCGAGTGTCACTCCGTCCGTCATGTTGATTGGTGCTTAACGGAATTAAGTTACCGGGACAAGCCCACGTGCTCCACATTGAGCCAATGACTGGTGCAGCTGCACCCATCCTAATTCAGTGGTCACTACCTTAATTAATTTTTATTAATATATTGTAGAGGACGGAGCTGCTCCTTCAGTTGTTCCCTTGCTCAAACTTTTCCTGTTTATTCATGCCAGCCAGCCCTTTTGCCAAAACAAGTTCAAGATGGCAATACGGTCCAGTAGCGTCTGGGGAAGTTGGCGACCTGTCAATTTGAAGGCCAAGCTTTGGAATACCATCAGCACCAATTACCACCTAGGTTTCACATCCTTCGGCGGCCCCCCAGTGCACTTCAAGATCGTAAGTACTGATGACAAAGCGCGCCAAGCGTCGCACACAAGCCTTTGGGCATTATGCGTACTAAGGAATACCTGTCTCTATTATAGTTCCAAGACAAATTCGTCCAGAAGCTGCAATGGATCGACGATCAAGTGGTAAGCAAAGGCTTTTCTTGCAGATTATTTGCAAGAAACATAACGCTAATGAAAATACAGTATCAGGAACTTTTCAGCGTCTGCCAGGCCTTCTCTGGGCCTGGCAGCACCAAGATGCATTACTGCATTAACCTAATTCATGATGGTTTTCTCCCTGCTTTACTCAGTTTCTTCATCTGGAGGTCGGTAACTATAATCACTCAAGCAGTCTTTTTTAGTTTGATTTAATTCATTCTTAGCTTGCCCGGGGCTCTAGGAATGTATGGGCTTTCTATCGGAGTCTCTAACATTGGAGATACTCTTCCTGGTCCCGTTTACGCACTCCTCTCGGGCCTCAACGCGTCAACTGTGGGCATTATCGCAGTCGCTGCCGCTCAATTGTCGGAAAAGGCCATCACCGATAGGATAACTCGATTACTCGTCTTTTTTGGAGGTGCGGCGGGGATTCTGTATAATGCGCTTTGGTACTTTCCTCTTCTCATGTTCGTGGCCGGGTGTGCAACCGTCGTCCATGACTATAACTGGCTTCATGGCCCTATCAAGACTGTAGTGGGTTTGATGAAGAATCCGACAATACGGCTTAGAGCACAAGAGCCAGAGTCTATCGAGCTTTCACAGGCACAATTTGTCGACCTGGATAATAATGCTACGACCACTGCCGCTTCTCTCAGTACTACCAGGGAACATGATGCGATGGCCCGCTCGAGCCGTGCAATTAATGCACGGACTCTCCCTGTTGCCGAGAATTCACATGCGGGGGCCGAAGCAGAACCACGCGTCATCCCGTCAGAGCGGTCTCTCAACTTTTCCTGGAGCTTTGGCCTTGGTATTATTATCTTGTTTATCATCACCTTCATCGCAATTATGGTCCTTCGTGGCGAATTGCCGGTCAAGACGTATCTCTTTAGTTTCTTCGCCAACATGTATCTCGCAGGGACTATTATTTTCGGCGGCGGTCCTGTTGTCATTCCACTGCTCCGCGAATATGTTGTTGCTGAAGGCTGGGTTAGTCCACGCGACTTTCTTATCGGCCTCGCGATTCAACAGAGCTTTCCCGGCCCCAACTTCAACTTTGCGGTATATCTCGGAGCTCTGACAGCGATACATGGTGGATACAATTCGGCTGTTGGAGCAATACTTGGATTTATTGGTATATTTGCTCCGGGCCTTATTACAGTCCATGGTACAATGGGTATTTGGAGCGCTATTCGTGGCCTTAGATGGGCCAAGTCACTCCTAAGGGGGGTTAATGCCGGTTCTGTGGGACTTATCTACACCGCGGTTTATCGCTTGTGGCAAATCGGGTATATTGACGAAAGCTTCCAGCAGGGCACGAGCCTGGCACAGGAGCCTTGGTGGGTTGTTGTCACAGCCTTGAGCTTTGTCTTTGGCTACTCATTCAACTTAAGCCCTCCAATTACTATCATCATGGGCGCCGTCTTGGGCCTCATCTGGTATGCAGTCAGGCTCCCTTAGCGATTGCTACGTTGCCTGTTACGCTCAGCACCTTTTCGAGCTTCAAGAAACTGTTCGTATAGCGAGAGGTGGGGAACGGTTTGTACTTAGACAGCCTTGAATGCTGTATATCAGCTCAACCAAGGCATATAAGCAAGGCAGCAGGCGTATAGAACAGAACAGTCAGGACAGACCGACACCGTGTTCTAGTTACTTGGGTGTTGATGAATTTAAAGCAGCAATTCACTTAGCTACCCAATAGGCGGAATCGTACTCATCTATCCACTCTTGAAAATCAGGGCCTGCCGTTGCCCAACCCCTGATTCCTTCAGTCAACACCAAGCTTTCCATATCGTCAGGACTTATACCATGGTCGTCAAGGTAGTGTGTGAACCACCCGGCTGCTCGCGTGCCCCTTCCACGCGATGAAGCGTTAGACATGTCAGTCAAGGTTACCAGATCGTTTTCCTATCGAGTCAAGCCAGACAGATCTGGACAACTTTACTGCTCACAGCAGTACCATATAATTTTATGCACACTAGCTTCTTTGAAGATGCCATAAAGCGTCGGGATGCTCGGATATAGGCTTTGCGCTGGCAAATTGATGGAGCCACGTATGGTGCCGCCCTAGTGTCAGAGGGTTCCGTGGCACAGAGTGAAGAGGTCAGAATGTAGGGGTTTCAATGGTAACTGCATTCATCTCTGGCCTTTCAACCCTTTGTTGGGTTGAAAGCCGCCCTTTATAGCTTTGGTGAACCACTGGTTGGGCAGTGGTCCCCCCTTCCCCTTATCCCCTACTAATATCCCTGTAGTGCTCCCTAATCTCCACGTCTCTCATAGTGCCGCCCGTGACACCATCCTAACTACCCTTTAATTCCGTACGGGACACGTTCCCCCCCTCTGTCTCGGCCTGTCCACAGCGTCGATGAAGCCGGTGCCCCACCGGAGTACCACCGGTGATCACTGCTTTGTGTCTCCTTAACACCTCGTGCTCTTTTCCGCTGGTTGGCTGCCTGCCTGGGGACAAAGGCCTATGCCCTGTATCCCGTATCAGGACTTTACGCTTTCCAGGTTCGGATGCTCCCGAAGATTGGCTCTCGCCCAATCTCGGACCAGTGCTCAGCCGGTATCTATACCTAGACTAGCCTGGGTTGCCTCCTCCGCTAGATAGACAATCAGCCAACAGGGCAGGTGTGAAATTACACTCGTACGGCTGTACAATTTCTCTTAATTCTCCGCGAATCGGGGTTTTGTGGGTTTTCCCGGGCCCCGGTGTTTCCGGGCGCTAGTGGCCGAAAACCGCCAACTCCGATACGAGATGGAATCGGCATTTTCCATTCTGTCTGCCGGCGGTACCGGGACCGGTCCCCACCCGGTACCAGTCTGTACTCCTCGTTTTCAACACCATCTTGGGGTCGAGATATGCTGTTGAGCCTTAATTCCGCTCGCTTCTTTCAGGGTTTCGTGCCCGCGTAGGCCCTAAGAATTCTGTTAGTTTTCCCTTGTTGCTTTCAACCTCTCTTTTCTACTTTTTCCCTTCGTCAGTATCCCCTTTCAGCAGCAGCAGCAGCACCAACAGCACCAGTGGCCCCCCAGCTCCGTCTCCTCGGGAGAGTTCCCCCGATTCCTCCGTCTCTGCCGTCGACGACGGTCGAGTGCTCTGCGGCGCCCCGTGTTGTCGCTGCCTTTTGGCAATGGCGAACTGGTCTCCTACCAGCAAGGAGATAGTTCAATGCTATGAGTCGAAGGGTCGGTAACCACTGCCTCACCGGTGTTCCTCCTACTAATTTCCTGTTTTTAGGTGCTTCTACGAAGTGTGCCCGTTGCGCCGCCATGAAAGGCGGTAAGGTGTGCGTTCCTGTAAGTTCTTCTTCCCCCCCTCTATCGAGCCGCTCCGGTGGCTAACCACTGCGTCGTCTATAGGCCACCCGACAAACTCTCCTCGCCGCCCAGCGGCTTAAAGAAGTCATGAAGGAGGCCGCTCACAAGGTCTCCATCAAAGACTGGTGGGATGCTGAGAAGGTATGCTTTATGCCGTTAATACACCAGTTGTCAGCCAGTGCTAATCCTCTATAGGACGAGGTAGTCCTGGCGCAGACCGCGGCCAAAAAGGCCCTTCAGAAGAAGAAGGACCTCGTCAACAATCCCGAAAAGCGCAAGCGGGAGGAGGAGAAGAGCGAGCTGCTCCTCCGGGAGCGCGAGGTCGCAGCGGCTGAGGACCTGGCGCGTCACACCAAGAGCCTCGTCCGTGCTCAGGAGCACATCAACCGGTTCCTTCGGGACCAGCGTGCTGCCGAGACGGTGGCTCTTGACACCGCCCAGGCTCAACTGGTGGCCCTCCAGTCCATCTCTGCGGCTCTGACCGCGCGCAACAAGATGTACCAGAAAGTTGTATGTGTATTGTTCTACTCCTACTCTCAGCCAGTGCTAACCCGGTGTAGCATATGGAACAACTCGCTGCGCCCTCCGATGGGGAGGAGGAGGAGCAGGATGTGGAGGAGGGTGGGGCTGCGGCCCAGGATGACGATGAGGATGCTTAATTTTTCGGCTCCGGTTTTTCTGTTTTTCTGCCGTGTCGCCCTGCTTTGGCAGTGGTTGGTCACTGGTGCTCCTTCGGGCAGTTTTTAATTTTCGTTTCTCGGTTTTCTTTTTGCGGCTTCGGCCAGTAATGAATACAATACCCGGCCGGCGTGCCCTGGTTTTCCCGGTTTTGTCCAGGCATAACTCCTCCAGTACCTACCCAGTGCTCCGTCGCTGTAGAGAAACCTCGTAGAGTTGTTTTATGTCGTCTGCTACGTTTCGCTGTGGTTCCCACGAATCTTCCCCTTCATAGCCTTTCCACTTAATGAGGTATCGCCTGTTGCGTGGTGGGCCTTTATGGGCTAGTATTTCGTCTACTTCGTAGATATTGCCTTCTTCTCCTTCGATTGGGATGTCCCTTGGCTGGACACCGGGGCCGTAGAATGGCTCAAGCTGCGTCGGTGCGAATACATTGTGAATGCGGTATGCAGGGCCAAGGTCAAGCTCGTACGCTTTTCCTCCGTTAACCACCTGGGTGACCCTAAACGGTCCTAGGTACTTATCCGATAGTTTCCGTGATGGGCGTCGTTGGCGGATATTTTTAGTTGATAGTAAAACAGGGTCACCTACTTTAAAATGAATGGAGAGGTGTCTTTTGTTGTAAAACTTCGCGTATGTATTGTTTGCGTCCTGTAGTGGCTGGGTAATGGTGTCTCTCCTGGTTCGCATGTTGTCTATCCTTCCCTGCGCGGTTGGTACGACTGTCGAGTCTTTGTATGGCGTGACATCGTTTGGTCCTTGTGGGAGGTATCCCAGTAGTGCCTCAGCCGGTGGTAACTTAGTTGCTTGGTGCCAGCTATTGTTGTAAACAAACTGCGCGATAGGGAGCCATTTAATCCAATTGTCTTGTTCCATATTGCAGAATACTCTTAGGAAATGTTCTATGTTCTGGTTTTGTCGCTCTGTTTGTCCGTCTGTTTGTGGATGATAGGCGATGCTGAATTTCCGTTTAATTGCTAACTGGTGGCACACCTCTGCCCAGAACTTGCTAGTAAACAAGGACCCCCTATCCGAAGTCATTGTTTTCGGTATTCCGTATCGAAGAAAAACTTCTTCAATTAGGAGATTGGCGAGACCGTCTGCTGTAAGGGTCTCCCTAGTGGGTAGATATATGGCATACTTCGTGAAACGATCCACCATGACTAATATAGTATCGTAGGGTGAGCCTGACGCGCCCTTAGACTTAGGGAGCTTTGTTATGAAATCCAGGGATATGTGTTCAAATGGGCTGATGGGTACCGGTAGGGGTGCGAGTTCGCCGTATGGGAGGTGATGCCTGGGTTTGGTTCGTTGGCATGTTGCGCACACCTTCATGTAGTCCTTAATATGACTTCTCATCCTTCCCAGAAAAATGATTTTCTGATTCGTTTAAGCGTTTTCGTGACCCCCTGGTGTCCTCCGGTTGGCTCATCGTGGAATGCCGACAGGATTTGGCCCTGTACCCCGTGATTTTCTGGCACATATATAGCGTTTTAATACCATAGTACGCCGTTATGATCGCTTTTCCAGTGTTTTCCTCTGCTAGCCCATGCTTTGCCTTGTACGAAGCCGTCTGTAGCTTGTGCTGTAGCGATGGTATCTTGTAGGCTAGGCGCTAGGTCTTCCGGGCTGGGTTGGCCTGGCTGGCCAGAGGTTGGCTGTCTCACTCGGTACGCCAGGATTCGAGGTCCAGCAAAGCGTTGTAGGAAATCTTCGAGGAACGCGCTGCGGGCTTCCTCCACCTCCGTGTCTTGCGGAAGGTGGTCAGGCCTTCTAGACAGGGCATCGGCTGCCTCAAAAACAGAATTTCAAGACCTGCGCATTATCGCTTTTCTCACAAAAATAGTAGGCCGCCGGATGAGGCATATAGGATATTGATAAGTACTATAGCAGATCTAATCTGTTGAAACCGTAAAACTAGAGTCTGCATCAACTCAAAAATAAGACAGCAAGGTCACAATGTATACCACGACTAAAAGGATACGCTAATCCTAGCACCTTCTCCCTAAGCTTATCTACTGATGCCTATGGTAACTCGTGGAGCCCGTTGCTAATCAGAACGATCACCATTTGACCTATCAGGATCAGGCCCAACAGGTTTTGTAATCCAGTCTTTGGGTATTTGTGTGATGAAGTCATACCAGTAATTAGCCATGAGGTGATACCCCTTGCTCGACGGATGGATGCAATCCCGATATAAGATCCCGTCGCCCAGACTCGCAAAGTTTACGGCCAGAACTCGGCGGCCGACTTTTCTCCTTTTCTCAACGACGCCAGGGATCAGTTTTTGAAAAGAAATTGTCTGCGGTCGCTGGTCAGGGTCGCAGGTGTTGATGATTTGGGCCACGAGAACAGTCGCATCCGGGCAGACGGTAACTATCTTGTCGATGAGGTTACCAAGCCTTATTGCCGCACCAGTAGGATCATGTCCTTGTTGAGAAATACCAGGCCTTGGGTTCATGTCGTTGGTGCCGGCGTGGATGAGGACGATATTAGGGCGCTGTTTTAGAGATGTATAAATGTTGTTGGTCATATATTCGATCGTCATTCCGACCCAACCCGCCTTCGTCATATTAATACTATAGGAGCAGACAGATACTTAGTATTTACTCACATAATATGGGTCAGACATATTACCTGATGACGTCGTGCCGGCAAAAACAACCTTATTACCTAGTAAATACCAAGGTCAGATATAGGTCATAGACAGAGCAACTGACTATAGTGAATAGAATTAAAGGAGAGGATACTAACCAAAGAGATTTTCTCTTAACTTCAGTCTGCAACCATTCTTATCAAAACTAGACCAGCCTACGGTGATGGAGTCACCAATGGGGAGAATTCGAAGTTCGACACCTTCTTTGATGACCTGCCCAGGGGCTACGCCCTTATACTCAAGATAGCTGGCCGCACCGAGAGTCAGTGATGCGAAAAGATTGGCAACAATAGCAATGGTGAGTTTCATATTGAAAACAGCTAGCAAGCAGTTTGGAATACGAAAGGACACCATCCCAACAATATGAACCTAAGTAATCCACAGTAGGGTAGCGGCGGCTTTAAGTAGCAGCCCTCATAATACTCTGAAGGCCACGGTTGCCCAGTCCGAGACATACGGGCTTCTGCCTATAAGCCACTTCGGGGCTCGGAAGCAGCGATCGGCAGAGCAGGCTCTGGTTCTGCTCCAAGAGTACATCTGCAGAGCATGGGGGAAGAGAAAGGTCCTCAGTCTGGTCAGCTTCGACGTCAAAGGCGCATACAACGGAGTGTATAAAGAAACACCACTTCAGAGACTCAGCGCGAGGGGAATCCCAGGAAAGCTGGTGAGGTGGGTCGATGCGTTCTGCTCGCAACGGACAGCAAGCATCCAGGTCAACGGCCAGGACTCGGAGGTCCGCTCCCTGCCTCAAGCTGGGCTACCTCAGGGCTCACCGTTGTCGCCTGTCCTGTTCCTCTTCTTCAACGCCGATTTGGTCCAGCACCAAATCGATGAGAATGGAGGTTCGCTGGCATTTGTAGACGACTATACGGCATGGGTCACCGGACCATCGCGAGAGGCGAACAGACAAGGGATCCAGGCCATCATTGACAGAGCCCTCGACTGGGAACGACGAAGCGGGGCGACATTCGAAACAGACAAGACGGCCATCATACACTTCACCCGCAACTGGCGACAACCGGAAGATTACTCAACCTTCGACATCAAAGGGGACACAGTCAGGCCCAAAGACCGCAAGAAGGTCCTGGGCGTGATCATGGATACCAAACTCTATTTTGAGAAACATATCGCAGAAGCGGCGTCGAAAGGCCTCGAAGCCGTGCTGGAGCTCAGACGACTGAAGGGCCTATCTCCGTCAACGGCGAGGCAACTCTTCGTGGCGGCGATAGCGCCGACAATAGATTATGCGTCGAACGTCTGGAAACACAGGTGCAGAGCAGCCCAGATGAGGGTCATCAACAGGATACAGAGGATTGGGGCTCAAGCGATCATTGGAACCTTCAATACAGTGGCCACAGCGGTCGCCGAAGCAGAAGCAAGCATACAACCAGCTCAGGAACGATTCGGCAGGAAAGCGATCAAGTTCTGGGTGCGTCGCCAGACTCTGCCTACGAGTCACCCGCTGCGACGTATCAGACCTCAGAGCTTCAAGAGGCACATCTCACCTTTCCAGAAGATGGCCACAGCATACCAAGACCTACCAGTAGATAGGCTGGAGACCATCGAAGCGTTCCCCCAGGCACCCTGGGAAGACCGAATCCGTACGGTAGTGGAAGAAGACGGCGATAGGGCGAGCAAGGCGGCCCAGACTGGGTGGGCCGTGAGGGCTGCAATAGGCAGCTCGGCAAGAAACGGAATCGTGGGCTACGGAACAGCAGTACTGCTCCCATTGTCACACAGGAGAGGCGGCTCCATGACGACAGGATCAACCACCGTCGGCCCTAGGACAAAGCAAAACCCATATACGGCGGAACTCATGGCGATAGCAGCGATGCTGAAGTCTCTTTCGAAAAGGATCCGTTATCGTGCAATCTATGTGTTTTCCACCAACAAAGCGGCCGTCATAGCAGCAGGGGGACCGCGACAACAATCAGGCCAACAACAGATCCGTCACATTAATGAGGCAGCAAAGACGCTCACAAGTAAAGGCAACAAGGTTACACTCTTCTGGCTTTCGGCTGAGGTAGAGTCCGATCTCAAGCTCCAGGCTAAAACGGCGGCGAAAGAGAGTACGCAACAAGGAAGGACGCCGAGGAAGAAGCCAACTAGGGCCTACTCAACCACACTTAGAAGCGCAACGAGGAGAGTACAGAAGTACTGCAGACTACCAGAAGGGGTAGGACAGTTCTCGAAAAGGGTTGACGTTGCCCTGCCGGGAAAACACACACGGCAACTGTACGACTCGTTTTCATGGAAGGAGGCCAGCATACTGGCCCAGCTGAGGACGGGGATGGCAAGGCTCAGCTGGTACCTGCACCAGATTGGGGCAGCCGCCTCGGAGCAATGTGCATGCGGACAGGCCGCAGAGACGGTCGAGCATTTTCTCTTCCGGTGTACCCAATGGACAGTACAACGCGCACCGATGATTCAACGAACTAGTACGCATAGAGGCAATCTGTCATTTTACTTCGGCGGGAAGACCGCATCCGACCCCGGCGATTGGTCGCCATACATGGACGTCGTGAAGTTTGCCATGGCAACGGGACGATTCGATATGCAGATCAACCAAACATAGGACAGCAACAGCACAACACTAAATTTCCAACACCAACCACCGACTAACCCCTCACGCACCCTCGTGCCACCGACAGCAGGACTCGCTTCAGCCGCCGAAAATAGGGACCTGAACACTTGGAGAAAGTGCTCCAAGATGGCCTGCTACTGTATTAACCTCACGAGAAATAGCAATCATCGGAAGGAGCAATCAAAGAGGACGCAGACGGAAGTGGATCTCACATATGGGGCTTATTTGGAGACCAGGTAAAAACTCAACAAGGGGCCATGTAAGATAGACGTAAGAGCCCTTTATGGCTTAGCCAGGGCGTAATAAACTGTGTGTGTGTGTGTATCACTCTTTGCTCCATCAATCTCAAGTGTATTGTGTCAAATTCGCATCGATATTCTGACAATTGAATGCATGACCTGAAATATGCGAGCGACTCCAAATGCTCATGACTTCTAGCTTTTCTTTCGGCCATCCTGCTCCATACAGAAAGATGCACTGTGAAGTCAGCCATCGCAATGCGTCCAACACAGCAACAGACGAGTTCACTAACCTCGAACAACATCATTTTTTCTTTTCTGAGAAGGTGGTGGATTTAATCCTCACACACATCCTCAACCAATTTACAACTTGCTTAACATAACTAGTCCCTTCTCTACCACTGCGATTCGCTATAGGATGTCTCAATCAAACCTTGAAGGCTCTCATTAGCCGTTCTTAGTTGTTGCCGAGTAAAGGCCCGTAAGTCATTCTCCAAATGCAGAAGACCGCTCGAACGAACCAAAACCTTTTCATCCTCAAGCTTGCGTAGGTTTGTAACTTTGTCAGCGGGGTTTTGTTCGTCAGGCATTCCGACGTGACTGCGTCGTCTGGTGGGGAAATGATCGATTGGAAGGAACAAACTCAGATCCGGTGGGGCAGAAGATGCACTCCCCTTCGTTCCATTACAATCGTTCGATTTTGGCTTTGACGGTGGTTCATAAAGTAGCTGTTTATTTCCTTGCTGAATAGCCTGCATTTTTAATCCCTGTTGGGACTGGCGCCCGCAAACCTCCAATGCATCTGGACTCTTTGGTTTGATATTAGACTGAAGGTGTACTGCGACAACAGATCCTGTTAAACTGAAGGTTGATTGTGTTCTGTACTTGAGATCTTACACTTTGGTGATATTTGCGAGTCGTGTAACTCATTTAGGCCATCACAGCTGCACTTCGCACTCGTCTCCTGTGCCGAAGATAAAAGAGTTTTGGAGACTACAACTTTACCTTGCCACGTATCAATCAAAAGGCACGTATTGTCAACTTCAGACTCCATGCACAACTGCGGGAAAGCCTGAAAGTCACCAAGTCTCGTCCTAACGCAATTTAGGGAGGTGGAGATTGAGCTTTCCATCACAGAAGACCGTAGCGTGTGAACAATGTGTTGTTTGAAAATGACGTGTAGGCAGGTATGTATAATCTGGTGGCTGTTCGGATCAGCGCTAGGATACTTATATTCTTGGCTAAGGGTTGATCATTTCCCTTTTCACCACTATCAGGACCCTTTTCTCCTCGCATGTTCACGTCATTTGGTTTCTGTAACAAGTGTCACGGCCAGTGATCTCCCTTCAGAGCCGAACTGTACTGCAGTCACACTGTTCCGGCGGACAGTGGGCAGTACAACAGGCGGCAAGGTCTTCAGGAAGGACCTCAACGACTATACAGTCTTTCAGGGACGAATCCGGAGGCTTCAGAGGCATAGCCGGCATCATAATCAACAGTAGACTTCGTAGCTTAAAATGTTGATTTGGTACTGTAGGAGTCACAGCTATGAAAACATCAGGGGAAATGACGTACCGTAGACGTTTCGATATCGGTGCTGGGGAAATATGGATGTAAAGTGGGTAGTTTTGGTCTTGGCAAAAATGAGGTCAGTCCGTCCCCGATGGGATACAGGAGCCTGAAGTTCCGCGCTTAAGGGACCTTACATTTATGTCGAGAATAATAATTTCTGTGCGGAGTAAGACAGTTTGAATTGTCTATGCAGCTTTCTGCCTTCGTTTGCTGGTGCCTGGTGCGTTCGTTTAGCATAGAGAGATTCTAGGTGATATGGAAATGGAGCAAAAAATGATTTCAAAAATGCTATGGGAAAGCCTCTTACGTAAGTCGTTGACCACATTAGCATTTTCTTCGAACGGCTGACTCTGTGAGCTCTCTAATGCGGTTGGAAAACATTCCTTGGTCACGAAACTGAATGTCATATAATGCAAACGCCCTGATTCAGTCCGTGACGGCCACAAAACGGCTTCGGTTCCTAGCCTTAACGCCACCACCATGCATGTAGAAGTCGAACCTCCAAACTAATTACAAATATCCCGCCTCCCGTAGAGGTCTTGATATTATGCCATCATAGCCCCTTGGGAATGCATCGTGGGAGACCGACATAGAACGCAGATCCGAGACGCGTTCCTTGGGCTCAGAAAGCGGGTTTTCGGCTCTGGATGATAAGTCAAATATTTTCCAATCTACAAATCCATCTCTTTCTGCTCCGTCAACGCTAGGATGTATATTTCGAGTCTTCCTCCTGCTCCTCCCGCAGCTGCTGCGGCCGCCATACTCGACTGGAGTAGGTCCTGCGCTGCGCCGGAAATGTATTCCTCGATGTGAGAGCAGCTACATCCGCCGTGTTAAAGAACCATGTTCTTCAACATCAAAACCTTTCCTCGCAGTATGGCTGCGTCGGCCGTCAAGCTCCGGTTGATTTTTTCCATAATAGATGCCTGCGACTGCAACTCCTTTATACCTTTCTGCTTCTTCTGTCAGCACTTATATGCGGCTTCACGGTTGCGAGCGCGGATGCGGTTCTTCTTGTCTTCGGAGCTGATTTCGTCCCTGACTTCACAGCCGCACTGGCGGAGGCAGTAGAGGCACGGCGGGCCACCGCAGCCTTCCGTTGCTGTGCTTTCGTTCCGGTCGATGAGGCTCCTGTTATTGTGGAGGAAGATGTATGCGTAGCTCGCGCGTTCGTTTCCGAGAGACGATGTCGACCTCTCCTTCGTTGGGGTTGCTCCGTAGTTTCAGCTGGCTGCGGCTTGGTTTCCTTATCGGTCCTGAGAAGCATGGGGGCGACTAGCGGAGAAACACTGCTTGTTTGTGATGATGCGATAGAGCTCGTCGGTGACGACACGGAGTCGCTCGCGGGCGAATCCTGACATCCTCGTGAGCTTTGAATGGACGACTCGAAAATGACCGAAAGAGACGCCCAGGAGTTGAAGTCAAGGCTGACGGCGCCACAAGGACTGGTTGCGATTCACTGACTGACGGTTTTTGCGCGTTCAACTTCCACTAATGCTGAAGGAAGAGCTAGGCCTGTTGGTTTTGTGGTTGGGCATACTGCTGCTGTAGGTGCTGCCGTTGCAAAGTCTTTGTCGATCGTGTTGGCGAAAGCGCTGGGGGGTGTTTCGAATAAGGTGCTACTCGTTAACCCACTTTGAAATGGACTCGCACCTGCCGACCCCAAATCCATGACTGCTGGGCCCAGCCGTGGACGAGGACAGAGAAATAGAGTTTACCAGGTTAGCTTTGGTTTACCAGGCTACGGCCAGTTGGCTCAGAAGGGCCGTTATAGCGTAGACTGTGCGGTGATGGCTGTGCTCTTCAGGTATTCTAAACTGTCGTAACAATTGAGCTCAATAGAATGGCAAGCTGCTAATTTCCTCGCCTGAGAAAGTGTTCTATCTTCTGTACAGCTGACATCTAGTCCAAATAAAGTTGATCGTTGAATGAAGAACATTTGTAGTTTAAGGAGGGGGTCAAAAGAGGAGATAATAGGTGCTCACTGAAACAAGCATGGGCACGCGGAAATCAACACACTTCCCAGCCCAGTCTTCTACATGGCATGGACATCTGCCATACAGTATGTATGGCACGGCATAATGGCATGGGCAGGACAAACCAACCATGGGCGGCTACTGTATGTACCCTATGGATCACAGACTATTCGCCTACCACTACAACGACTGGAGGGCCTCAGGGCCAGATCACTATGCTGAGAAAGAAAGTGGTTAACACCTGTGTGCTAGCACTGTACAACGAGGACCCAAAATGCTGCCCCCCTGTTAAAGTCCTGATTTCGTCGCCCCAAAGGAGGAGGTGCGGAGGTACGCTCCGGGTGAATTAACACCTGATTGGGTCTGCAGACTAGTCACGTCTGCGGCCTAGTTTTGCATGCCAAAAAAACCACGTAAATGCGGTCGTTTTCCAGCCTTCCCGGGCACACTCGTGACATTGTCTCCTCCTCTTCCTCTTTGCGTCAAAAATGTGCAGCCATAACGTTTACCGAATGTCCGGGGATAGTAATTGACCCGTTAGTCCGAGGACCATCCAGGTTCTAGGTGGCGAATGCCCCCGGATCGTAAATCGATTCATTATACCCAGCTTTCAATAGTTTTCAATAATATAATACGGCCATTCAAAGCTTCCAGAGAGCGTTGCGAGACTTTTTTTTTTTTTTTTTTTTTTTTTTTTTTTTTTTTGATTCTAGAAACGCCACAGTTGAATGAGCTCATGAGATCGCTCTCCCATTCTCAAGTTCCATTGCATCCTCACGTCTCCTGTTGTTAAGCAACGAGCCTTCTCCCTCAAGCATTTTCAAAACAACCCAAGTAATGGGAATCCCACGGTTACTGTCCATTCATGGCCTCCTCGTAATGGCAGACTGTGCACGCCCAATTTTGACCTATCGAGACCGAGAGACCAAGACAGTATACGGAAGGTTGTTCCGTTTGGCGGGGCCAACTCCGATGGGCTTTTCTGATTTCGAATCTGGTAAATCCCATAGTATCCACCCCAGCATATGAGACAGACTGGGGCCCCCTAGTCTTCTCACGGACAAAAAGCTCCTGGGATCCAATGAGTATCAGCCGCTGTACCACTCGTGCTAAGTTGTCTCGAGGGGCCAGTTGGCAATAGACACATGCCTCTGAGGGGAGTTTGCCAATCAGGGGACGGCCAAGACATTTTCTAGCCTACCAAATGGATCAGATTATCGGGAACAATCGAGCTTGACAGCCCGGTAAGAGAAAAATCGCTCCGAGGCCGTACCGAATGAACAGAAAGGTTGCAAACGCACCCAAAGCTCGCCAAATCCGCCTGCTTACACGCTAGCGGTATGGGGACTATGTGTCAGTGAATTACTCCGCGGTAACCGGAGGCCCCGGACGTGCCTGCCGATCATTGAAATTGAATAGGTACCTGTACCACTACCAAAGAGGCTAAGCTGTCTCCAGCGAGCCGATACCTTGAAAAATATTGGTTTTAGACGTCCCGCCCATGGGTTTGAGCGTTCCTACTATGATTTCGCCTTACAAGCCAAGAGCTGAGACAAAGGTCAATGCGCTTAATTCAGCTGGATCATTTGGGCAGACTTGTATTTCTACCAATCGCCACTAATCAATCCGGCGTTCATCTAAGAAGCCGTGCCAGGCTGGATTGAGGCTGATACAAGCTAACTAAAAGGCTTGATTATTCGGCGCTTCGGTTTGTGGCCGATCGGTCATCCCGAAACCACTCAGCTTCAACTCAGCCCGTTTGTAGTCACAGGTCCTTTCAGAGAACAAAGGTTCAACGAAGTGCTGATTCTCTGTCTTTCCAATTGTGACGACAAAGTGGACCCACTATTGTTGCTGGTACAATAGTGGCTTATATCCTTCGTCACACCAATTAGTCAACGTGGACTTGCTGCCGGTCTTGTGTCATCGTTCGCTTTCGTAAATTTTCCAAGGTCATCCCATTTTCTCTAAAGGAATTCCCTCGTCGCAGATTGATTCCAAGTGTGCAATTCCAAAGTGGCGGTCATCCTCCATCGCACTAAAACAAAGCCTAGCGCATTATGGATGATTATGGAATCAAAAGGAAGGTCACGAACTCAAATGCATGTGCGGGACGTTGTAAACCCCCATAGTTGCCTTACAAGTAAGTAGCCGACTACAACACGTTTTGTAAGACAAATAAGGGAATGTGAAACAAGGGAGAAAGGCTGGAATTCAAATACTGTTGTGTATCTGTCCTAACCGCGAAAATCCTTTCACTTTTTATGGCAATGAGTCAAACATATATGAGGGAGCGTTCTATAGAAGGTAGTTAAGTCTCTGAACAGGTTAAGATACAACAACGCCAGTGATACGCTTGAATAAGCAGTCCAACCCTCAAGCGATTATTTGTTGAAATCTTGCGGAACTTCTTCGTTTTTCGGCGCACAAGCTTGTCTTACGGCGCTTCATTGACAACCTTGTGCAAATTGACGTCGCTTTTCCCGAGAAATCTATCACTGATTCTTTCAACGTATACTGTACATTTGACCACCCGGAACAGTCCTAGATCTATCCTACTCGGTTGCCACCATGGCTGCACCTATCAGCCCAAACCAGAAGTCATCACCTCTACCACTAACGCCGTGGCGACAACACGGCGAGAGGGCTCGTTTGTCAGATAATTCGTACTCCGTCATGAGAAATCTTGAGAATTTGGAGACTCACCTCCGGGTCGCCACCAGGGACCAGCTTTTGCTCCTTCAAGCGAGCACTATTGTTCACAGAAGCGAAGGCAGCCAGCCCTTGGGAAGCACACCTGAGCTTGATCTAATGTCGCGGAGTTTGTCTAATCTGTGGATACTGAAAGATGAGCTTTAAGGCTTTCTGCCGCTTGTTTGGACACCGAAACTGTCAGGGAGCTTTGAGTGGCAAGTCTTCTAGCCGCAAAAAAATCAATACCGCATAGTAAAACAGATTAAGAGGGAGCATCAAGAACAACCTTGGAAAATGAAAGTGAGCATTTTTATAGATCCCAAAATCATCTTCTGAAGAAATAGATCTTTTCACGTCGTAATGGGGAAAAAATAACCCAGCGGCGCCTGCGGAGTTTTCCTGTTCCTCCCACGTTTCAGCCTTTCTCCTTCAGAGCCAATGTATCATGTGCTCAATCCCTCAAAGCACAGCAAAAACCGGGAGAACGCCAAGAGAATCGCGAATCGTGAGTCCAGTTCCTGGGGAGTTTGGTTATCAATGGTGCTTGAGAGAGAATAGGTCTTCTGCGGCTGATGCCTTGCGTGCGTTGCTGGGTCAGAAGGGCGAGAATGTCGTCGGCACTCTCCGTGTTGCCAGATGGAAGCGTAAGTTGAGAGGCAAACAAGAAACCTCCGAGAACGGGAACTTAAAACTGGACTAGACCAGAGAAGTTGCTGAAAAGTGCGGCAGGTGTCAAGAATCGATAGGCTGTGGCTCATACGGTTTAGTGACGCTATCGCACCAGGCTGTCGAGGGCTTTGAGAAGCTATTCGCACTCGAGACGAAGCTTCGACGGCCTTGAGATTCGAGGTCATGGAAGTCGTTCGCTGATCTCTCACCAGGACCATAGCCTACGCTTCGTGGTTCGCAGCTTATCTGACGTTAATCTTGGAAAGTGAGCATCCGTCACATTCCACAGTGAGAGACATGCTGTCCTTCGTGCGGATGTCTGTACCCGTCTCAACGGCGATCAGGCCTCGCACAACGTCTGCGTTTTGCTCTACTACTGACGAAAATAGAGGCTGTCGATCCAAAATTCACACTTTTTCCGTGGTGGGCAGTTGACTCTCTTTTCGCGCAGTGGCATGTGAGTGTGTTGGCCGTTCTGGATTATTCATGCTCAGTGTTGCACAAAAAAGAAAAGAAGAAAGAAAATCACGTCTGGTCGTGATGTGGCATCATTTTGTCAAGCGATAACAGTCAACTAACATGTCTGTCTATCCACTCCTGCACCGCTGAGCCTTCTCTTGGTCTGGCCCTGAGTGAGCATTTGACTTGTTGAGCGAAAACTTGCATATTTCAATATGCTGCATTAGGTGCGCCCTCTCGAATTTCGATTCGCATCCTTGGCCGGAATAAGGACAAAGCACTTCCAGCTTATCGAGTAGGTCAGATAACTCGGTTGATGGTCTAACATCGCGCTGTCTGAGGTTTCTTCTGTCCATCGGGCATGTTTTGCTTAAATCCAGGTGACGATGGAGGCACGAGTAGCAAAAAGCGTGATGGCATGGCGTAACTAAAGGTGCGACCATATGGCATTTGCAAATGGGACAAATGAGTCGGTCGTCAAAGCTTCCAACATACTCGAGTATTTCAAAACATAGATTTCGAGATTCATCAACGCCTAACGTAGACGGCTTCGTGTTCCCATGTCTCGCTACCTGGCGTTAGCGTGGGGCGGGGAGCGAGAGTATATAACAGAATCTAGGGCTGACCGTCGGGAGCTTGAGGAAATAACCAACTATCTTTTGATCTCACCGCCTGTTCTAGTACAGAGTTCACAGAGGGTGTTCTCGTCCGTGTGGAGGCTCCGTTGTGCGGGGAGGGCGGCATTTAGTAAGAGATTCGACGAGGAAATGAGGAGCGCGATGGTTGCACAGTTCACTTCCCACGAAGACTTCCCACGAAGGCGTTCTAAGTAAGACCGCTGCCGATAACGAGATGGATGTCAGTCTATGTAACAGCCATTTTGAGCAGTCTAGGGCGCTAGCGCCAGGCCGTGCAGGGCGCACTACCATGGGGCCCGTCTGACGTACCGATGATGGGTGCAAGTTAGCCAGCAAGATTCGGCAACCGTAGTTGTCGGTGGTCTATCCAAGTCACTCTGTGTCAATGCCTTGCTGCGAGCAGGAGAAAAGTGGACGTGGATATTTTATCACCATCACATATGGCAAAGGGGGGGAAGGAGTGGGGTACTAAAACCTGGCCAGTCACAGCGAGAGTTCTGGGGGATTGGATAATAGCGTCCACCGCCCACGCAAAGTCAACGTCGCACAGACGCGATACAAGGCACCCACTGTTAGCAATTGTTAAGAATATAGAAGGCTTCGGCCCATCGCACTAGCATCTTCCATCATCAGCCCACGTGAGCCAAATCTCACGATCATGGCGGTCTCCCTAGATGTAGGGCCATCGATCACAGTACATCTCGACGGTCAGGGCGAGTCCGGAAACCGATCGCCAAGGTCAGAGTGATGGAGCAGGTCAGCTACCAGGATAATGGTGAGCTTAAAGACGAGATCAACAAGCTTTCAAGTCTCGTCCAGGATCTCCTACGACGGGACGCCGAAAGGGAGTAGTTCCTGAAGGACTGTTTAAAAAAGATTGAATCCTTGGAAAGAAAACTCCGGGAGGAAAAACAGAGTTCAGCCCGGCACCAAAGTGGTCTAGCAAGCTCTATGCATGCTGTCGGCACAGAACCCAGCGAGACTGCTCCGAGTCTCCGACGGCATTCCTTGGAGACAGTTCAGAACCGACCGGTACCGGTCCATACATACGCGACGTTGGCAAGCCAGCCACTGGCCAGAAAACAAAACGAACCAACGCTAGCAAAACAAGTTACAAAGCGGGCGCCCTTGAAAGACTTACGCGTCTTCGCGCGCCTGCCCCCCGAAAGCCCGCTTCGAAACAAGAAGGCCTACGACATTTACATGTTCGTTCGAGAAAAGCTCGGTCCTCAAGTTCGAGGAGCTCTCAAGGGGATAGACCATGCCAAGACAGGATTAGCACTCCTACCTTCGTTAGCTAATGGCGCAAAAGTCTTGCTAGACAACAGTGAACATGTTGCTGCCCTTCTTCAGGCGCAAGCAGTCGAGCAGCGCGATGCGTGGATCCGGGCCTACATCGCAAACGTCCCTTACACCAGGCATTTTTTGGTAAGCATCACCGAGCTAGAAATCTCGTCCGAGGAGCTACTCGAAGAAATCCAGCTTACAACAAAATATGCCAGAAAAAGCATACTTTTCCAGAAAAGACGAAGTCGAAAGGCTAGGTACGGTTACAGCCTGGTTCAAGGCGGAAGCCGTAAGGCAACTACCAAGACGCCTCCGTTTGATGGGGGCCAGCGTTTTTGTGAACCTGCAGTTTCCGAAGGAGAAGAGGTCTCCCCAATGCCACCTGCTCTATCACACCCAAAGTGGTGAAAGGGGTAGTCCAGAGGAGGAACAAGGCACAGCTACGGGCCATTCGGGCCGAGAGAGAGAGAGATCGTGGAGGATTGCGACCCAGCAGTCGCACCAACAATCCCGAGAAGGAGGAGAATTGATGGACTGTATTCCGTCACATGGTACACAACAGGAGAGGGGGGACCTCTAGGATTCTGCAAATCATGCAAGCGAACGTGGCCAAGCGACCGTCTGCACACGGAACAGCACTGAATCTAGCGTACGCGGCTCAGATTGACATACTCCTAATCCAAGAGCCCTCCATTCGCTCGGAAGAGAGGAGGCTCACAAAATACCATCCTTGTTTCGAGATCTTTACCGCAGTGGATAACTGGGTTGAAGGCAGACCCAGAGTGCTCACTTACCTCCGCAGAGGAACGGGGCTACGGGGCGTACAAACACGCCCTCTATCGGTTCCATCCACGGACTTGCTCTTCCTACAACTCTGGTCCGGAAAGAGGGAACTTCTCACAGTCATCAACGTGTACTATGCCCCTTGTAGCTCGCTACGACCTGGTCAAGGAGTTTGGGATATCATAGCAGCCTGGCAACCTGGACCCCATGAACGAGTGCTGGTGAGCTTACCAGAAAAACATTCTCATAAGACAGAAAGATGCAGCTGCAGGAGGCAGATGGCAGATGGCAGAGTGCATGATTATAATTGATGCAAACGTAAGGGGGCGCCATGTTCCAACAACGCTGCGGGCGCGGCATATCCATTGGCACAATCGTGTCAATGTTCAGTCATTGACGCGGGGTGACCTTAGACGGCCACTCTTCCAATGCATGCCAAGACGGGGATGATGATACAAGCAAGTAGGTCCTGTATTCCCCCTTCGCATGTGCGGGGCAATGAGCATACAAAGAGTTGACATTCTGCTGCCCATCCCAGCAACTCACCTCCCTGATATTCATGCCAAACTCCGATGGCTTTCACTTGCGGTACATGCTGGCAGACGTGGCCGACTTGTAGGTCTCGCGATCAGCATGTAGCCGCGAAATTCCATGAGGTTCCCGACTTCGAATGCGACAGTTGCGACCGCTATTTCCAAAGTCAACAAGCTGTCGAACAGCATATGAACGCTCGTGACCACTGGGCTGATTCAGCCTCTGACGAACCGAATCACTACTGCGACTACGACTCCTGCTCCGAGGTTTTCCATGATGAGGAAGACCTGAGAAACCACGAGATCGAGAAACATTTCTATTGCGACCCATGCGACCGAGAATTTCAAGATTTAAACAGCATTAAGATGGTTTGTCATTAATCCAGAAGCCACTATAAATGTCTGACGTTTGTAGCATCGCAATAGCAAGCAGCATCGAGGTACAAACATATCTTGCCCTTTCTGTCACGGTCCATACGTGACTACAGGCGGCGTTTTCCATCATCTTGAACAGGGTGGATGTTCAAAAGCTCCCTTGGACCGGATCAAGGTCTACGAAGCAGTCAAAGGCAAGGACCCAAATGGTGTGTTGACCGAGCGGTTGCTTAATTGGTCTGGTTCGAGCAGTTTTGAGGCGACTCACAAGTCCTACAATGCCCGCGCTCAGGCTTTTGAGTGTTTCCTCTGCGGGAGTCACTTCGAACGCCTCGACTCACTCAACCAGCATCTTAATTCCCCTAAGCACCAGCACCAGCAGGATCTTTACCACTGCCCGAACAGAAGTTGCGGCAAGAAGTTCAGAACCTTGGCTGCCGTTGGTAATCATTTAGAGAGTGAAAGCTGCAACTTCATGCGCTTCGAGGATGTTCAGGAGACGGCTAAACGGATTTTCGACCCTGGCCACATGATCGCGTTTTAATCCGAACTTCATAGAAAGAAGCCGTTGTAATTTGTTGTAAGCTACAACGTATTAAAAATAGGATCTTCTAGTGTTTCTACTCCTTAGTATTACTGAATCGATTGCCGGGAGAAAGTTCCGAATTCAAGTTGGTCTGCAAAGTTAGCAAAGAAGCGGTAAGGGGGGATTGGATTATAGCCTGCAGGTTTATGAACACTAGATTTCTCACTGCCATGAAAAAGAAACATCATATGCAGGAGGCCGTCTAGACCCACTTTGCTACTCTGAAGGCTTATTCGTCAGGTCTAGGGAACGTTTAGCTTGTTACTCTCCGCACTTTTAAGTGAGGATCCCGCCTCTAGTTAACAACTCATCTTTCCGGTATTAAAAGTTCGACACAACCCCTCTCTCTTGTAGGTCGATCAGCCCAGTAAGGGTAGACAGGGACCACCCTGATCCATGCTCCAAAAGTGGCTCTTCAAAAGTCGAACGACAGCGGTTGGTTGGCAGAAGTCCTCGTGGTGGAGCACCGCCCTGCCGATGGTTCCAAACGGCTCGTGCCTGAGAGGCTCATCCAGCAGAGGTGTCCCTCCCAGTTGGACTCGGCCGCGTGAAGAAATAATCCAGACCGACCAATACCACGTCTTCGATATATCATTGAGGAGAACTCTTCACGCGGACTAAAAGTTCAATGGGTGGGGTACCCGCCGTCCGACAGCGATACGACGTGGGATCCTCCCTCAAAGATTCGCGAAATTGCTCAAGAGTCGTTCGACGACTACATCACCCGAAAGCAATCCGGCGAAGGGCATTAAGACATTCGTAATTATGTGGAGACTTCCAAGTCAGATATTACACATTGATCTTGTTCTGTTATCGATCTTCTAAACTTATAATCAAAATGTGTCACCCAAGCGAATCGGGCTTTTCCCTTCTGATATGCAAGGATTGATCTGCGATCAGAATTGAGGATGCAACGTTTCCGTTAACCTCCCTGCTGCACAACGCTATGTGGACGTAGAGTAGGCAGTCTGAGATCCTTGCGTGCCCCTTGCGTGCCCCCTTACCTACACTACAGTCAGGTGAGCACGATCGACTGGACAGTGACCGATATCGAGCCAGCGACTGGTGAGTAGGAAAGTATGAATCCTCCGGGCCCCAGCGATGGAACTTGCCACAGCACAATCCAACCGCGGTTTTCGACAGCGCCACCCCCGCCGTCCCTACTGGCACCGGACACCACGAGAAGGTCTGCCACATCGTCCTACTACTTATTCAAACAGCATCTACTGTGCTCACTGGAGACTAAACGAGATGGGATGAGCATAATCAATATTGCTGGCTGCCAAGCTGTTTTTGCCTGACAGTAACTACTATTTGCATCGAATCGACGTAAAGCCCTCACACGTCTGTGTCTGCGACCGGGAGACGAAGGTCTCTGAACAAACCAAAACCAACATAATCCTAATCAACAATCACCCCGCGACAAACAGCACGCACTGCTTCAGCCGCCGTAGATAGGAGGTCAAAAGGTGGAGAAGCAAGTAGAAAGGGAGCGCAATGGGGGCTTTAAGGAGATCAGGAAAACAGAAATGTACATGCAATCAATCAGCTCTGGTTACCCGGTTCACCGCGGGCGTGATAACGAGTATGTGGGTGGGCGGGGTGGGGGGAGATAAGAGGCAGCCTTCAGAATCAACCAACTATTTGCGCAAGGCAAACCTCCAGGCCCAGCCCGCTCCAAAGCCAACGATAGCGCGAATGGCGACAGACATAAATGCAACGTAAACGTGAATTGAGACTTTCCAAAGGGAATCGCTGGCAGGTAGCACTGCAACACAGAGGTTGCAGGGAAAGGTTCTTGATTCCCAAATCTGGTGCTGTGAGCTCCTTTTTGTGGTTACGCCATGCTGCATTGGGCTTCGCCAACAGCTGAGGCCTGACACTGCTGAATTTTACAGTATTCGTGCTGTTATGTATGCCTTCGAAAGCATCCAGATCGCGGTGAAAAACTTGTGGTACTGAGTCGAGGGCGTTTTTCCCCACCTAGCCGAGGCGGGGTTGTAGAGCACTGCTCCAGTCGACTACCATTGTCTGGTAGCTTCCGGAGATCCGGGACTTCATGGGGAACAAGCGTATTTGCAGCCGCAAAACAGCAATATGAGGTTACCCTCGACGACGCAGTACAGTACATGTAAGTGGTGGCGACTTATTGTCGAGCGGCGACTCCTAGACGCGCGCCCGTCTTCATCGCGTGCGGACGGGGAGCCGGGCATATCCTATCCCATCTCCTGCTACTGTAGCATCGCATGTGCGGCGGCGCTGAGACCCTCGCGGGGCAAGATGCTCATCACCTCCGGACGAACGTGCCTGGGCCGGCTTGCACCCTGGTGCGCGCTGAGGTTTAACACCGACTGGCTATGCGCATTGGTCAACGGTAAGGACTTGGTCTGCTTCCTCCCTAAATGAAGTTTCATTATTTGGCAGTAGACTGAGAGCTTGCAACCATTCGCGACTTCGCAGAGTTGGTACCTATGCGTAGTCCTCGGACTTATTACTGGAAGAAGACGAGCTGGCAGAACGTCATGTAATTGGCCAATCTTCCGATCCCACCAAGAAACTAGTTTGGCTTGAAAGCAAAACATTATTTACCTGAGTAAGCAAATGGTCAACCACAGTGGTCCTCCTATTTGTGTCGTATTGGGGTGTGAGCACCAGTAAGCGCCAACGGATAAGGCAACCTCTAAGTCGTTGCTTTTCCTTCATCATACCACTCACCAAGTAGTCTTGACCCCACTGTGCCTAACAATAGCGGCGTTGTTCGCGTTGTTCGCGTTGTTCGCGTTATGGGAAGTGGATATCAGCCAAACGGAGCGGCTGGGTCGCTGTGGCCGCAACTTGGCGACCGCGTGCAGCCCCCTCTCGCGTTGTGTACAGCAGCCTGCAGGGACGTCCGCCTGCCTGCGTATGGAGGGTTATCAACCACAAAATGGCAAGTCTGCACGCCCTTCCCACCCCTGGCGTGGTTTGGTCGACGGATACGCATCCTTTGCGCACTTTGCGCGGAAGAACAAGTGACGATTGGACACTAGTTGTATATAGCGCCCAGTCATAGAAAGTGTCGTCTCTTGTCGCCATGGCGCCTGGCATCCATGTCGATGTAACTGCTAGTCGAGGTTTTACAGCACCAACAAGCCAATCAAATAATCAACAGGCTAGGTGCAAATAACTATTTCGCGGCGGAGTCTTGGTTGCGTCGTAATCCAGCGTATCGTATACTTGAACGGCTCTTCTAGTATAAACATGCTATGCACTATAAGGGACAACCAAAGTGTCGGCCTGGGACGCCGATGGGGAAGGGGGAGGCGCTACTGTACTTTTCCTGTGCCGCTTGTGGCCCTTCCAACAGCCAGGCCTGATACAACAGGTGCTTTTCCAAAGGCGCCATGCCAAGCAGATCAGCGGCCGCATTAAACGACCCCTCGACTCCGTCCTCTGTCCTTTTGAAACAAAGATACACTCATTCGTCGCGGAACTCTGGTTGACCAACGAACGACAGGGCGCCTTTTCTGATAAGGAGCCTCTCACAGTGAAGCATGGCCGATTCTCATCTTTCATCACACGAAGAGTGCTCGAGCAGCCTTGCGGATCATCCGATTGGATACCGATGGCTGAAGCGGGCTACGCCAGTCCTGTATGTTCGTCACATTGTATTTGGTCCTTTAATACATCTGCTGGTCAAGCGGCCCAGCTACATCCCTATCCTAACAGAGAACGACCGAAAAGCCGACAGTCTGGGCAGGTAGTAGTCACACAGGTCAGCGTTCCGTTCTCAAGCAATGAGTTGCGCCGTTTCTTCGTCCATTCAGCCCTCCTCAGAGTCCTATTAATGGTAGAGGTAATGCCGCAGGCATCAAACTCGTCGAATAGTACAGCAAGGGTTTCTTGGTGTTAATCCATATGAACCAATGTTTCTTGTAGTACAGTAATAGGCAATGTCACAGGGCAAGAATCAGAATGTAATGTACAAATCAAGACACGGTTGGGTTGTTGGATACGATACTGGACTGCGGGGAAAGTCCCGCAGGGTTGATGAGTTGTGTACTTGCATGTTGCGGGCAGGTGCAGTCAGTGTACCCTCAAGCAACGAGGGATGCGGCGGGATTTCCCCCATCCACTTGCCTAATCAGAATTCTCCCTACGCGAGCGCCAACGTTGTTGGTTTCGGGGTTGTGCTCAGCGTATCCCAGCATGCAGCGCGTCGCTGGACAAGAAGATCCTTGTCTTCTTTCTGTCCCTCCGCAGCGCTCACCAGCAAATACAATTTCCAGGTGGTGACACGATCAAGATAGCTCCGAAAGTGTGGCAGGCGCTGTGTTTCATTCTGCGGTACGGTCTGTTGCCATCGTCCATCGGCCGCGCGTCCAGTGTATTGTTGTATGCACCGTTGCCGTTTATGAGAAGCAGTACGAGAAGCGGTACATTTTTCTCAATGTCGTTCTGTAATCTCTCCACATATCGACATCCCAATAGAGGAGTAGGATGCCTTGTCATGCGGGAGGCCGTCCGTCTGAGTTGACTGGCTGTCGTTACGACCACGTCAGAGTATTCACCAATCTCAGTACATGTCTTTCCTTTCCTTCTTCGCATAAATTTTGCCGCTACTTATGGCAAGCATTTGAATATTTGGCAACAAGGAGCCTTCATTACTGACGCAGCCACAAGTTCTTATCCCTACATTGTTTCCCACTCTTGGTTGCTTAGGTGCTAACGACGTATCTACCAACCGACAAGTCATTACTATGGAGACTGAAAGTTTGACTTCTGTTCACGGTGACATTGCCGAGGGGACCCTGCTCTCAGTCGATCAAGAACTCCCTATAGCTGATGGGGTCATTATCCAATTCCTCATGCAACGGGTGCCGGAATTTCGCAAGTTGCAGGAGCTTCGCAAACAAGTAAATATCATGATCAAAAGACAGGCTGATTTGACTCTGATCTTAGTGAAATTTATGTAGGGATGGAACAACCCTCAAGGCGATCAGTATTTTCGCCAGCAGCGCGATAGAGCCGACAAGGCCAATGCAAGGACTGCCAGATTCTTCTACAACATGATGCAGCGGATCGGACAAGAGGTTCACAGCGCCGTGGGAGCCTTTGCAATTCAGGACAGCAACCTATCGCGACCGATGGTTCTCGACATGTGCGCGGCCCCTGGAGGATTCCTTCACACAGCTCTCGAGTTGAACCCGAAAGCTCAGGCGGTGGCGTTCAGTTTGCCTGTCGAATCTGGAGGACACAAAATTCTTATTCCAAACAGCAAGAGGTTCCAGTTGAAGTTCTTGGATATAACGATGCTTGCGGCAGATATGGGATTGGTGGATGTACCCGTTGAACACCCAGATCACAGCAGTTTCTTGCCGCAACAGCTGAAGCCAGGCGATCTATTTGACCTGGTGATTTGTGACGGCCAGGTCCTCCGAACCCATGCCCGCAAACAATACCGGGAAAATCGTGAGGCTTATCGGCTGACAGTGACGCAACTGTGTCTTGGTCTCGAACATGCAAGACCAGGTAGCACAATGATTGTATTATTACACAAACTTGAGGCCTGGGACACAGTCTTACTTCTGAACACATTCAGAGAATTCGCCACTGTAGGGCTGTTCAAGCCGAAAACCAGTCATGCTAAGCGCTCGTCGTTCTACATGATCGCTAGGAACATTCAAAGTCAAGGACCCGCGGCCGCTCATGCGATTGCGAAGTGGAAATCAATATGGAAGGCGGCGACTTGCGAAACCAATGAGGAGTTTGTGAAAGTTTTGCGCGGAGGCGAACCCAGTGTCAAGGAGGTGCTTGACGAGTTTGGCTTAGAGCTCATCGTTTTGGGAAAAGACGTTTGGGCCACTCAGGTCAGAGCCCTTGAAAAAGCTCCTTTCATTAAGCAACGATCGTAGCGATAGCCGTTGGTTATTGCCTCAGACTCTTTCCAATGTCACACACAGACAAATACACGCCTGCAGACCTTTACTACGTCTGACAGCAAATCCGAAAAGGCAACTACAACGGATTATGATTGATTCACAACCTCGCACGTTGTTCTTTTCCAAGGAAGATTATCATAAAACTGCCGGATATGCTTCCCTGGTAGTGCCGCACCAACTTTCTTTGATAAACTTCCCACGATCGAACTCGACGCCGAGCGGGACTGCAAGAAATGGGGTGCACACCATTTGTGTCTGAGCCGTACAGGAGCCATGAATCCGGTAGTCGGCCTTAGAGCATTTAGCCGGTTATTGGGAGCAGATCATTACGAAGCTTCACGTGTTTACGTACACAACGCAATAGCACGTTGCGATACTCATCATCAATTCATAAACTCTCTTCACCGCATAATATCCCAACGAAGCACAGGCATATCTTTCCGATATTACGTTCACCATGCGGTCAGATAGCGCATAGATTTTCCTAGCAACTCCTCACAAAGCTGTTGCAGTAGGACCTTTTCTCACTTTGGGATTGGAGAAGCGTCGTTGGGGAGGCAAACCACCGAGGACGGAATACTGTCGACACTTCTTTGCATATGATAAACGACCTGGCGGGTTTAGGTCTATTTTCCCATTGGCTAATGCGCGTCATCGGGTCCTAGATAAAAGCTCTCCGACCGCCGCATATCCACCTTGTTCTGCCCATGAAAGCCCCGTCCGACCACTAGGGTTCATCATTTCAATCCCTAACCATCCCTGTGTTTATGAGCAACTCTACCACGGCCTCGTTTCCCACATTCAGCTGCCCACAAGAGCAGTGTACGGCCGTCCTTGTCTCTAGAATCTGCGTCCACTCTACAATCAAGTAGCAGACTCAAAACGTCATGTCCGTTCTGAGCTGCCCATGAGATCGGACTTCTGAGGCGACCGTCACTTGCGTCGATATCGACTCCTGCATCAAGTTGAAGATGGACCACCGCTACATGACCCTCTCCAACAGCCCAAGAAAATGCAGTCCGTCCATCCGTGTCTTTCAAATCGATGCCAGTGTCTGTTATACCAAGAAAGAGCTTGACTATATGATCGTGGTCGTTACAAGCTGCCCATGAGAAAGCAATCCCTTCACTGCGGTCTGCCTTGGCAATATTGACTTTCCCCGTCTTGAGCAGCCAATCGCAATGCTGGCGGGGCCATTTTGGACTTACCATATAAGCGGAGTCCAGCCGAATTCATCCGGTAAATCAATGCCTGAATCGAAATGTGCAGCTGCTGCGTCGAGGAAACTATGTGCAACACCACCATGGCCAGACCCAACGGCCCAGGAAAGTGGCGTCCTATCATCTATGTCTTTGGACAAAATATCCACCCGTTTCGTACCGAGCAGCAACTTGATGACCGTGTCGCAGCCATTCCCTGCTGCCCATGATAGAGGGGTTCGGCCCCTTTTGTGTGGGGCATCAATGTTGATTTCGCCTGCTTCGAGAAGTAGTTTGAGAAAATTATCATGCACCATCTCAGCCGCTCGCGAGAATGGTGTTCGTCCTCTTCTATCCCTCCGATCAAGCTCAAATTTTCCCTTACGGAGAAGGAGTTTCACCGGCTCAACGTGTTCGTTGGCGGCCGCCCAAGACAGTGGTGTTCGGCCGACATGATCAGCCGAATCCACATCGGCAACACCATGGTTGATGAGTAGTTGAGCGATCTCGCTGTAGCCCTGGCCTATGGCCCGAGAATGCTGTCCTACCGCATCCAGCTTCCGCTTCGATATCGATGCTTGCCTGTGTTGAGTAATAGCTCGACCGTGGTTTTGTGTCCCCCTATGACAGTCCAAAATAGCGGAGTACGGCCAAGGCGATCGGAGTCATGGATGTTGATTCCTCTATCTACTAGCAGCTTAACAATGGCGTCGTGCCCGTGCTTGGCAGCCCAGGACAGCAGAGTCCGGAGTTGAGTTTAGGGGGCTTCGGCCGGCTCTCCAAGAGATATGAGTTTATGACTGTGCTGCTCAATCCGAAATATGACGCGAGATGAAGCCCCGTGACATTGCCAGCAACACGCTGAGAATATCCGCGCCAGGGGCGTGCTCTCTCAATCAGTAGTGCCTGGCCACAAGCAAGGACTTTTTTCTCGCTTCGTAGAAAATTGATGATCGCTTCGTCTTCCTCCATCAAGCCTTTCTGAACGTGCTGACCCCAGTATCTCGCTGCCATAATCATAGAAAGGGTACCTTTTTACCCTCGCCTCAAAGTCCTCGTCGCTCTGGCAGGAGCCGTCGTTGAACGCGACCAACGACAAGTATGCCGCGCAGACTTTGCCGATCTTTCCTACAGCGTCGAAAAAGCAATTCAGATGTCTCAAGTACTCCAGCAATGAGGGTTGGACAAGTTGAATAGCGTTGCCTTTTTCATTCAATGATATAAATCCCTCGCAGGCCGAGATCATGCTGGCAACAGCCGGAATATTGTCGGGGTCGATTTCAGTCATAGCGTCCAGCTCCACGGCGATGGCATGCTATGCTGGAGCTCCTCTGCTGACAGTGGCCCTCTGGCAAAGGCAATGATTCTCAAGGCATCCTTAGCAAGTTGTTCCGAAGGCGACTCGTTGATTCTGTTGATGATCCCGTCGAACGCCTCTGTAGTGGCGTCTGGTCCCGTTGGAAGCTCTTTCAGCATATTTGGAGTGGGCTGGCGTGACACCCGACTCGGATCATTGCTATGGTGTTGTGATATCACTATGAGAGTCACGAAAGATAGGACGGAGCACGCCGTCACTCCGTCGCTGCTCTTCAACGTGGTCGGGCACTGAGCCGACCGTGGTGAGAGGGCGCCCATTTGCGTGCTAGGCATCCCGTCGCTTCAAGCGATACGCCGAGCGAGTTGGCCAGACGTATTGGCGGCAGCCATGGCCCAATCGGGACGATGTACGCGCGCGCCCTGCGTGCAATATATCGGCACACACCCCCATTCCGGTCCTGAGATCCGCCCTAGGGAAAAACGTGCGCGGCATTGACTAGAAGGTGACTCGTCAACGACTCCTGGGCGGGCCGGACCGACACTGCCGGCTGGTTCGTTTGCTGCTTAGGACAGGTTGCTTTCGTCACTAGACCAATGTAACAGGCGTTGAAGGGAACGCTGCAAGGGAGAAAAAGAAGGCTTGAATGACTGTGAGGCGAACAGACCGTTCAGAACGAAGCTACGACAAGGTTTCGATGGCGACCAGACTGAAAATCGCAGAGAAAGAGGGAGGTAGATGGCAGCCTGTGGATCCAAGGAATTTGATCGACCGCCACAACAGCGCGTACGGGTGTGACAAGCAATTGTCAAGTGCCAAGCTGTGCGGCGCTTAGCTACTGGGGTTGAGACGGACCATCATTAGCATCCTAGGACGACAGGCCAGCTTGCGGCCAGGCGCACGACTGTGCAATCTACGTGGCCACTATGTGTATAGTGATCAGGCTTGAAGTGCACAGTGCCCACTGGCGGCGACCGAATGCGGACTGTAAGCCACGTCACCGACAGCTCCAACGACACCTGCGTGGAGGAGCCCATGGGTTCTCTGTTGGGGCGACGCTGGACCCCGGCCACGGCTCAGGAGGTCAATGCACACAACGCGCTTTCCCCTGCGACAGACGACCAGGATGCCTTGCTGGACCCGGCCTCTCTACGCGCCCACCAGCGGAGGCTGTGTCGCCCGCTGACGGCTGCGGCTCTCACAGTCTGGTCATGCCAGGCAAAGCTGGCCGGGCCTTGGACCGGACGCGAGTCGCCTCCTGCATTTAGTATTAACGTCTCCAACCGACCATAGGCGCTTCTTCAGACGTCAGCCGGCAGCTGTATCTGCATGGCAACAGGAGTCGCATTAGTACCGTCCGCGCGCCTGTCTGTTGTTGCCGTAAGCCATCCCTTCACATTCACTTCAAGACCGGACCAAAGCACCTACAACAGGGCCCGGTATGTTTGCCCCGAGATTCATCGTACGTTCATCGAAGTAGCGTCGTACAGTGGCTGACTTCAGGAAGGCTCAGCATGATTATCACCAGGGACCTCTACGGGCTCATCCCTAATCTCGCAGATTGGATGAAAATGATGTCATCGAAGGGCCACACTGTCATTCTCTTGGGCAAAGACTTACTCCATCTGGCCGACAGCTCTTTCAACGACTCCTTGGACAATAGGGTGACCCTTAAGCTGTGGTTGGCTGTTGTTGCGAAAGATATCGGCATAGAGGACAAAGCCGGTGGCTACAGTTGTCGCATGTTGATAGGGGATGATGTGGTGCAGTATTGCTCGAAGCAGGATTTAACGGAAGCCCATATCAAGGGACAACTTCAAGGTCACGTTGGAGGTCGCTTGGTCCCGCTCCCAGGTGCCTACGAGAATAATCGCTGTCCGCAATGGTTCAAGGTCGACGGAGGGCCCAACATCGACCTGGTCTGGACCAGAGGATACGATACCGAAGAAGGCGCCGATGTATACCTGTGCCCGGTCGCATTCGAGGGGCGATGCCCTCAGGAAGTGGAGGGCTTCAAGATGTCCTGTGACCCGCTCACCCCGGGCTGGGTCAAGGGGGAGCCAAAGCACCCGCAGGACTTGCCCTGCTCGATTCCCTTCGTCTTCGTTGAACCGGACGCGAACGGTCAATCGAAGGAGGCTAGTATACTCCGATCTCAGCGAAGGACGTTTCAGAGCCGAAGCAAAATTCATTTGATCCTGAACGTCGCTTGTGGGAGGGGCCTCGAAGCGGAAGTAGTCATCGGCGGAGAGCCCTGGATATCCTTGGACAGCATCGTCTATGATGGCTGAGGTCAGTAGATATGGCTCAGGGGAGGATAATATCGGGTTTTCGTGGGTGGTCGAAGAAGCACCTTGGTTCAACATGGAACCGACTTCTCTCGATCCGCTGGGAAAAGACCGGCAATCCATGAGGGCACTGAAGGATGTTGTCACTTAGTAACAAGAAAGAGGAGTCTCAGACGAACAGCCGTGACATTGTTTATAATAAATGTAGTTCAGCCACGACTGGGCCTTGCTTTCATGGCCCACCCTAGTGGGACTCTGTTCGTTCTGCTGCGTCTCATTCATTCTAGTGTCTCCAGCTCGTCCTCCAACCAGAGCCCCGATAGACCATTGGCCTAGCTTGTAAAAGGCCAGAATCTCTGCCCAGGGAGATCAAGATAGAACTGAGAGAAAGATGTTGCATATGCCAAAGCTAGGTGCATTCGGCGGGGTTAGAAAGCGCAATGCAAGGTCGGGACACATATCGCAAAGAAAGAGAATCTTAATGAGATGAACAACGTTCAGCTTTTATGAACTACTGACCGTTGTAGAAGTTAAGCTTTGTGTCTGTTCCATGTTTGAGTGTGATACTTGCGATGAACACCTAAAGGAAAATGGAGGGTTGGGGAATTTTCTTTATTGCTTGGACAGGTGGATGTAGCAATGGTAAATTATCATCGCGAGTTGCTCTGATAAGACGGGCAGCGTCGAGCAGTTACATAACTGGCGCGTATGCTTTCCTGGCAGCGCTGCATCGACCCTCTTGGAGAATCGCTCGACCTTGTCAGGCAGCACGCGCTCATGTGACACTTTTGAACGTGCTACGTTAATCGTTGTTGAGTTCATCATTGGAAACTGTACCTGAGGTGTGGCGCCGTCTTTAGTCGCTTCGCGCGCTTGTGACTTTGCTTGCTTAAGCAGTTTGTCTTCCTCACTTGCTGCCGTCCACTGTACTGCGATGATGTTGTTGTCCTTGCGAAGTTCCTCCACCGAATCGTACACGCTGCGAATGTACACCTGTCCAGACTGCTGATGTGTTACGACCCAAGATTGGTTAAGCGCCCAGAGTTAGCCAACACATAACGAAGGAAACCGAACGGGAAAAGAACCCGATTGATTGATCTTAATATATTAGGCAGATGTCCCTTCTGGCCGCAGTGGAAAGATGCAGAAAGTTCTGCAGCCGAGTCTGTAAAGCTGTGGATGGATCGCCTAGGGAATGAGCACCCCTCCACGCTGACGAGCATGGCCAACCTAGCGGCGACATATAGGAACCAGGGGCGATGGAAGGAGGCCGAGGAGCTAGAGGTGCAGGTGATGGAGACGTTTAAGAGGGTGCTTGGAGAGGAGCACCCCGACACGCTGACGAGCATGGCCAACTTAGCATACATTTGGAAAGAAGAGAGACGACAAGGCGATGCAGTTCATCTTATGGAGGATTGCGCACGTCGCAGACAGCAAAGCCTCGGTGTAGAACACCCGGATACGATTTCTTCTATCTCAGCCCTCACAGTTTGGAGAGACCAACTGGAAAGAACTTGTTCCCAGCCTCTACGACGGAGCAACAGTACTAGTAGGAAAAGGTCTATTTACTTGTGTATACCATGTTTTAAATAGCAGGCACCGCCATACTTGTATCTATGGATGGAAAAGTGCTGACGCTGATACTTCTTAACTGGTAGTGTGTATTTGTTCTAGACTCTAGGACATGTCTCTCCGATTATGACAGTATATGCTTCACTTATGGCGGTCTTAACGATCTACCCCCAAAGCCCGTAGATGCACTTCCACTCGCATTCTAACCAAAGTAGCGATATTACTTGACGCCTGCTTAGGATAGTGTGCGGGTTATCCGCTCTTCATTGGCCTACCTGTAATAGACCCTTCACTGTAGTGTTGGCCATGGCACAAACTAGGAAGGACACGTGAGAAGGCGTTCATCCTGGGTCTTCATTTTAGATCAAGCAAATTCAAATGATTATCATCTCCGTTTACTGCAGGTCGCGTACCATTGCATTCTTCACTTCTCACCGCTCTCAACGGGACGTATACCGATGAGATTCGGGCTGTCTCTATCATAGAATCTACCGAACGCCTCTTTTAGATTTGCGTCCTCCAAGCAATCAAAATTCACTCCAGCATGTTGCCACAGCTGCGACACCACGATAACTCCAGTTCTACCCATGAAGTGCATTACAGGCGCACCCGTACTATTGTTCATTTCGTTCTGGAATAATTCGGCCACCTCACGGCTCCTTGCTCGGTGCTTCCCTGGTTGGTGTGGAGTGGCCAACAGTGCTACGTCCAGACTGGTTAGCATTCTACCGACCCGCATTAAACTATAACAACCGCTCGGTCGTACTCACTTGTTGCCACCGTCGTCGCGACAGTGCAGATCAGCAAATAAACCACAACCCGAGATTCCTTAGATAGTGGCTCCAGCACCTTTGCGTCTCCACCTGTGTTGTATGCATCGATACACAGCGGTATGAACCACTTAGGCAGTCTATTCATCGCATCGTCCCATTCCTTACTCCCCTGATCTCCCTCCGACGTCGACTGGATCCAAGCAATCTCCCAGTTCAACTCCATGGCTAAAGCAGCCAGCATCCCAAGCCGCTCTACTGTAACCTCAATAGAAAGAAACTGAAGCAAACTTGGCGCAGTCGTTCCATCGCGTGATATCCTGTGACGTGGTGGCGAATTCCAGGTGAAGCCCCAGTCTTCGGGGTTTAGCAACCTGCCTTTGCTAAACGCAGCGTGTCCGTGTACATTGTTCATATTCAACACAACTTTGCTGCCAGCAAAGTAGAAACACGGTAACATGTATAAAAAAAAATTATAGAATTGTAAACCGCTTGAGGTTTCCCGTTCGGCTCGAGCCAGCGGCCCTCCGTCCTTAAGTAGGTTCTCACCCCAAAAGCGCCCTTGCCCTGCTTCCTGCATTACCAGGGCGGCAGATCGGGTCCAAAGTCATGGCGCGAAAGCCGCTCATCACAGCCGCTGGACTGGTCTTGGCAAAACGCACTTGACATAGCACCCCCAACTCAAGTATGGCTGCTGTGATGAACCCCAGTCAAGACTGGCACTATCATTGGCCAATGAACGGCAGGACGCGGCTTCTATCCCAGACCGCTCTCGATGACGCCATATCAGATCCTGCAGCAAATCAGGGCATTGTATGCTATCAACCCAACCACGGAGGGCGTTGCGACTCTGACAACCAAAGCCAGATCCAATCGCAAGGTTACTTCCGTCTCAAAACCAATGAAACACAAACGTTGGAGGGAACGCAGCAAGGAAGAAAAACAACGCTTGAATTAATTATTGTGAGGTGAACAGATCGTTCAGAACGGAGCCACATTAAGGTTTTGATGGTGACCAGTCTGAAAATCGCAGAGAAGAAGAGAGGCTGCGTCGATGGCAGTCTGTCTATACAAAACTGTCGATATAGCAGGACAATTAATCTACTCTGGTCGACCCCATTCTGCTGGAAGTTGGGCAACAACAGCGCGTATGGGTGCGACAGGTCGTTGTCGAGTGCCAAGGAGTGCGGCGCTTAACTACTGGGGTTGAGACGAACCATCCATCATTGGCATCCTGGGACGAACGCTTGTGAGCGGCCGTGCGCTGGGCGAGGACTGGAATCGCAACAGGCCAACTTGCAGCCAGGCGCATCGCTGTGCACACAATCCAACCCTGAGCGATACGCTCGTCGGACGAAATGGCGCTACCCTACAGGCAGATAACTGCTACCAGGGTCGCCAGGAATGTGTGTCCGTTCCGGCATGCACACCAGGTGATGGCGCAACATGACCGTCCGCAGAGTACCGAAGTGCAGAGTGCTCATCGGCGGCGACCGAACGCAGGTCGGAGGTCACAAACAGCTCCAGCGACACGCGCGTGGAGAATCCCATGGGTTCTCTGTTCGGGCGACACTAGGCCCAGGAAGTCAACGTACACAAGGCGCTTTCCCTGCGGCAGACGAACCAGGATGCCTCGCTGGACCCGGCCTCTCTACGCACCCGCCAACGCATTCAACTACACGCCCAAGAGGCTGTGTCGCTGCGCCTGCTGACGGCTGCGGCCCTCACAGTTTGGTCATGTGAGGCAAAGCTGGCCAGGCCTTGGACTGGACGCAGCAGTCGCCGCCCACACGCCTGTGCGACACCTTCTCCTGTAAAAACTTCTTCTTGGCAACCAGTGTTAAGATTTGTTAGGTTTTTGCAGGGCTTCGGCCCGCCTGTCGATCGGAGCCGGACTGCGTCGAAAACGAAGGACACAATCGGAGTAAAGCGACGAGGACGAAACGACGCGACGCAATCGGATCCACGCAAAGAACGACGAAGCATATTGGTTAGTAGGAGGGATACGCCGTGTCGCTTGGCTGATAGTAGCCAATGGACAAAAAATGGGTCTCTCTTTCGAGAAGACGATGCGAAGATAATGGGGAAGTCATCAATATGCTTCTTCTCTTCTCGAGTTGGGCTTGGCCTGCTCTTTTCTCCGTGGCCCGGTAACGACAAAAAGACCCAAGTCGCCCTGACTCACCCAGTACTAGAATCCCTTCAGGAGGTACCCTTGTTCGATAGCCGTACATTCAATTTAGCGAAACGCCTGTACACCAGACTGCTTTGTTGGGTTGGGTCCATATGTGAGACAGGTCAGATTGACACACCCTACCGCTTCCTGGATCATCAATATATGGTGTGGTGCGAGGAGACTAGGAGTTCTGCGATTAACATCAATAAGGCCTTGTGGACTGCAATGAGAACTATGAATCTTGAACCCGTGCGACCAGATCAATGCTAGTATTATTTTTGCCCCCTGAATCTCAATGAATATAAAGATGATGAACCTACCGTCAGCAATCTGGCTGCAAGCCTAAACTAAGTGAGACAGGTGAGACTCTTCGCCGCATATTCGACTAGGGGAGCTTGAAGGTTAAGGAGCCATATGCAACTGACCGGACCCCCTCATTGTAGTTCACCGAGAATACCACCCAAGAGAATGCCAACATGCCACCGGTTTTGTTGGCTACGACTGGCGAGGTCGTCCACACGAAAATAAAGCTCCTGATGAGACCAGTGCTACCGTTGGGCGTCAATGATGCTCAGGAGCAGATCAGGGAGGATTTTCGGCCAAAGCCGCATGGTCGCGTTTCACGGGAAGATGCTAATTGGCAACAGACCGCACCACCGTGCCGTACTATGTCAAATGTCGAACGAGTCTTTTCCATATTACAGCACACATTGACATATCTTCAGCTGACAGCTTGCTCAAACACCAAACTGTATCTGTTCCTGGTGCACCACCAAAAACCACAAGGCTTTGATCATTGACTTCACCAAAGCCGCGTTACCGGTTAAGTGGCTTGGCATCAGAGAAAGAGCACAGGGCCAGCCCACTCGGCAGCTGAGATATGCCGAGCAGGTGACGAAACTCAATGCCTGGGCGGTCGTTGTGTAGGAGTGGGAGCAAATGGTGTTCGGCAAACCTCTTCGCCGCCTCGTCCCCAGCTGTGTCGTTTTCGACGATGAAACTGGAACGGTGATGCGTGACGTCTGGGTTTGATCTTCTAGTGCCGCTGTTGTTGCCGTCTGTATTGCCAGCAACATTGTCGTTGCCGCTTTGCCATCCTTCAGTCTAAGTTGCATTTGAGACCGGCCATACGCGACCGGTTCGATCCGAAGGCTTTACTCGCTAGTACGGCATCCCTGGGGTCCGGCTCTGGGTACGCGCCGTAAGTTCCGTAACGCTGATGACAATGCCAAAATTGGGCTCCGCACCTTTCATCGCCCACAGCAGATTGCTTTCGTTGTCGGGGCGCACGCCAGCGGCTAGATGGTGTTGGCGTGGTAAAGTGCGCGACCGACACAGTACCTAGCCAGACTCGAAACTGACTATTACGGCGCCGACGACAGCGTCGCATGCCAGCCAGTGAAGCCTCGCCAGATGTCCGATGCCGCCTTGTTGCCATAGTCTGGCCCCTGCTCGAGGCACTGCACACCCGCCGTCACGGACTCTTGGACGGCCCGTCGTACAGCCGGCGCCGGCGATGACCACGCAATCTGAGCTGGATCCCGGTTCGCCTACGTCTTCTTCTGTCGTGAAAATGCGGATCTGATTAAAAGCACCCATATCAACTGCGACTTGTCATTTCTTCATCGTGTTTGGTCAAGATGCCGAAGCTGTTGTTGGCATTGGGTTACCTCAGTCTTTTCCAGCACGCTGTGCATGCTGTCACAACCAGCTTTTGGCTAGTGGCTCAATCTCGGCGCATATACTAGGTTACGTGGTAAGGCTGCATGTAATTACTATGTTTTAACTGCAAGCCACGCGGAACAGGAAGTGGCCACTTTCCATGGGCTTGCGGGAACTGCGCTGGAAGCCGGACGGACGGCTGTGCTTGCAGTACATAGACATGCTACGCCCGTAAGGTCGTTGATAAAACGATGCAGCTTCCTTTTGCATCAGTGATGCCCACGCGTTCGGCCTCCTGCAGCTTCATCGTATCATCTTGTAGGAAACTTGCGTATGAGCTAGCGGCGAAACAGTTAAGTAGTCGGGTGATTGGAGGAAAATCCCGCCGCTTCCTGCAGTTGTTGGGGGTGCTGACTGCCCCTACTCTCCCCGCTATCCAGGGGCCAGGGATTGAGGTCATAACATCAGTACTCCATTGTACGTACGTGTTGGAGCAGAGCAAAGCAATCACACAGGCTCTGACTAGACTAGACCCTTGACCATGAAATTACCATAGGCTACTCGAAGTACCCGCTCCGCACATCGCCTTAGACTGCACGGTGTTGCAGGGGCACTTCACTTGCCTGTAGGCAATCTGTCGCGGCGGGATTAGTCCAGGCAGAAGAAGGTACTGTCCTTTTCCTGTGTCCCAGACACTACCCTCGGAAGTTTCGAGACCGGCAAGAATCTCCCGAGCAAAGAAAACCACGGCTCTACAATCGGCGTATTTACCCCACCCACCCATCACGGATCATCAAATCTTGTGCCCTGATTGAGACACAGCTCAACTGCAAACTTGCCCAAAGTTTGGTTCGATCCTGAATCAATCGGCCTATTTCGCTCTACGACTTCCATCGTCATTTGCCATGTAACTGGAAGTGGTGCCGCCGCTGCCCGGCTTATGCCTGCAAAGCCCTCCGCGCCCTGGGCACGTAGTGTCAATTTGGACCAACCTTTCATGAGCCATAGTTGCTCAGTCAATGTCTTGAATTGCCTGAACTAAACATGAGGCAATAAGAGGATACACAATATCACTGTCGGGGTCCATGAATCAACTTTCGTTGCGTCACTAGCTTTGTCACCAGCTTTGGTTCACGGCAACGCGAAGAACTTGCAAACGCATCACAAACACGCGCACTTCAATGGTGTCTTTAGATTTGCCGCTTGTCTGCTACTGCTAGTTCTGTCAACATTGAATGTTTTGGAGCCGATTACCGTTCACGACGATCCTGAAAATGCTTTTCCAACTTTCCACGCAACCCAAATCAGATTGAACTATTGTAAGGCTCTCAAATAATCAGGAATCCTCGACCGCTTGAGTCGGCCCAAACTTCTCTTGCACCTTCTGCCGAATACGACTTTCGAGATGAGCCCCAACGGCGTTGGCTGGTTCGTACCATGACAAAAACGTATCACCTTTACTCCCAGCCCAGTCAACCAAATCAAAGGCATTGTGAAAACGACCGTCCCCAAACGCAAGCTTGAATAGACGTCTACGGTAGGCAGGACAACGGCGCTCGTCTGCTTTGTACAGCCGTAGTATCTTGACCACATCCCCCGTATCATCCGCCGTATGCGGAACTTCAATTGCCTGCCACAGAGCTGTCTGTCCCGTATCAGGGTTCACAACATCCCATGCCGTAGGCTGAGCCTCCAGTAATTCTCGGGTTGCTGCGGCTGAATTGTGCAATATGGGCCAAAAGATACTTTGGCCAATTTTTGCTCCCGCTTGAATAAGCTGTGTTGCTACACGCCATTGCTGGTTTGCTTCGGCGAGGAACAGCGGCGTATAACTCCACGATAAACGCTCCCCCATGCCATAACGTGAGTAGTAGAGGATCTCGCTGTCTTTCTCTGCACCGCTTTTAATTAAGAGTCGAACCATATCATCAAGGCCGAAAGATGCAGCTAGATGGAGGAGTGAATAGCTGGCCTGAATAGATTCTTTGCTAGGCTTGCCGCTATAGTCGACGGGTACTGTTGGTATTGTAATCTTATGCTGGAATTGTCGGTTTGTTTGGGCTTTGGAGAGTGGTACTTGTTCAATAAATGATAGGGCCTTCTGCAGTTCTACCATGTTCACTTCGCTTGAGAAAGCATCGTCTCGCCAGGCGGAGTGAATCCATTCAACAGCGTAAAACATGCGTAAATGGTATAATGCGAGTTTATAGAATGGTTTGCATTTGACCACAAGTAAGTGAAGATCCCTCTTCTCGAGGTACTCAAAGATCATTGCACGGATCTCAGAAGGCAATTTCCAGAAAGACTCTACAGTCAGCTGAGGCTTGATCTTGGCCTCATGAGGCAGCTTTCGGGAAGACTTCATGGTCGGATGAGGCTTGCTCTTGAAAGAAAGCGAGGAATGGAGGCTGACTCTATCCACGCATAGATATCCCTGATGTAGGGAGCACCACATCATTTATGTCTCAACAGACCTGTCAAGTCTGTGCCTGTTCCGAATAATCTTGGCAGTGGCTGGCGTGGAGGGCTATGACTCTGGAGTTCTCGGTTGCCTCCAGTCCCACCTCAGGCTACGTACGGCTGGTCAACGAGCCACGATTGGTCAATCATCCACGGCTGGGCCACAACTTCGACCAGGGCACATGCCAACCCGCCCAGAAGCCACACGCAAGTTGGAGCACCAACAGGGCAAGCGGCAAGCTTCCGAGTTTCCGCAGTGATAGTTGGAGCACAATGGACATCTTGGCCTGCCCCAACGGTACGCCGCGGTGGCCCAGTCCCAGTGAGCAACCAAGGGCAACCCATGGTTACGGCGGCAAGGGTCCAGCCTGTTGTGACCTATCAGTGAGAGCATTGAACCAATCGCAGTCGATGCATCGTGGCTCAGGCTATCTCCCATGGCACCATTAAGAAGCGTAATGGAGGAACCAACAACGACTAAGGATCGTTCGTTGGAGGAACGACACATATGGAGACTTCCCAAAAGCGGAAGTAGCACCCCAACACGGGATGGAGCAATCAACGGTTGTTTGTAAGCAGACAGGCAAAATACTTCCCACAACAAAACTGGCTTTGATGTTTATGTTTTTCTCCCTTTGCTTTATCTAATAATACGAACCAAGTAGGTCAAAAGTCCTCTACACAAGACAAAACCGGACGGAGACGTCATGCTTAACCTCCGGATCCATGCGCTGCACCATTTGCTGTTTGGGATGAAATCAAGACAGTAAACATTCAAAGCGATATCCGCGTGCCAGCTTATGTCTGAACTCGAATGTCAACCGAGGTCGAGGCTTTTTCAGTCGCTGAGCAGGCCGTTATGGACAGTGAGCTTCTCGCTGTCGATCCAATGCCGTCAGCAGAGACCAGACCAGCAAAACCGACGACATTAAACGACGAGCATCATGTTGCCGAGGCCACTGATCATTCTCCAATCGGATTCCTTCTTTCTTCGTGACACTTAGTCTCGACCCTGCGGGCTTTCAGTGCCATTCTCAAAGGCCTCTGTGCGGAAGGCCCATGAAGCTGTTGAGACTACAGCAAGGATGTGGATCGATTCTTTCATAGCCTGCCTTCCTTGAGCCTGTAATCGAGATTTGATTTTATGGCTTCTAATCGCAGGCAGGAAATGTTTGGCTGTGTGATCAAGATTTACGAGATTTTCTTTCCTTGTTACGGAAAGGAACCGGGATTGACTCGGTTTTGTGTGACCTCAAGAAACCCTTGTAAGCTGTTTAACTACGGCATCTTTTTGCAGACTCATTTGTGATCAGGACAGACAAAGTATCCGAACAGAGCTAAAGACGAAATGGGCCAGAGAGAGTATATGTTCGTGAGTTTATACTCGATCGTTGCAGGCGCAACTGTGCAGTGCCGAACCGCAGTTAGTGGAAAATGAGTTGTTTCTATTGAAGTGTTTCAGCTGCGACAGACGTGATGAGAATATGACGATCCAGCAACTGAAACGGGCTACCGAGCGCCACAACAAAACCTATGAAACATCATTCTTCTGCCGCTGGTTCCAATGCTTTCGTCTCTTGTGACGCAGCACATAGTCTTTTCTTGCTAACATCATGCCACAGATATCACATTCACTAGCGACGCGAGGATACTGCATCTGTGTCGCCCAGTTTCTGTGCACTTTCCAGACATGCCTTCTCTTTTCCTTTTCCTCTCGGAAGCTCGATACACAATCATTCTTGGGACACTTTCTGTGCTGCAATATGTGGTCCCTGCGGAAAGCGTGAGCCTAATTTTCGCTCGACCAACGATTGCAAAATATCCGCAAGAAAGTCAAACTTACAAGCCAGGATCGATATAAGAACAGTCTTTCCAGCGACAGCGGTTGCCTCTTTTGGCTTCTTTTTCTGATGAAGATGTTACATTTGAAGCAGGATGACCAGTGACTTGTGAAAAACTGAGGCTTTCTCCGGGCCACAAGAGCTGTGGACCCACACCCGAATTCTCTCCCAGAGCAGCATCGCCTTCCTCTCCCAAACCGCCCATCACCGTCAAATTCGCATTCTCACTGCAGACTGTCGTCTGTCGGTGAAGCGATGACAGCTCACCAACATCTCAAAAACATTGGGAGGGTGACAGGGGCCTAGGGTTGGCAAACGGGGTTGCTGAGAGATAGAAAGATAATTCGGCCGTAAGATCATCTTCTGTGTGACGGGTTGTCAATGGACCTGGATGATCTGAATTCGATGAGTTCAGGACGTTCTCGTGGCATGGCGAGTCGAGTCTGATTGATAACTCGTCGTCGTTCCATGACAGAAGGGGATCATTCGCCCCGACACGAAATGCTGTAGTGTGCATGATGGCCTTGCCAGTGAGGGCAATAAAGAATGACACCCGACGGCTTGGTTGGAAAAATTATCAGCAGTCACTCTGTGGGTTTTATAGGAGCTGAGATTTACCCCTCACCTAACCGTGCTCATCTTATTTGGTTGTGAAACTTAGGATCCCACCCGAAGTTTCTTTTTCATAAACGCCGATACCTACCGTTACCTTTTCGTGCAGAATGACCGCTGTTTAATCCTATGCCGCATACGTAATCTTGACCGCCACCAGTTCTCTTCCTCATCAGTGATTCGTAAGTCGCCCTGACCAATCAATCATTCCGGCCCCCCGCATGTTGCTCTGCCCACCGCCAGACGCATCATCGAAAACAATGATACGGGGCTCCAAAATCTGAGATAGAGAGTATGTTATATATGTTCATCCTATCATGTCGATAATGAGTAGATTGCAGGCTGCATCATCACCCGCTTCGATATGGCTTCTGAGATCGCGCCCACTGGTGACAGACAACGGGAGGATGACAAACTCGATATGGTTACGCTCACTAGCAATCTTACCATTCAGCAAGAACCGATTCTTGCGGGGAATTATTCAACCGACCGCAGTGGTGCGTCCATAGACAACTCAGGAAAGGCTCAGGAGCGATTTGTTCTCATAACTGCCTTGCTTAACCTCATTGATCCTGTGCGCGGTGAACCGACGGCTCATAGTCTCGACAGGCACCCGCACGACGACTCTTGGAAGCCTACTCATCACCAGAAAAAGTTTCTTGACTCGTTTGCCTTGATCTCTTCGACATCCAGAAAGGGGAGTGACACTGCCTCTGCCGCGTGCTTGGAGCAGGGTAACCCAGGCGGGACGATCCTTCGTCTTGCCCGGAATATGGGCGTTCCCAATACCCTGATCGATCAGCTTCATGATATCCTTGAGGATCTCATTGTGGTTTCTAAGAGGGGTTCGTTTTTTCCAACATGAATATGAGAACCGAGACGCGGACATTTCGGATTATAGAAAGAAAACCGCAGGAAATGGAACCAGTCATTTTGAGAAAGGTCACCGCTCTGGTTGAAGACAAAATTCGCGGACTCTTGGAGAAGATTTGCTCTTCGGAAGTTCACGCTATCATTGGAGATGTGATCACTAAATTGAAGCAATTACCTGCAGATGATGCAGAAGCAGAGAGCTTCAGGTTATGGGTCGGAAACCTATCTTTACTGGCAGCTTCAGATGCCGGTCTAGACCTTGAACATCTCATCATATACGTGAAATGGGCATCACGCGGCAGATGGACCTATTCAGAACAGCTTGAAGAAGCCTTTGGGTCAGAAGATGGATCCCTGCCTTTGTGGTTGAAGCACGTCTATAAGCTCGGGCGATACTATGCTGCAACGAAAGCGATGCTGAAACTGGCTGTAAAACAACCAGGCGTATTCACTGGCATACATATCAAGGCCGTCGAGGCGCCTAGGCAGGAGAATTTCGCGCTGGGCAACCGGAGAGAGCCTCTCCTGATGGTTCTGCGGAATATTACCAAAACTGACCCGATCGAATTGAGAGAGAAACTGGGCCAAATCTGGCTAACGAGTGATCCCGAGAACAAATTTCTGCGAGCTTGTACTTTGAAACTCACAGTTCATGCCGAAATGCAGCTTCTCAATTTCTATGACCGAAATCCTAACCTTACGCCGAGGCTCTTGTTTATGGGGACAAGCAAGAAATCTTGTTATCTGTGCCACGAATTCATTTTACGTCATCCCTTGAGCATCGGCGTATCGGCTTGCCACCAAAAGGTCTACCCAAGCTGGGCTCCTGCTCCATGCCGTTCTGCTGTCCGAAAGAAGCAGAAGGTTCTACTTTGGAATCTCAGTAAACACCTTGAAGAAACGGCCGCCCGTGATCTTGAAACGAGGTTCGGAATCCGGCGATTGCCTACCATGGATTCGACTGCTGGGCCATCGCTCACAACCACAGGGACCCTTTCAACAGGGTTCTGGACTCAAAAGTCAGTTATGAGTGCAAGCACAGCAGAAGATCAAGACATCGGGACTTTGGGCAGAATGAATGACTGCTGCCCTCCGTGATCGCTGCCAGGTAGTAGCTAAGTAGCAGGCTGTTGGGAACAATTGGCAGTAGACTAACCCAGCCCCGAGCAATTGTGGGGCAGGCTAAATATGATCAAAGGTTGAATGATAAGCTCATTAGTTTGAATATAACTCTGGATTCGAAGTAATGATGTAGACCAACTTGACTGCATGGCGCGCCACAGGGGCTGATGGCGGCACGCCTTTGAACATGCATCGATCACTGTTGTCAAAGGCTGTGCGGGACATAGTGAAAAGGTCGTTCAGGTGGCCCAAGGTGAGCCGCATTCATCTCTGGCCTTCCTACTGTAGCCTCTAATGGATTAGGGGCGCTTACCTATCCGGGGGGCATCACTTTTTGGGCAGTGGTGCCTGGACTATTACCCCCTTTCCACCGTCCTCTCCTTATATCCTACTTGCAAACTGACTTCCCGCTGTGCTAGCCCGCCGACTCTTCCTGCCTCGTGACAACTGTGCTTGGGCTAAGGTTGTTGAAGCCTGATGCCACAACAGATTGAATCATCTCAGGCCCACCCCTGGGGCTGGATGAGAACCTAAGGCAGCCGACGTCAACATAACCTCTATGTGATGTCCTGTTTCCGCCCTCCAGGTCATCCGTAGTTGGGCGTCTACCGCGTCTATGTTGCACGCAGCAGACCTGGACAAGACTGCGACTCTGCGATATCGACATAAGCCGTCATCACCAACATGTACTGCGTTGTCTAGGGCAACCTTACATAACTGTTCATTCAGCGGCTGCAAATATGCCTGTTCCCCGTGAAGGTCCGGAACTTCGGAAGCTACTAGGCAATGGTAATCAACTGGAGAGCAATGCTCCACGACCCCGCCTCGGCCAGGTGGAGAACAACGCCGTCGACTTAGAACTGCAGCACAACTTTTTCACCACTATCTGGTACTTTTAAAACGCAAAAAGTAGCATCGTAACCGTAAAAACCAGCTCACAATACTACTTTTGGAACCAGGAACCTTTGCCTGCAACCTCCATCCTTTGTTGCGGTGCCTGCCAGTGATTCACTCTGGGAAGTCTCCCTTTATGTCGATCTTCCTAGCTTCCTTCGTGGCTGTCAATTCCAGCCGTCCCTCCTTCCCCATTCGCAATGCTCCACTACGCTTCTTAACGGCTCTGGAGCTACGGAGTGGGGCAAGTACAGTGTGCTCTGACTATCACTACGGAAACCCGGAAGTGTAGATACCACTGTCATGCCATTTGTCACGCAGCCAATAAGCCCACCACTTATGGGGTGAAAAAGATTATTGTATTGAAGATACTGTCTAGAAGTGTATGTGTTGATTATATAACCATTGATTCAGAAATTACCTATTCGGAGGTTTGCATGGGTAAAATGACGACCTCGTTAATTTTATACGGGAAACAATAGCCGGGGTTGATGTTAGATAAACGATATTAGTTTGATGCAATACACCTGGGGTTCATTGTGCAAAGAGTGATTCATGTTGTTGATTGAGCGATTCTCCCCATTCCGGTTGAAGCGGGGTTCTGTTTTGTATCTACCCGTTCTTCCCGGTTTCCGCATATTGCAAGAATGCAACTAAGCTAGATTTCCTGGCTTTTTATCCGGACGCAGGCGTCAATCTAATAGTTGGATGCATGCCCCGATGTATGCGATGGTCCGTGTGACAGAATGCCGTCGGAGACTCGGAGCAGTCTCGCTGGGTTCTGTGCCGACAGCATGCATAGAGCTTGCTAGACCACTTTGGTGCCGGGCTGAACTCTGTTTTTCCTCCCGGAGTTTTCTTTCCAAGGATTCAATCTTTTTTAAACAGTCCTTCAGGAACTACTCCCTTTCGGCGTCCCGTCGTAGGAGATCCTGGACGAGACTTGAAAGCTTGTTGATCTCGTCTTTAAGCTCACCATTATCCTGGTAGCTGACCTGCTCCATCACTCTGACCTTGGCGATCGGTTTCCGGACTCGCCCTGACCGTCGAGATGTACTGTGATCGATGGCCCTACATCTAGGGAGACCGCCATGATCGTGAGATTTGGCTCACGTGGGCTGATGATGGAAGATGCTAGTGCGATGGGCCGAAGCCTTCTATATTCTTAACAATTGCTAACAGTGGGTGCCTTGTATCGCGTCTGTGCGACGTTGACTTTGCGTGGGCGGTGGACGCTATTATCCAATCCCCCAGAACTCTCGCTGTGACTGGCCAGGTTTTAGTACCCCACTCCTTCCCCCCCTTTGCCATATGTGATGGTGATAAAATATCCACGTCCACTTTTCTCCTGCTCGCAGCAAGGCATTGACACAGAGTGACTTGGATAGACCACCGACAACTACGGTTGCCGAATCTTGCTGGCTAACTTGCACCCATCATCGGTACGTCAGACGGGCCCCATGGTAGTGCGCCCTGCACGGCCTGGCGCTAGCGCCCTAGACTGCTCAAAATGGCTGTTACATAGACTGACATCCATCTCGTTATCGGCAGCGGTCTTACTTAGAACGCCTTCGTGGGAAGTCTTCGTGGGAAGTGAACTGTGCAACCATCGCGCTCCTCATTTCCTCGTCGAATCTCTTACTAAATGCCGCCCTCCCCGCACAACGGAGCCTCCACACGGACGAGAACACCCTCTGTGAACTCTGTACTAGAACAGGCGGTGAGATCAAAAGATAGTTGGTTATTTCCTCAAGCTCCCGACGGTCAGCCCTAGATTCTGTTATATACTCTCGCTCCCCGCCCCACGCTAACGCCAGGTAGCGAGACATGGGAACACGAAGCCGTCTACGTTAGGCGTTGATGAATCTCGAAATCTATGTTTTGAAATACTCGAGTATGTTGGAAGCTTTGACGACCGACTCATTTGTCCCATTTGCAAATGCCATATGGTCGCACCTTTAGTTACGCCATGCCATCACGCTTTTTGCTACTCGTGCCTCCATCGTCACCTGGATTTAAGCAAAACATGCCCGATGGACAGAAGAAACCTCAGACAGCGCGATGTTAGACCATCAACCGAGTTATCTGACCTACTCGATAAGCTGGAAGTGCTTTGTCCTTATTCCGGCCAAGGATGCGAATCGAAATTCGAGAGGGCGCACCTAATGCAGCATATTGAAATATGCAAGTTTTCGCTCAACAAGTCAAATGCTCACTCAGGGCCAGACCAAGAGAAGGCTCAGCGGTGCAGGAGTGGATAGACAGACATGTTAGTTGACTGTTATCGCTTGACAAAATGATGCCACATCACGACCAGACGTGATTTTCTTTCTTCTTTTCTTTTTTGTGCAACACTGAGCATGAATAATCCAGAACGGCCAACACACTCACATGCCACTGCGCGAAAAGAGAGTCAACTGCCCACCACGGAAAAAGTGTGAATTTTGGATCGACAGCCTCTATTTTCGTCAGTAGTAGAGCAAAACGCAGACGTTGTGCGAGGCCTGATCGCCGTTGAGACGGGTACAGACATCCGCACGAAGGACAGCATGTCTCTCACTGTGGAATGTGACGGATGCTCACTTTCCAAGATTAACGTCAGATAAGCTGCGAACCACGAAGCGTAGGCTATGGTCCTGGTGAGAGATCAGCGAACGACTTCCATGACCTCGAATCTCAAGGCCGTCGAAGCTTCGTCTCGAGTGCGAATAGCTTCTCAAAGCCCTCGACAGCCTGGTGCGATAGCGTCACTAAACCGTATGAGCCACAGCCTATCGATTCTTGACACCTGCCGCACTTTTCAGCAACTTCTCTGGTCTAGTCCAGTTTTAAGTTCCCGTTCTCGGAGGTTTCTTGTTTGCCTCTCAACTTACGCTTCCATCTGGCAACACGGAGAGTGCCGACGACATTCTCGCCCTTCTGACCCAGCAACGCACGCAAGGCATCAGCCGCAGAAGACCTATTCTCTCTCAAGCACCATTGATAACCAAACTCCCCAGGAACTGGACTCACGATTCGCGATTCTCTTGGCGTTCTCCCGGTTTTTGCTGTGCTTTGAGGGATTGAGCACATGATACATTGGCTCTGAAGGAGAAAGGCTGAAACGTGGGAGGAACAGGAAAACTCCGCAGGCGCCGCTGGGTTATTTTTTCCCCATTACGACGTGAAAAGATCTATTTCTTCAGAAGATGATTTTGGGATCTATAAAAATGCTCACTTTCATTTTCCAAGGTTGTTCTTGATGCTCCCTCTTAATCTGTTTTACTATGCGGTATTGATTTTTTTGCGGCTAGAAGACTTGCCACTCAAAGCTCCCTGACAGTTTCGGTGTCCAAACAAGCGGCAGAAAGCCTTAAAGCTCATCTTTCAGTATCCACAGATTAGACAAACTCCGCGACATTAGATCAAGCTCAGGTGTGCTTCCCAAGGGCTGGCTGCCTTCGCTTCTGTGAACAATAGTGCTCGCTTGAAGGAGCAAAAGCTGGTCCCTGGTGGCGACCCGGAGGTGAGTCTCCAAATTCTCAAGATTTCTCATGACGGAGTACGAATTATCTGACAAACGAGCCCTCTCGCCGTGTTGTCGCCACGGCGTTAGTGGTAGAGGTGATGACTTCTGGTTTGGGCTGATAGGTGCAGCCATGGTGGCAACCGAGTAGGATAGATCTAGGACTGTTCCGGGTGGTCAAATGTACAGTATACGTTGAAAGAATCAGTGATAGATTTCTCGGGAAAAGCGACGTCAATTTGCACAAGGTTGTCAATGAAGCGCCGTAAGACAAGCTTGTGCGCCGAAAAACGAAGAAGTTCCGCAAGATTTCAACAAATAATCGCTTGAGGGTTGGACTGCTTATTCAAGCGTATCACTGGCGTTGTTGTATCTTAACCTGTTCAGAGACTTAACTATCTAGGTTTGCGGTACTGTATCTTCGCGAAAAATTAGCGGTTTGTAAGCGAAAAGCGGTTACTAGCCGCTCCGTGGTTCGTTGTCAGCGTGGGGCAGCAGCCCACGCACCTTCTCCGGGCGTAGCCCGTGACAACTAAACCATATTGTTCGCTGACCATTTACACAATGACACTTCAGGGTCTGGTTCAGGGTCGGTATTTTTACCGGAAAGTACGAGCGTTCAATTTATTGGTGGGATAATCCGGCCCATAATCCCATGGCCGTCATCTATGGATATGGTATTGAAGACGTTTAACTTCTCCAGCGTCATCTAAACCGCCTGCAAGTTCCCACGACTCAAGGTGTCGTTGTGTCCTTCAGCGGTATATGGCGATCAGTCTGACTTAGATACTTAGGCAGGTGTATGTTACACTCGAGCCATTACATATCACGTCCTCACATAAATTTAAAATAGAAGCGCGATCTAAAGCTTGTTGATGACTTTTCTGCTTTGATCGCTGAAGACTTTTACTCGTGGTGTCTATTGTTGCGGTAATTAGTATGCATTATAAAGAGCCCCAAGTAAGGGCTTAAGGGTTTTCAAGAACGAAACATACGCTATCAATGTCGTGGTAACCCTCAAAGCGGCAATACTTATGATGACAGTCACGAAGCCATCTGCAATGATGTCCAGAGGTACAATCGATGTCGACACAATTCGAACCCATGCTGCAGGGTATACCACGGGACTAACGAATATCAGCAGGAACATTGAGTGCATGTGCCATCATTGAAATCAGTACTTGCCTTCAGCTTTAATACCAGCAGCTCTCCCTGACTCAGCTTATCGCCATGAATGTACTGGCAGGCTAGGTTCTTACAGTTGTTACGGAGATGGTAGTAATTGCAAAAGTTGGTTTCGTGCTTTTTCACTTTCCCGTTGAAACTGCTCTCTGCTGCGGGGTTTATCTCAGACAGCTCCTCGTCGACGCGCTGGCCATCCTTGTTGAGCAGGTAATACTTGAGGACTGGGGCCCTCTTAGCAGGCGAAATGTCGATTACGATTGTCGACGAAGAGTTTGTCACCGCAGACCACGAAGTAGACGTCTCCGAACCGTTCAAGGGCTGTTTGGGTGAGTTGGAAGGGTTCGCAGTTACAGCTTTCGCAGATCCGCAGTTATTGACCGGCTCGGTTTTGGTCATAATCACCAATGGTCTAGCGAGGGCGGCGGTGGGGCCGGCGGGAGGTATCATATCACCGGCGGCCGGTCGAGTGACTCTCTCGGATAGCTTCTCCGGCATGAATATAGACTTTAAGCTAATCATGGGAAAGCCGAGCCGTTTGAATCCTTCTTCGGCCGGTGTTGTCTCAACTAGCGTCAACTTTCCGGCTACTGTGTGGTCTAACTTATAAGGTTCAAGGACCGGTAAGTATCCATTATCGTGGCAAGGCCCGAAAAAGATGTGCCTGCACTGGTTCACGCGGACCATCACACGGAGCGTCTCGCGGATCTTGTGGTCAGCGGATTCCTTGCCGGAGCCAACGTCGATAAAGCTGAAGAGGGGCTGCGCGCGTCCAAGCCCACGTCCAAACTCAGCAAGGGTCCTCTCGTTTGCAGTATTTGGTATGATATCGGAGGCATGGAGCCTCTTGGCTAGTCCGTCGATATTGAGCACTACCTGTAGGATAACGTTCCAGTCTTCGGTAGCCACATTGGGATTGGCACTGGCAACTTGTTTTTTGAGCTCTGTACACAAGAAATGGCCGGCTTCAGCGCCGCCTTCGGCACCTCTTCTTAACAAAGCCTCTTGGAAAATCGCGCCATCGCCGTCAATGATCGCAAAGATGAACGGGCTGGATTCCTGTGCAACACATTAGTTGCCGTCGGTCTCGCTCTCATTATGAACAAGGTTTGTAATGCAATATGAGGTGATGCGATTGGACATACATTAGCCTTAACTTGGTGAGTTAGTTCTTTGGCTACGTTGTCGGCTTTGGTTTGCCACATGCGACGCGATTCAACCTCGTTTTCAAGATCGCCGCACTTTTCATTATACAAGTGCTGGAGCAAATCGAACCTTCGCATAAGATCCTGTGGATTTGAGTCAGTAATGTCCTCGTAGCAAAAACGGCCGCATCCATCGTAGTACTTTAATCAGGTAACCACGAGAGCTGGCATTTGGGCCCAATCTGACCTGGATTATTAGGTCGCGGGTGCGATCACTGTCGCGGCAGATTTCCAATTTTTGGGTATATGCGAATAAATCCACTCCATTGTCCATGGCTGATCTATGTCGTTGTCTTCGGATGTGGCGCCAATCGGTCCCAGTGTGTATTACTAATTTAATGTGTCGCCAGATGGAACGCCGTCGGCACTGGGTGTGGATAGACGTTAAAAGCAGGCGGGATGTGTTTTAATGTCTTTTCTTAATTTTTGTTTTCTTTTTTCAAGACCGAATGGAGACTTCGCATTGGTTAAGCTCGGTAGGCTGAGCCAAATACTAAGGCTCCTTGCCCCTCTGTACAATGCCACAATGATAGGGTTGACTGTGGCGGAGCCAGATATCTGCAGGGTTCGAAAGCCGCGGCGACGACAGGATAAACAACCAACTGGAACGTACATCGTCGTGTAACGACGTAAAGGCACAAACCGCGGTGACAAATATAAGAAGTAGACGTTTGCTGTGCGGCGTGGTTATCGGTGAACGAAGGACTGGCTAATAGACCTGCAGCAAGCCTTGCTGGTAGGTATTAGTCGCAATAACTTGTGCGTCGTGATGGCGGCCTCTACTTCTTTCCTAGGCGCCCAGAAACACCGCTCAGAGTGTATTGGTGGCACCAGACAGGCAATGGGTACTGGAGATGCTCTTCTTGCGCGTGGTCGCTGAGGTGAAGCCCCATGGACATGCATACAACCACCATTGTTATGGGCTCTGCAGCATGCAGCCGAGTGGATACGGATCGAGGCAGAGAACACGGATGTCTTGCTGACAAGGGTAGCAAGGATCCATTGATGCAAAATGAGCCTGATCCGGGGAAAGTGGTTGGGTAGCCAGTCAGCGGAGCAATGATGGCCTGGACCGGGACCGCTGTCGGATATCGTTTTCGGCCTCGACGAGGGAAATTTGAGGAGGTCTCATGCATACCTCAGTCTACATGGTAATGAACGAAGTTTGCCCCTCGGCGTGGCGCACGAACCTCCTGGGAGCCCCCTGGTATTCCCTGGCGATTGCAACTTCTTGCTCTTCCCTGACACGGCGTGTCGCCTGTTGTGGCTGGCCGTCGTAGGCACTTTGATCGCAGATTTCGGGGCATCCCAACGGGCGGCGAATTGGCGGTACATTGCCCTGAACTTCAGTTCGTCAATACATGCTTCTCATAATGCAGAATGAATCGTGCGCCATCCAGTGTACATGGAGGTCGGGTTTTTTCACCGTTAAGAATCCTGAACTCAGGTGGGTGGGTACTGATGATTTCGTAAACCTATCAAAACACATGCGCATAATTTAGCGCCCTAAACTACCCCAACATGGTTGCATGCTCCCCACAAGGCAGGCGTATCGCCTGGCGGAAGTGCCCAGTTTCCACGGGACGGATCGCCATCAGTTGAATCCGCATGTACCAATACATTTCTAAGCCCACAAGTGAACAAACGTGACACTGTGCAGCCTGTGTGTGTATTGGGCAGCGACTGACAAGAGGCCAATCGTTTCAATATCCATCTTTACTTCATAAAGGCTGATGTGTAAATAGTTAATTGGATAAACATTCTGGGCATTGTGCTGATCAGAGATGTTCTAGCTCGGCTTCCACTCACCGACCTTGTCACCCATGCCCGTGACCAGAAGCTTCGCTTGAGAACTATCTCGAGCTGCTCTCATCTGCATCTGTCGTACTGGCTCATATTGTCAACCGTTGGTTTTTCAGTCGTCCGAGCTTGCTCCAACGAGAAAGAACGTTCTCTGCCGCAGCATGCTGACAAGTACTTTAGCCGCTCAGTCCTCGACGCGGTGCATAGCGTGGTCAATGGTGCTGCCGTATGGGCCTACCTATATTAATTGACTCTTGGAACGCTTCGGGGAGATCGGAATTGAGTGATGCTAGCGTGACATTCAACTTGGGCTAGGACCCCATAGTGTAGTGATGCATAGCCCATCAGTCGGATGTTCCGCATTGCTGGGGGAGGGGCTTCTAGGAGGGCAGCCATTGGCCCACCGCGCTGCAAGTTGGGACGCGCGATGCACGGGCCTTTGACAAGCCCGCCAGTATCGCCCGGCTCGCACAGAACTGGAATGTCACGGCTTTCTAGAATGGCACCGCAATGGCATTTTGTAGCGAGGCTGCGGAGACTAACGAAGTGTAGTATCCAGGCCCACAAACCAGAGCTGAGCAATTCATTGGTGAGAGGCCTCTCGTGAGATGGAGCCAAGATGCTGATTGTGTGGTCAACCTACATAGTAACCAGGGCACACTGTAGCAATTCCCGAAAGGTTGTGAGTAAAAAGGGCATCCAGCTGTGGTTGTCCGCCGCCAGGCAAAAGTGATAGATGGATGCATCGTCACCGCCACCTTTCTCCGATGGGATGGAGCTCAGTGCCAGGGTCGAGGACGTCCACCGACGTGCGGAGGTCCCATCGCACATAGGTTTCTGACTTGCATATGGTCACCCTGCGTGCCTGCCTCTCGAGCGCTCCATTGCATAGAAATCACCATAGAACGTGCCGTACGTTGGCCAACCAGAGCATTGGTCTTGGGGTGGACCACTCCAACAGCAAGCCAGCATGCCAAGAATGCGATACAATGAGCATTTTAGTGGATAGCGCAGAAAGGTTGACACCTAGTGACAGCACAGAAAATATTCAGTATTAAGCAGTAGCTTAGGGTAAATGTGAACTCTAGGGCTCTGCTGGATGTCTCTCTCGGCCAAAATGGCTGAGAAACCAGCCACCGTGGAAGAATTCTCTGAGCCCCAGGTGTGCAGCAGCAACGCTATTAATATCCTCATTCATATTCAAAGGATAGCATCTCCCAGGCACAAGCCCCTGTCCCGTGCAAATCGATAGGCCATTTCACACTCAGGTGCATACAGAGGCCACCCTGCCATAAACACTCGATCATACCATGTAGTCTCTCTGCCATGCTAGGTCTACAACTTCCTTCGCCATTTCATACAATACCCAAACACAAACGTCTGCGCTCCATGTTATCTAACACCCCACCTATTCACATGTTCCTAATCCATTGAGCCCAGCCAATACTTCGCATCCCGGCCATGTAAGAACAGGGAGGCAGTCCTGCAGCGATTTGGCTCTGTTTCGTGAAATATCGACGCAGCACAGCTATGCTTATGCTCGACATGTTGGAGGCAACCCAAACTTCCTCACTGGAGGCACGGGAAGGTTTTCCGCACGACAAATGTAAATAATTGCAGGAGGACTTACTGAATTTAAGTGTGATATACCTGGATACGTCTATGGAACTTTTGAAAAACAAACTTGTGGGGATCAAGCCGAACCCTTTGAATTACTCAACCAACTCAACACAACGGTATATTACGTACACGTAAAGAAATGATCTTTTCTCTCGGATATCAATCTGTCCGTCAGCACCTTGGTTCACGTTGGGACTGCTGTTGTGTTGACAACGCGTGTAAACCTCGTCGAAGGAGCCTCGTTGGACTCAAAGTCCGGGAGTCCTAAATCTGGGAAGACCTTCTGCACTTTGCGGGCTAGGTACTGGTGCCACTTGCCTTTTACTTCGACAAATGTCGTCTTTGCCCAACGATTGCGTGCGTTTCGCTCTTGAGTCTCATTTAAGGGCGGAAGATGGTTGAGGGGGAGTCGTTCCATGGAAGCGTTCCAGGAAAAGTCGAAGAACAAGGGAAACGACAATCGAGGGGGTGCCCCAGCTTCTGGTCGCCTAACTCGATGAGGGCGCGAGCAAAACCGACCGTGAGTCAGCTGGTCGAACATGTCACCAACTGGATAAAATCCAGGATGTTAGCAGTAATCCGTTGATCGCGTGACTCGAGATATCCTGAGTTCAATACCAAACGTACTGTTTATGACCAGCGCGCCCTCAATGACCGGCACATCAACCCACTTATCAGCTGGAGACAAGACTTGTAGCTCCGTGAGACAACGAATTTCGTAATAGCAGCCAAGGAGAAAAATACTTACTTGTAGGCCAGTTGAGTCGACTTTCAAGATGGTGAGATACCCAAAGTCTGTATGTGAACCAATTCCAAACCCGTCCTCCTCGTTTCTGTCCTTGGAGGGGTCCGGGTGAGTGGACCGCACATCCGTCGATGCCGCTACCGGGGCGTACTTGAAGCAGCGGAAAAGGATGACAGGTTCTGGATCAAGCCAGCGGCGACGAAGGTCTCTTCTGTCAAGGCCCAGGCCCTCCGAGAACATGTCGGTCAGGACCTTGCCAAGGTTGTTAACTTGCTCGAGGTATGCCATGACGTCAGATCGCACGCTGGGGAGAGATTTGTCAGGAAAGCGATTGCGTCCGTGGAGCGGCTTTCAAACAGATGGTGATCCTCGGGGTGCTCGGGTCCGATGTAGAGGCCTTCTTTCCAATCTTTATGGCCATGGGTTTGTTCGCCGCCGAGAGGCATATAGCCTCGCCACGCGACACCTCCTTGTGCAACATCCAAAGCCATCTTGTCTTTCAAGGGAAGGTCGAAAAACGATTTCGTCGACCGCATTAGAGCGAGCTGTTGATCGTTCGAAAGGGAGGTGCCAGTGAGCAAAAAGAACCCCCAGGTCGACGCTGCTTCATAAATCTCTCGAACCACCGTTTTGGAATTCTTTGCGTCGGGGTCGGAAAGGTAAGGGGCCATATCAATAACGGGTACCGCTTCCATGTTGACCACTTCGGAAAGGCTGGTCAGGCGTATTTGTGAGTTACACCGTTCTACTCTCAGCAGCAGCAAAGACGATGTCTTGCGCAGATCAGTAGAGGCACCATGAACCGCGTAGAAATTGCAAGGTCGTTGGAAAGAGTCTCGGGGCTCGACATAAGAGAACGAATCCCGCGAGGTGAGGTCCGGGGTTTCATTCAAACCAAACAAGAATACCTAGAGCGACCAAACATGGGAAAGTAACCACCATACGCCAGCGTGTGAGCGGGGTCATACTTCTTTGAAATACCTTGCACAAAGAGGCGCTTAGGGAAAGGGGAAAACTCAGGTCAGCGTTCTGGCGGACATAACCAATGCAGTCTTCCAGCAGTCAGCGTCCGCTCTTGATACTTGGCCGTAGAACGGTGCAGATGCGCAAGGAAAAAAAGAAAGAAATCGGAGCGGTCACCAAAGATGGACATGTGTGTTCGTAGAACATGGCGCATTAAAGGCACAGTGTGCTGCGTGGTACTCTATCAACACGGTACCTAGAATGAGGTGCATGATGGCGTCTGGTCAACTGTGCGAAAGGGGCCAACACGTATCCGCCAAGGTTTAGCCATAATGCAGCCCCCGGTGTTTGGTCGGCCAAACGACAGCTGTGCAGCTAATATTGGACCCACGAACGCCATGCGATGAGCCGAATGAGGAAGGGAAAGCAACAGCTAAACGGGCGCGTTGTGAACTGCGCAGTCTAGCATTGCTCGCTCGCGGCCCACAGCGACCACTGAGATGCTCATAGACATAAGCACCTGACGCGACCAGGAATACGCACCCCCGAGCTTTCTGCAGTCCCACCCCCGCCCCCTAGATAACATAGATTGCAGTCTCGTTCATACATACATACAGTACTGTACTATTAAGTAAATGCTGATCTCGTTTAGACAACGCCACTCTTGTCCGTTTGAGAAAACTTTATCCGACGTTCAACATTTTAGCAGCTGCTTTCGGTGGCAGTGCTCTCTTGTTGCTGATGAACGAGACCCCAGTGCCCGTATCGGCACTGGGTCACCTTGTAGCATACCTCTTGGCCACTTCGGCAGTAATGGCAACTTTCACAGTCATTACCACTACCATGCTCTCGTTTAAGTTCGATACTGATCAAGACCTCACCGCGATGGACTGTTTCATGGCTTGGGTGCCGGTTGTACTTACTGACTGCGGAGTCCTGGCATTCGCTTGTGGGTTCGTCCTTTGGTTCACCGCTAGGCACAATTGGTTGTGTGGGGCGCTCATTGGTCTACAACTAGAAGTCTTACTTCTCATGACAGCCAAGACTGCATTCTGGATGTGGAGTACAGTCCAAGAGGACGTAAATAAATAATCAAGGAGCCTATGTTAATCTTAAAAGTTCGGGAGTGTTATGTGATAGAACCCGTTGTTTCTACACGACGCGTTAGTGCAATTGAAAAGTCCGGTCACGCCTTGCCATAGAGCGCCGACGCTGAATGCTTTCTGGTGGGCAACAACATTGTCCATTGCAGCCTGATGTTTTTTCGTAGTTCCGCGCCCTGCTTTATGCGGTGGGGTGACGATGCATCTGCTCTGCCTCTTCGTACTTCCCCTGGCTTTCAAGTACAAGTGCCAGGTTGTTCATGCTGGTGAGTGTCAATCAAATGCCCAGATAAACAGTAGGTCTGTACTGCATTCACATGCAACTTTATATGCGCCAGGAGCGCACAATGGCTGGGCATTCTTGTTCTGGACATGATCTGCAGCAAAACAAGCCGCGCACGATTTTCAGTCACCCTTACTGTCTTGAGCAAATTGGCATGCAGCAGCTCCAACAGGTATTGGTTGCCTTGTTAAACCATTCGCTTCCAAGGCCAATCAATCCTTTCTTCCTTACACTTGCATGTATAGTGCGCTTGCAGCCAGTGAATGCAACTCTGGTGCTGCGTGCCCGCCCCCGTGGTCAACTCAACTCAGCAACCCCAGCTGTCGGCCTCGTAGCTACACTTCGCCTGAGACCCGCACCAAGTACTCTTAGAAACAACAACAGGATCGCAGGCCAAATGGGCATACCGCGCGCACCTCTCTCTGAGTCGGGCGGATTTGGAGAAGGATCAACCATCGGAAAGCAAAGGCTGCCAGAGCCTGACATGTTCGAGGTCTATTCTGCAACCATGCAGCTTCCGCTGCGGGAGGCCAAGTGGGTGGAGGCGCCCCATCATCGGGCTGGCAGTATGGAAGATACGATGCTTAAAACCCACTGAAATCCCTTTAGTTTCTGGAAAAATATCGCTTGCTGTTCACTCTTCCAATTGTTCACTCTTCTACCGGCGAAGTATCCTCTTGCGATGGACGTTCAAAAGGTATCCAGTGAGGATTGGTTCACTTCATTGCTGCGGCAATGGGAGCAAAGCGCAGCACGAGCACAACGGCGTAAGGGGCAACTGGTGCGCGACCACCCTCCCAGCAATCAGCTCGTGTCACAGTTCATGATGAAACTGCAAATGGCTTCTTCCAAGCAAGAGTTGTGGTCAGGCACCATGGCCACGTCGCAACTCCCTCCACCCTACGCTCCTTGCGTACGGCCCATGAGCGAGCTTGAACATATCGCCATTTCCGACATGAAGCTTGAGACACACCATCGAGGCATGAGAACAGCGCTTCGCGTCCTCACGCCACCGGATCGTATGACAGCCGTCATGGCTATCGTGGAGGACGAGCAGGGGACGGCCCTGTTGCTCCAATTGTACTATCAGCCGGACGAATCGGTCGTGCCCGCCAAGGAGATCATGCAGCTTGGCGACGTTTTCATTCTCAAGGAGCCCTTCTTCAAGATTGCAACCGATGGCTCATACACACTGCGGGTTGATCACCTTGGCGACATTGTTCGGTTGGCGAATGGCGATGATCGCATACCATTACAGTGGAGAAAGCAGCCTCCAACTCTCAAGCAATCGAGCAAAGACATCCGACTTCAGGGAAATGAAGCAGTACAGAAGAAGGAATGGGCTAAGGCACATCGCCTGTGAGGGCACCCAGTTCCTTTGTTTTGATCCTCTCCCGAGTTAGGTCATGTTTATGAGCAATAATGCTGATTCCCACAGATACACGTTTGCCATTCAGACTGCGGAGACACCCGACGAGGAACAGCTGGCTAGTCTGAACCGCTCGTTAGCAAACATGAGACTTGGACGGCCAGCGGAAGCTTTGTCGGACGCTAGACGGTGTAACAGCCCTTCTGAACCTTCCGAGAAGGGTCTCTTCCGGGAGGCGCGGGCTCTGTATGAGCTGGGGTACTTTGATCAGTCACTCGAGAGGCTCGAGAGTCTCACTGCTCTCTATCCAAACAATACAGCCGCGAAGCCCGAGATACAGCGAGTTAAGGCTCGCTTGCGCGAACAGCATACGGGTATCTACTCTTTCCGTCAGATGTACAAACAGGCCCAAGAGGTGCCTCCATTGATCGACTGCGCTACCTTCTCCGCGCCCGTCGAGGTACGCGCATCGCCTGGAAGGGGCAACGGCCTCTTTACGGTAGTCCCGGTTTCTGCCGGGCAGCTGCTCATCTGTGAGAAAGCTTTTGGATACGCCTTTGCTGACAAAGACCATCCTGAGACCATGAACCTCCTGATCAACATGGCTACAAAGAAAGGTGTCGTGGGAGGCCAAGCCCGCCTTCTCAACCAGCTCATACAGAAGATGTACCATGATCCTTGGGCACAGAAGTCATACCACGAATTGCACCATGGAGAGCATGCAGTCCCTTCTGTCTCGGACGTTGATGGACACTCCGTGATCGACTCGTGAGTCATCATTTGCCCTGGCGATTCAATGCGCCGACTGACCATCGAAGCTCTCTGGTCGCTCAGATCCAGTCTCTCAATGCCTTTGGCGCGCCGAAGACCTCCCGCGATTCATTCTCACGAAAGATCGCTAGCAACGGAGGCCAATGGACCGTTCAGGAGAGCGAATTCGCAACGACCGGGCTCTGGCTGTTGGCCTCGCGGATCAACCACTCGTGCATAGGCAACTGTCGCCGTTCCTTCATCGGGGACATGCAAATCATCCGCGCGACAAGAGACCTCGAAGCCGGCACCGAGCTCCTCTTCGCTTATCGGGCGCCGCAGCATCTGGAGTCCTATGCCGATGTTCAGAAAGGCCTCAGCTCATGGGGCTTCATGTGCAACTGCGAGCTTTGCCTTAGCAGAAAGGAAACCACTGACAAGACGCTTGCCCATCGCAAAGCCCTTACCAAGCAATTGTCAAAGGTTCTCAACAGTCACCAAGGAACGGTTATCCCAGCTGTGAAGCGAATTCTTTTGCAAATGGAGAACACCCACTCGCCGGGTGTTCCCGAAGATATCCGTCTGGATCTGTGGGACCCGTACTTCGCGTTGGGTGCCGTCTTGCTCTCGGGAGGCAAGCCTGCGGAGTGCATTCAGATGATAGTCAAAGGCATGGAGACGCTGGGTTTTGGCATTACGACAACTGCTAATGGCAAGATGGCATTCCAGGTCACGCGCTGGGGGTACCTGACTGACATGACGCCGTGGGCGTTTCTCCATATCTACAGAGCTTACGAGAGGCTGGCTCCGGAGCTTTGCGTGGCTGCCAAACAATATGCTGGCATGGCTTACAGTATCCTGGTAGGCGAAGAGGAGACTCTAGGGGACGAGTTTCCACAGCTCGCGTAGCTGTCGAATCAGAACGTGACGCCGGAAATGTGCGGCCAACGGAAATGTCAGCTGACTCACAGCCGTGGCTCCATTCCCCAGCATCTCTCTTGCCAACGACATACTGTACTTCTCCTAACGAACAAAGTTCTAGCTATGAGCTTACGCCTTTATTGTAGCCCTAATTGTAGATTGCAATAATATCTAACTGTATCCTATCGAGTGCGGCTGGACCTCATTTTTGCCAAGGGCGGGGTAAAGCCAATAGGGGAGACTCCAGAATGGTCAAACGAATGGGAAGGCGGAGACAGGGGTCAGAGTTGAGACTAGGACCAAGAAGGCAACTTTTGGTGCTTAGCGTAACGGGCAAAAGTGGATTACATTTGAGCAGTCATGCTGTATGATGAGGACGATGCTTCAAGGGCTTGGTCAGAACCTACGGCCGGATGAATCATTACAGCCACGCAGCAGATATTTACAGCAGATATTTATTTACAGATAACAGATGTCCTTAGGATACCAGCGAGTAGCATTTTTACATTTGATGACCAGTACTGGTCTCGTCCCTCGGAGCTACACCAAGGCATATGCACTGCGCATGGTTGTGAGTAAAAGTTATTAGACTTGTCGAAAACGAAGATCAACGGGATTCTGGAGGGAACACCCAGAGAGCGTAGTGACATCACGGTACGAACATTGGAAAGCTCAAGCGTATGGAGAAGCATATAAGACTAGTCTAGATTAGGCAACTATTGGTGGTAAGCGACGCGGGCAAGAGTGGAGATAAAGGAGCCACTGAGAGAGAGGTTGGCACAACCGAAAAGGGCAGTTTTGCCTGCGGTAAAAATGTGGGACAAATGCTTGGTGTGAGAGGGTAGCCGAAAAGCATATAAACCAGGCGTCTTTCGCAAAAATTGAAGGCAACAGGGGGACACGCTTGATTTGCCAAAAACAACAGAAGAGAGGGGCGGTACTGCACTATTCATTTTACAAGAACGGAGAGCATAGTGATATTTTTCTTGGAAGGGTGGATATCAAAATGGCAATGTCGAGGCCACAGAGTGAGGAGCTTAGGGACGTTGATGAAAGTATTGTTCATGTTAGGCCTGCTAGGAGTCCCTTTGACCATTCGGTACCAGAGAATGATCAGGGATGTCCTTGGGATTGGTCGACGTGTTTCACAAGGCGTTGTGAGCTTCATGAGAAGGAGCAGGCGTTGCGACTTGGAACCAGGCTTGTTTGGAGATGGCCTGCGTCTGCGGCTCCAGATGAATGGGCTCGATTAATTGGGAACATTTTGATAGGTGGGATGTTCAATACGTGGAGGGCGCAGGTTCATGTTTGGATATTGGATGAAATGGCGAGGGAAGTAGTAGACGAGCATGCTAGAGTAACGACATGGTATGATCAGGTATTTGTGGCAGGATGGCCCCTGTATGCACCTGATTATGAAAGGGCCTTTCGGGTTTGCACGGGACAGAGGCTTGTGCCTGGAAGAAGTTATCCTTTGAATAGGAATGAGGATATTAGTAGAACTGGCTCTAAGGCATTCGACTTGTTTTATAAGCTAGGTCAGTGGTCTGTGTATGCAGAAGATGGAGGAGACCTCACAGGAATGGTTGATGAGTCTGTGCATGCACAGGAATCTTTTGATGGTCTGGATGGAGATGTTATAATGGTGAACGGTATTGAGAGTAGCGCACAGCGTTCCTTTGATAGTCTGGATGGAGATGTTAGAATGGTGGATGGTACAGAAAGTTGCGCACAGTGTTCTTCTGATGGTCTGGGTGGAGATGTTATAATGTTTAACGGTATAGAGAGTTGTCAGTGATGACATGGACTGGCTCCTGTACTTCACTGTACTGTATCTACAAGCGTGAAAGAGACAAGATTATTGGACGGTTCGCGCGGAGACGAAGGAAGCGCTGAGATACAGAAACACAAGGAAGAGCACACAGTACATAATTATTTTGGAAAGAACGAAGTCATACAGTAGGAAAGATTGTTATACAGAATAGAGGCAGTATTGTAACCATGGTAAATGGAAAGATGCACGTGACTAATCGCAATAAATGGTGTTTAATGCTGGAGGATCTCCACTCGCCTACCAGTCAGCCGAGAGGGAATGAGTGAATTGGTCCAAGGACATAGAGAGGCTCGCGAATGTCGTACAGTGCACGGACCGCCGATACTCCCGCCGTGCCTCATCTCTAGCTAATCGCAATTATTAGAAAATCTTATTAAAACATAACAAGAGCCTCCTCAGTGGTGACTTGCGAAATGGTAATGCATCAGATTATATATGCGACTATTTTGAGGACAAATAATTGTCAGAGAAAAAAATAACAGTTAGCTCTGGTTGAAATCGGATAACTCGACCTGAAGCACAACCAATGAAGATCGAAGAATCCCTGTGCACCCAGTGTGTGGGTCGGTGTTCCGGAGGAAGCCACATGAGACTGTCAGAGCCTTTTGTGATCCACTCTTCATTCGCGTCAAGACCAATCACAGCTGAGGCTGAATTTGATGTGCTTCTCTGAGGAGCAGCTGTGAAACGGTAGCTATGGATTTCAAGCGTCATTGGGTTCCAGAGGTTCCAGAACCGGCCCAACTTGTCACTTGGTACCGACAACACAAGCTCAGTAGGCAAGAAGGTGACCTGTGTCCTGCTGTCGCTCCACACCGTGCGAGTCGGATAACTGGGCCCCATGCTTGCCGACAGTTGTTGGGCAGCCGTGGAGTATGGTTGTACTATGTAAGCCTCAGTGGGTATGAATCGCCTCTCTTGGGAAAGCAATCCTCTGCCACCCTAATTTGACTGCGACGTATCCCCAATCGGCCATCAGGAAGATGTAACCGGTATGCCAGGGGTGTCCGGTACATTGACTGAAGCAACGCGCAGTGTTGCCCAACGGCTGTTGACCGGCTGTCACCCGCCGTTCTCTCCGCGCGCCCAGGGGCTCGCTCGCAGTCGGGGAGCGGCACGGCTCTCGCCAGCTACGCCGCTGCCCAACACCGCTGGCCACTAATCATGAAATAAGACACTCAGGTTTTTAAGAGGCACCTTCACTTGCAAGCCCTGATTGTTTCCGTCTGCTCTCGCAATTACTTTTCGACAAATGCTTAGCCTAAAGCGCCGAGCCGCGCTCGCAATAGAAAGCGGAGGGATTTGGCGACAGTTTGATGATGAGGGTAGGACTGCACGCTGTGAGACGCCAGATGACGGCAGTGTCACAAAGTTTCTGACAACGTCGAAGGCTACGGGCCGAAGGGACCTGACAGCAGTTTGAGACTGAAGCTTGTCAGACGTAGGAGGTCTGTTGTAGTTCTAGGACCACTCACGTTGTGGATGGCAAATGGGGAAAGACTGCTCTGATTGCTATGAACTTGTGGGCGGCTTGTTCACACGTTATGGATCGGCTACAACTGCTCTATGACGGTCATGAGGGCGTTAAAGGTCAGCATTGCATTAGGGATTATGCACGGTAACCGGCCGACCTGGCATATCACAGAATGATTCCCACTTTCGTTTCTCCTACCTTTTTACTTCAATTGCTATGTAACAGCAAAGTGAAACCCACGATTGCAATGCGACCATCGCGCCCTCATTATGTCGAACTGAGATGCCACTTTTGACAGCTCCAGTATTGTAACTTTTTCATGCCGCTTTGAAGGCTTTCATATTATTGACGTGGTACGTTCATTGCCACTGCAACCTTTTGTGAACATCCATGTTGACACTTGCTAAGCAGAAACCTCGAGTCAAGGTCTATGACAATGGAACAGCCCAGATACTGACATCTTCAGCAGCCGGCGTACTTGAGACTGCTAGTCGTCAAGGTCGCATAGGATCGCATATGCTGCCCAAAAGCTCGCTCGTGGAAAAGCATAGGGAAAGGCTTGATAGGGCGTTGGATCCTACCAGTGAGGCTCTTACGGCGTCGACGAAAGTGTTGGTGCCCGCACCCTGGGAAGCTGAAGCAAAGGAAGTGGGGTCTCTTCGCCCTGGGCAAATAGTCCCAAAAATGGTCAACGTAGACGAAATGAGACACGAACGATGAGTGTGCATGTGATCTTGGCGATTATTGATTGGGCGTTGTGATGGACTGAGAGCATGACCTGGAGCCTGACCGATTTGGGCACCGGCGGGGGCAGCCATAGCGAACCACAAAATGTGCTTTGGAACTTGTCGTTCCACCCTTGCAATCGGTTCTTCCAATTGACAATAGCACCACATTACCCTGGCTTACGATCGATATTGAAAGCGCATTATACACGATGGAATATCTCTCTAGCGAGGAACGGTCTTCGTCACCCACAAGGCCGGGTTCGAAGGACAGGATCACCCAGTTTCGTCGGCGAAATCCCGGTCACCAGCAGCGCGAGGCCTGGTTGTGGGAGAATGTGGCTAGGGAGGTGGTCTATTGCATCAGTCATCCTTCTCTCAAACCATCAAACACCTTGGTGTCTAGCGCACCAGGTTACGAACTGGTCTGTAGCTACAACTGGAGAGTCAGTCAGGATGCGAGGATCCACATACCTGGTAGGGTTGAAGTACCTTGGGAAGATGCCACACATGAATAACTTATTAGTAGGTTTCGCTGCGGTCTTCCAGAATGTCACCTTGCCGGTTGCCGTTCCGGCAGATCGAGGAACCTATTTCATCGATCAAAACGCGGCACGCGTCCCTGAATATCCTTTCGCGCCGTTGCTTCGCGCTACAGCGTCAATGAACCCATCTTTTCGCTTCGAAAACATTGATATCTTGGTGAATCGAAACAGCCTTAGAAAACTTCTCGACTTCTCGGCGGGACGGCTGCAAGATAGCTTTCGCATCAATCTGCACCTAGTATACCAAACTCTGGTCATCGAGCGTTGCGAGAGGAACGCCCGCGAGCTGATCAGTGGTTCTAAGAATTCGGGGTGGGGCAGGAACTTCGAGCGCACGTTTACGACGTACCCAACTGGCCTTGAAGACAGTACATCACACCACCGGGCTCTTCGATACCAGCTGGGCGATCTCGCGTGTGTCGTGCGTTTTGAGGTGGACGCATGCTATGAGCAATTGAGCGAGTGTAGCGGCTCGGATTCGCCGGAGCGCGCAATGGAGCGGTTGGCATTAGACGACCACGAACGCTGCAGCTCTGTTTACAAGCTGGGAGGAAAGGCACCAAGCCGACCTCCGCAGGTTGGTCACGGTCTTGACCCAACTACGCGACGCCGTCAAAGAAAATGGGGGTAAGCACTGCGTCGCGATCTATGAGAAAACCACAGAGGCCCAACAGATCAGAGTGTACCCAGCACTTGGTACCACAAAGGCTGTGCCAGATGATTTGAGACGCATGCTCTGGGGCTCAAGATCAAGCGGCCGGCCCCCGCTTTGAGAATCATACTTTTTTTTTTCTTAACTCGAACTCGATTAGCTCCGTCTTGACCGTACTTATCGGAAATTCCACTGCCATAATTTTCAGTCATTCAAATCTTGGTGATTGTTTCCCTTCTGCAAAGGATTAACTCAAAGTCATCAACAGCTGAGTCAAGCGGACATCGAGAATCGATGTCGAAATTTTCTAAAAAGCTGCGCGTCTGGAGGAAGTGCTCCTCCATCCACTCATCTGTACTGGACCTTCCGCCATCTCCTCAATATCATCATAACGGCCGGTGCGTCCAGACCGCCGCATCCATCTAACATTTTCGCAAAATTTTGCATGAGACGCTGGCGGGAAACTCCAGGTTAGAGGTACGGTAAGGGTCCATGGGCAAGGAGCAAAGGCGTACCATAGGTACTGAAGTGCCCGGAGACGAAGGAGGACGACGAAGATGTCGAAAGTTTAAGGCCGAACAACGCTTCAGACGATTGCCCACTCAAGTGTTCGTGAACCACGTTGTTGGCCATGCGCAGAAAAGCTCTACTGTCGCTGGTGACGCTTTGTACCTTAAGTATTATATACCTTATATACCTTGAATATTTGAGGCATTTGATAAACGTCAGCTGTTGTTCTTCCCTGCGAGGTTTTTATCCCTTTACAGAGGAAGAAGCTTATATCAATGAAGGGTTGAGAAATGCTCTAAGCGTATCGAGCAGCTGCGCGCATTGGCCACTTTTCGGGTGAATGATCGCTCGAGCAATAGTAGAGTGGGAGGCATCTCGTTTACGTTACGTGTACGTTACGCCATTGCTTTCATTCTGGTGCCTCCAGATCCTCCCGCGCGGAACGAAGAATCAGCACCAAGGAGGAGTAAAGCTGAAGGTCGGGCTGTCTTCGTCTCCTACCATTAGGAAACACAGCTCGTCGCAACTTATTGATAAGTGGGATCAGTGGTTGATAATTAGGTGTGAAATGCCGCTGAGCCTTTTTAAGAAAGGTTTTCTTGTCATCGATCATGCCCTTCTTGGATGCGGCCAGCTTGTAGTCATTGTCATAATTCCAGTCATCAAACACAGTCGGCCCAACGTCTTTTCCGTTCGCACCGTAGTTAACGCATATCCAGGACAGCACCCAAAAAAAGACTCCAGGTGCTCGCCCAACAGCGCTCTGATGGCCATGAACGCCCTCGTTCCTGTCTTTCCCTGCGCACCTGATGCGATTTGCCGCTGGAGCGGGATGGCGAGGTCGAGATCAATCAAAAAACGCTTCCAGTGATGAACTGCCGTTGCTCTCATTGATCATGAGATTGTTGATAGACACGTCTCGGTGAAGCACCCCTGCATTATACAAAGACTAATGACCTTCAATGCAAAATGCTAAAGCCGCTAGTAGCGCCGCCGGAGTGCTGGCCTCGTAAGTGGGTCTGCCATAGTCTCGTAGAACAACGCGCGGACAGACTCTGTTCGGCGAAGACCCCAACAATGATCTAACCTTGATCGGTGAAGTAGATCGTGATTGTGTATGGGGAGGTAAGGCCGGAGCGTGCTGGCTAGACGATCGCTTTTTGTTCGTGTTACTAGCACTCAGCCTTACCGTCCTATGAGTGATTGGCTAATACCCCATCGTAGCGTCTAGCTTGTCGAACATTGCTTCGTATGTCATCATCTGTACCGTCGATCTGTGCCGTCTCGTGGTGATAGTATCGAGCTACGTTAACCACACCTTTATCCGTAACCTGTCTGAGGAGCTCGCCCTCGACGTCGCGTTCGGGGTACTGCCACGAGTCTTTGACAATTAACTGCGTCTGTGGATATCCCTCAGGTTGTGCTCTCCAACAGCTTGTGGCGGCAGATGGATTACTCTTGAGTTCCCCAGGCACAAGCACCTCTCGCCAGCGTACACGAGACTCTGAGCTACCGCTAACGTGGTTGACTATACCAACATCTAGTTTTCGCTCAGCCGTAGACCCGTGTATCGGTTTATTCAGTTCGGCCAGTAGTCTGCGTGGATGCGTGTTGTTCGGCTGACGGGCCACTGCGAATGTAGATTACCTTTGGAGGATGTCTTCGAGCCACCGTAGCACATCCTGCTCGCTTGCAATCTGGGGTCATCCCTTCCAGCCGTGTCGGAACAACGGGTCATTTCCCTGCAGGCATTGATCGAAAAACTCCAAAGACGCTGCCTCCAGGCCAGCCACATGTCGAAAGTATGCGTCTTTGAAGCCAGGAACGCCTACAGACATAGCAACAAGCTCTTCTTTCAGGATGCCATCGACTTGCGGTGTTCGGACGAGTTGACGAAACTGTTTGTGGTGTGCAACCAAGAATTTTGTCGATGTGAAGAGGCTCGTGTTCGAGGGGGTGGCGTAATTTCCGAGGTTGCGCTCTCTGCTTGATTCCAAATAGCGAGATCGTCGACTTCTCCGGAGACAGCCTCCTTCAGGAGAGGCTTAACACAATCGAAATCGGACTCGTCGGATGCGACGGCAGAGATGAGTCGGAGGAGATCGCTTTGGAGGGTGCCCTGCCTCGTTTTCGACAAAAGTTGAGCGGAAAGAGTATGGCCTTGCAGGACAACGAGGAGGGGAAGTGCCAAATTGCGAAGGTCTACATATGAATTAGCCAGACATGACGGGAAGGCGTACACCAGCGATCGCACCTTTTCGCGTAACGTGGTCCAAGGCCTCGGAACCGCAGGGCGTCTCTATGGCATGACCAAGAGTCCTGAAAGTGCTGCGAATCGCATTGAGTTATTCCCCGATCGGATTGCTTCTCACCTGCTCTGCTCGGTCAGACATGGCGGACAGGGCGAGCGAAAGGAGTAGAAAGGTGAGCGACGTTGGGGGCGGCATGGATACATGGTTCAGCTAGCTGAGCTGCTCTCGGAAGTTTGATATTCCGATAGCCCGCAGATCCACTTCGGACCACGTAATTGGCCCAATAACTCAAAAATCAGAGCTTTTGTCTAATTGAACTCAACGTATTGCTTGTATCAAAAGGTATTGTGTCTTGAGGAAAGGGTTTGATTTGGCATATGTAAAGGAACAGACGCCGATCTATCTCGCGTGGAGGATAATTCCTGATGAAGGATGAAGCAGATACGGATTTATCTCTGACGAGTAAGGAACGGCGCCGTGTGTTAATGCTTACGAAGGCCAGTGACGATCTATTTCAGAACTCAGTCGTCAGCTCAGTTGATCCAGCACTGTTATACTGAAGCCTCACCTCGGTTGTTCGGTCTGCATACGTGAAGGCATACTGTAGCTCAAAACAGTTGAGCTAATGAGGATGGCCCGTTCGCACATAACGCCCCGGGGCTATGGCATACAGTAGTACGCCGTCAACCATGACTCTGTTGATTATTGTCCTGTTCTGACGTGCGTCCACAATCAGGTTATGTAGCTGAGGCTTCATGTGTAAGGCAGTCCCGTCGCGTCAGGGGCAGATCGACAGGCTGAGACTGCAATCACGTAGCCGACAGGCTGCATGTTGCAGAGTACGGACTGAGACGTTGGCAAGGCACGAATGTGTGCGGCACACCCCGGGGCTGCATGCTACCGTCTACATCAGATGAACCTCACGGCATCTTGCTTTTTGCCGTAGGAAGGCTACGACTTCACTCGTGGTCAACTACACAGCTTCAAAACGGGAGGTTTTCTTCGTTGTTGAATAAACTGCCATTTCCTAACAAAATGCCGTTCTATCGTCTTCTCGTTCCTTGTAATCTACAATATGGTGAAAGACGCCGCGTACAGGCTCCGAATGTAGCCTTCGTGGTCGTCCTCCAGGACCCATGTGCCAGAACTCAAACTTCTGTATCGCTCTCAGCACCCGCCAGCGCTGATAGGGTGCAGACTTCTTGCCGAGAGCAGAAAAGTCCCATGTGCAGAGCATGAGGGCAAAAACCGGCATAGAACTGCTCAGTGAAGAGGTGAACTAAGTGGCTAGCTAACTAGGCGGGGAAGGCTTTGGCTGTTTAAGGGTGGTCTGCCACCTCGTGCCACCTCGCAGGCGGCTCCAATAGTGATATCCAGGTTACCCACAAGTACCTTCGCTCCTTTTGCTCGTGTTCACTTGATGTAGAGACGAAACAGGGGCGCCGAAGGCGGCGGAAGACGACTTGCATATGTCATCGATGTGTAGGCGGAAGTCAAAAATTTCCGTCCCAATCGTGGCGATGACTGAACACGGGGGTTCTTTCATCCCTGATCGCCCCCTGGCATTGCCACATACCTAGCGGTTCGCTCATCTATTGTCATATGATTACCTCGTTTTTACCTATAGCTTGCAACAGTCGGCATTCAGGGGGATTGGGGTCGTTCTGAGCAGAGAGGCGGTCCCGCAAAAGGAAGATTGAGGTCCATCGAGTGACGGTTGCGTCTGAGGAAATCCCAGAGTACGGCAGCAAAAGCTCCTCTACATGGGTTTCGTTCTGATCCTCACTTGGCTGTGGTGTTCGCCTGCGCAGGAAATAATAGCCTGACTCAACCGTACTTTTGACGTTGTCGCCTGGGGCGAAGATTGTATTCGTGTGTCATTGCACATGCGCGCTTGTCGGTCGCCTTCTTTCCTTCCTTCGTGACTCGTTTGTGATCACATCTTTGCTTGGTCTTCACCGCTTCTTCGTCTGTATATTCTCGGGCTGGAGTGCAGGTATACTGACTGGCACATGGCTTTTACCACTAGTGGTCGCCAGAGCGGAGGCAAACTGGGCGATGCCATTTAGGATCCGGTTGTGAGATAGCCGCATGAAACTCTGCCATTGGGTTGCATTAGAAAGTAACGTCGGGTCTGCAACAGGTTCGTCAGCTGCATTGTTGAATATAGCTTCCACATATCCCACCGCTTTGTCGCATCGCTTCTGCAGCAGCTGCAGAAAGTCTCCGCGTAAGTTGGTCTGGCTACTGACTTGTTGAACAATCCAGTGAAAGTCTGCGTCTCCAGAATTGGAATGGACACAATGTTGAATTTTCTAAGATCGATTTGGATTCGTTAGATATGCATCCGAATTCCGAGGCTAACAGGTGTTGCAAGTCGTTAGTGCTACCTGCGTTGTCTGGAAGTGACGAGCCCATGATGCCTAACGTGCTGGAATGATGATGATGATGATGATGTATTTAACGTCCAGAGTGCCGAAGGACGTGTCGGGCAATACCGACATAGTCTATACTAATCTAAACTATGTTACAGGCCACCGTCTTCACCTAACGTGCTTGTTCAATGGGTCGGGCAGATTTCAGAGAAGAAATTGGTCGCCTCCATCCATTCGCATAGAAGGGAGGCTCCCTCTGCGGAACCTAGCAGAAAATCAAAGCTTGCTTTCGCCATACGTTGGCGGAGATGGCGCGGCGTCGCTGCTGGAATGAGATTACGAAGTGTGGAAGCAGTGTGAGCCTGAGGAGTCTGACAGTCGTGGTTGATACCCGGAGTTTAGCCGTGAGCGCTGGATCGGCTGGCGTCTGCGACATGTTGTATTGGCTGTTGACGGACAACCAAGACCTGGATCAAACTTATCCGTGAAGTTTACGATATTACTACGATGCACTCTTCAGGCTTACTACCAGCGTATAACGCCTCCTGCTCTGCCATGTCTTGCTCGACTCGTTTTCAGACTTCGCTCATATATCTCTTACTGTTTTTAAAGGGGTTTTGTCCATCTTCTGCAATAATCAGCTCACCAACCCGTTCGTGTTCAGCCCTATTCCAATCCAGATAAGTCATCATCTCCTCCTTCGTCCAATCCCTTGGCGCGTGTGAGGTACTGCAGCGTCCTTTCATCCATTTATAGTCAAGACACCACTCATAACACTTTTTGTCATAACGTAGCGGAAGCCCCATTGCCCTCCGATATTCCTGGTTTGTTTTGACACTCCCACGAGGCCGAGCAGCATACCAGGCGCTTCTTGCTGTACAGTACCGTCCGTATATCGCCTGAGGTGAATCGTATCTTGGCAGCGAGGGTGAATGCGAATGCGCAAATGATGATAATACCCGAGGTGGTGATATACTGGTCTCTACCACTATAGCAATAGTCGGTTGAACTAACTTTGGTACGTCCTGCAAGGCGTTTGAAGGAAGTTTCTGTGTGTCTGTCGTCGTCCCAGTAAATATCGCAGCTGATACTGTGGCTGGATGTGGAGAAGGTGTCGGTTCAGGCAATACATGCGTGTATCGCAGAGGGCACGCCTTTGAAGTCATAGTATGGCCAACTGTATGACACCTACTGCACTTGCTTGGGGCCCGTGAAGCAACTTCAACAACTTCGAACCCGCTAGGCTCTTGTCTAGTGCTTGATTTGGGAATACTGGGATTCTCTAATTGCAACCTGGGCTCTATGCGCTGGCGAGGCTTCAGCAATAGCTGCGGCGCTCCATCACGCCTCAACTGCCAATGTGCATGGAAGTGCTCATGTAGAAGAACATGATTCTGTTCTTGTAAAGTCTTCAATTTGTGTATGCATGGGAGACCATATACTCGAGAAAACGTCCCCGTACAGGCTGTGGAAGGATTTGTGTCTTTCTTCGTGAGCAGCTTCCGTTGCTCTTCTACTTTGCGCAAGGCTTCATGCGATACCCAGCCAAGCACTGCGCCGTACATTGATCCCGAAAGCTCAACTGGTATCCGTATTTGCTGTTTAACTTGATTTGACTTTAGATCCGATAGCTGATTTAGTAAAGCATGCTTCATTGCTTGCCAAGCTTCAAAAAGGTCTAATGTGGATCGTTTCAAGTGCGACTTAAGTAGTGCATGAATACCCTCAACTCGCGAAGTAGCCACATTGCCAAAATGGGTATGCTGCTCGACCTAGGCTTTCACTAGCTTCTCCTTGTATGGTTTCAACCAAACGGACGTAACATAGCCGGCTTCTTCGAGATGGTCCAGAAGATATCGTTCCTCAAACTGGGAAACGCGCTCCTCAAAAACCACCTCCGATGGCGAGCTGATGATCGAATGCCAGGAGATATCTCAATCAGAATAGGATGAAGGGTTTTTCGCTGAGTACTATAAACAGGCGCGAAGGACTGTATCAAATACAGAAGGTTGCGAAGAATCATTTACTGACCATCGTTTGTTGTTGTTGATGAGGGCTAGCTTTTAGCTATGCACGGCGTCTTAAAGACATGCATCAATATTTCACACAGGTCTCCGCGGAACTCAGCAACCAAAGTAAGTGATTGAAAAATCTGGTGGCTTCGGCTAAATGGCAAGGGCGTTGGGAAAGGCAGATGAGTAATAGATACACAGATACTAGTACTGTACCGTCTTGGACGGAACAATAGCACACTCATCGGTCTACCAGACCGATCAGAGTAACATGCAAGAGGAAATCGTGCAACACTATCTGCAGACTAGTGCCGCCACACCGCCTGTTGAACCGCCTGTTGAACCGCCTGTTGAACCGCCTGTTGAACAGCCTGTTGAAACGCCGCTTTGCCCCCAGCTTTTGATGCTACCCGTTCAATCAATATCGATTCTTATATCAACAGGCACCAGGGCCACCGGCTCAGTGTTATACTGAAGGATATACAGCAGTTCAGCGGGCAAATCGTCGTTGACAATCTTGGAGATGCCTAGCCAGTCTTGTACTTGATGCGTTCGTACCAGGCAGCCCGAGTTCGACCGCCTTTGCTCTCTATGCTGTTAAATTAGCTTCCGCCCCCGTTGGCGGCAGTGAAGCCCAAAGTGCTTCACTGAAATTGCATCTCTAAAAATGCGTTTCTAATTGTACATCCCCTATATCGAACTGGTGAATCAGCAATACACCCCAAAGCCACAGCCCCTCAAGCAACTCTCTCTTTTTCACCCCTCAAAGCCCCTATCCCTAAACCCATCCTCTAATTTAATTTCCCCCCAAATTAAGTCATTCAACCCCGCAACAATTCCCACACCCACAGACGCTTGGCTTATAAGCAGTGTTCAATATCCTCTCATCGAAGTTGACTAATGTACGGAGAAAACGTCAGGCTGTTTGCCTAGGCGATGCCATCAACAAGTGAAAGCGCTTCCCCTCTCGACATATGAACTTGACCTAGGTGCAGCAAACATCAACTTGGAATGTATGAAGGCAAGTACATCTCTGACTTTCTAGGTTCAAGTAACTTGCTCTCCAAACTGTTGGAATTATTGATTTATATTACCAAATCTTTCCCTCCCGGTAGAAATACATAAGGAGGTCGTATGCAAATGAGCCTAGGTCACCAAAGAGCGCCTTTGCTTCATCACTGTCTAACAGGTCCTTGTGTTTAGCAAATTCCTGCAAAATAGTGTCACGCAAGGCCCGATCAGTATCAATGGTCGAGGTGTATGCTTCATGAGCAGCCCTCAGGAAACTGGCTGGATCCCATTCTCGAATAGTAGCAGTCTTGAATTTGGTAATAGCGAGGTCCTTGAGACCGCTAATTGCGTAATTTTCTGCAAGTGTGTATACTCTCGCGTGAAGTAGAATGCTGGGAATTTTTACTTGGCTATTCTGGTCTGTCTCTGGTAGACCCGCGCCGTGGTTAAGTATTTGAGGCTGTTGGTAGTCCAAGCGATAAAAATACTGGATCATTATGTCGACAATAGATGGTTCATCGTCCGGAAGACAGATAACGCTATCGCTAGCTTCCTGTATGCCTATGTCAGCTCTTGTAACTTTGTTAAGCAGAAGATGGCTCACTTTAAAAGGGTTACGGCATGCCACAGCGAGAAATTCGGATCGAGGACAGGCAATTGCGCGGTGGACTAGATATTTCTGAGAGGTGGAGGATATTATTAGATATGAGTAGATTCCGGTTGAGTATAGGCTGGCTTTGTGTTAGAACGTAGCTAGATCGGTGAAGGTCACAGAGCCTTGAAAAACTTGCCTCTCGAGAGAGTCATAAAGTTCTTTCCGCGGCTGACAGGTGGGTTCCATCTTAGCCTGACTGCGGTGTCGTTCGAGAACGGGGGGAAAAGTCCCACCGCGTTTGTCCCAGTGCCGACACACGCGATGACTGCATCTGGTAGCTTCCCTATTTTCTCCAGACATTGCCTTTTGGTTTCTTCCCCCATGGCTGATTGAAAGGTCCGCACAATTAGGGGTATCGGGTAAGGTCCAGATGGTGTGCCGGCTAAATAATACAGTTATGTGCAAATATTCCTTCCTCTTTTAAAACACTCTTTTATTCTCTAAACCTTCTCCACATAGTGTGAAATACCCTCTGAAACACACTATCTACAGTCACACACCTGCATACCGGCTAGGAAAAAGCGGTTATTCCAGGTATTGTGGCCTGTCGCCCACACTGTCATTATGTAATTGGATCAAACACGGGCATTTGCTATATACCTTTGAGTACCTCCAGCGCTAGGTAATCACTGCCAATTGCAGCTTATTTAAGAGCCATTTCTGGATTATTGTCGACCATGCTAGGTAGATCTGAGTACTTTTCTGGCTCCACTCTGATTTAAGAGTGAAGTTGTGTGTATTCAAAGAGGAAGATATTTTTGCACATAACTGTATGTCGTATCGGTGTCCGCAGCACAAGCACGCAAGGCTTCATTCATTGCTTCCCGACGTGTTTGGTCTCCTGTCTTGACTGTGGCAATTTTAGCTCCCAACATTTCCATTTTCCCCATGTTGACTGATTGTCTTAACTCGTCCTTCTTCAACAAGAATCAATAAAGTGACAGATGAAGAAGCAAATGAGAATACGTACCGCTCCAACGTAGACAACACACTGTAGGCCAAACTTGGCGCATAGAGAGGCTGTACAGTCGCGTTCGAAATTGGTTTCATGCTTTACACTTGAAAAACATTGTTTTCCCAGATATTTTGGTATCCACTTGCTGAGAAGGTACAGAACGACACATGCAAGGTACTTGTTAGAAAAGTACTAATACTTCTGTGTGTAATCCATAATCAGCTCTTTACTCTGCAAACAGTAGGCCAAGTGCCCCTAACAGCTGCTTCTGTCGGTATCTCTTTCTCTCTGGAAAGTATTGTGGAGACGTCCGCAGGTACCGTGTCGGCAAGCAGGTCCGTTATTGTCTCTTGGTTGAAAGCGCCAGAAGAGTAATATCGGAAACCGATTTCGGATCCAACTGTAGCAACCCCATGCTGACCCGATCCCGTCTCCGTAATGATCCTTTTTTTCCCCATTCGCTTGGCCAGGAGAACTTGACCTAAGGCATTAACAATGCAGCACGATCCAGTGTGGTTTAAATCTTCTCGAGCGAGCCAAATTGTTGCACCACCTGCGTATGCAGTCAATCGGCTAGCCAAGTGAACATGACCTGGCCGGCCAATGTAGTCGGAATAACTCTGATACTCTTCCCAAAAGCCCACATTACCGACTTCCCGCATGAAGGCGGTCTCAAGTTCTGACAGAAATGTTGTGAAACACTCTGGCATGTATTGGCCGCCGTATGCCCCAAAACGCCTAGATAAGGCAATCATCTCTGGCGAGACTGTCGTAGCCGCCCTCTCAACGCCAAAGAAAGAGTCATGTAGTACCTGGATGTGGTGAGTGGAGCAGGTTTTTGGCTGCGTCAGCCAGCCGATTGTGTGTTGCGCTGTGGTGCAAGGCCTTTTAACCAACCAACTGCGTGTATAGCGACCTGCCCCATCCTGGGCGATTTTGTTTGACTGGGTTGAGCCATATCTGGTTCTCTATCAACTTACTGGAGCCAGAACATGATGCGGGGCACGGCATTTCGTTCTCAGAGACAGTTGGCCTGAGCAATAATTGGCGATGGTAGATGCTCCATGGTAATCAACATAACAACCAACTGTGAAAATAACAGCCAAAAATAGCTTATTATTGCAGCCCCACAAACGTCCAAATATCGATCGTGATCTTTTCCGAATCCGACGGTTCAACCAAGATGATGCGGGACACGCGCTGCATATATTTACACACGCTCTGTGCTAATGTTTGACATTCAAAATTGACTCCTCCCTTTCCTCTTACCAAAACATTATGAACACCCCGGCAGTTCAAGATTTCAAGGATCATGGGTTTCTGCCTTCGGACCCGCCGTGCAGGCGACTATCCTCCCCAACGTATCAGCCTTGGGAAGAAATGATTTCTCAATTGCCGGCCTTGATCAAGTCAGGAAAAATTCGGAACGAAACCAAGGAGCTACCGCTTCTGAGTACAAAGGATTTACACCACGAAACAGAATGGAGACGCGCATATGTTATCATGTGCTTTTTGGCCCATGGCTACATTTGGGCCTCAAACCCTCCCGCAGAGGTTTGTCGATCACTGCTACGAAGACTGATATAATAAAACTGTTTCCAGGTCCTGCCTTCGAACATAGCTGTTCCACTTCTCGAGACGTCTAACTTTTTGGAAGTACCTCCGGTCGCTACCTATGCCGCGTTGGCGTTGTGGAATTGCAGAAAGAGTGAGCCTGGCATGATACAGCTCGAGAACCTCACGGTAGAGCACACATTCACAGGCACAGACGATGAAGCTTGGTTTTACATAGTATCGGTCGCCATAGAAGCACAAGGCGGGCCGATCATCTGTCTCGTCGCTTCTGCTATTTCAGCCATGCAAGAGAAGAGATACGCAGCGGCGAATGAGTTTCTGTGGGAACTGGCTGTTCAGATTAGCAAACTTAGCGACATCTTAGGGAAGATACAGGAGAAGTGCCGCCCTGATGTCTTTTTCCACGAGCTCAGACCTTTCTTACAGGGTAGCACAAAATCAGCGGGTTTGCCGAGAGGTATTTTCTACGACGAGGGTCACGGAAAGGGAAGCTGGAGGCAGCTCAAGGGTGGAAGCAACGGGCAGAGCTCCCTAATTCAACTTCTCGACATTGTTCTAGGGGTAAAGCATGCCCCGTTACAAGGCAAATCTAGCGATGCACCTCAAGCGGAGTCGTCTGCATGTTTCTTTCGCGATATGCGAGAGTACATGCCTGGACCTCATCGACGATTTCTAGGTCAAATTGCTGATCATCCCAACCTCCGCGAGCTCGTTGGCTTGTCCGCAGGTGATGAGGCGCACAAAGAGCTTTGGGAGGCCTACACGGCCGCCACGCAAAGCTTGACTGAGCTAAGAACTAGACATTTAGCGATTGTCACTACTTATATCATCCGGCCATCCAGGAAGAGTGAGAGGCAGGAGGAAAAACGCGAAGAACTCCATGGTACAGGAGCCACAGTGCTGGTCCCATTTTTGAAACAAGCTAGGAATGAGACGCGTCAAGCAGGGAAAGAAATACTCGCAGGTTGATATAGCTCAAGCGGAGGGATGACTCTAGGAATAATGTATCTTACAGACCGTATGACATCTTTTGTGGGTGGAAACGCGGTTCTCGATTACCTAATCTGTCCGTATACTTAAATCCGGGTTCTTAAACTAACTTAGGCTGAAATTAGCTTTATATAAGGCTGTTGGAGGCATACTGTCTGAAAGATGTGTCCATAATCGATAAGATATTCGAAAGACCAGGGCTTGGCGAATATATGTATTGTGAGCCATCTTGGCTGTCTGTGGAAGGTATTCCCAGAGGTATCGCAAATAGCTTGCGTTTGCGCGTTGTGATGTGACTAGGGAGTACTCCGATCTACACACGCCTGAGATAATCCAACATGATACGCACAAAGAGAAAAGCCATGATGAATGGAGATGTCGCCTTCCGCGCGACACGATAGTCTCACGCGCTTATGCGGCTCATCAGCGGGTGTCCAGTAACAGACGGCCTGCAGAGTCGTATAGGGCCACCCCCGGCGCTCCACCTAAGCGTCAATCACCTGGATGCAAAGTCCGCATTTGATGCTGCGGTGATACAGCCGTGTTCGAAATCGGTTTCGTGCTTTACACACAAGAAACATTGTTTTCCTGGACATTTTGGTATCAACCTGCTGATGAGGTACACAACGGTCCATGCAAAGTACTTGTTAGAAAAGCGACAAGACTCTATGTGTAAGCCATAATCAGCTCTTTACTTTACATCTATTGGGCCAAGCGCCCACAATAGCTGCCACTGTAGGTACCCTTTTCTATCTGGAAAGTATTATGGAGACGTCCACAACTACTGTTTCAGTAAGCAGGTCCATTATTGTCTTTTGGTTGGATGCGCCAGAAGAGTAATGTCGGAAACCGATTTCGAATTCAACTGTACTGGTGATCATGTCTAGTAAGCTACGGTTACAGGGGTGCTTTCTAGAAGACTTGGCGCAACTTTTGTTGCTAACTACTCTACCCTCGTCGTTTTCTTACTACTTAATCAAAAAATTCAGCTTCTTTTTATTTTTACTATAAACTTAAAATAGTAGTGGCATTCCTGCATTACAAGTCGATCTTTTGCTCTGATTCCCTCGGCTCTGAACTGTTGCTCGAACTTCCCTGACGGCTTTGACACCCAGTCGGGTCTGGCTGATATGTCCCATCTCAGGGTCTCTCTGCCGTCTCGCATGTCGAATCTGCTGGGACACTTGCCAAAAGAACCGGTGAATCTTTTTTGTATTCCTTGCGGGTCGGCAGACGCGCGCAGCAGCAGCAGCAGTTAGCGACTTCTGGGATTTCGTGTCGTGGCCAGGGGCTTCCATGTGGGTGTCTGCTGTTTCTTCAATCTTCGTAGCGCCTAGTGTCGTCTGCATCTCCACCATTTCCCAATCTGTCATGTTATCGTTTGAGCACTCTTTTGAGCACTCTCCCTGCCCGCTGTTGTCAACTGGTCCAGAAGTCGGCAGGCAAATATTATTGGTGAGATTATCGCAAGTTGATATGTCGGCATCCATATCAAACATGTCGTGCATGCCAACCTCAAGCAACCTCATAAAAGAGATCTCCTCGGCCGCGTTGGTCTCACCCGCGACATTAGCGTCACTAATGGTGAATTCCGCTGTCATTTCGTTGAGATTTTGACTAAACAGGCACGTTTCTGTAGACAACTCATGTTGTGCTGGGTTCATGGGATCTTCATCCAAACCAGCGTCGTCTTTTTGGGCGTCCAACGCGAGGCCGCCGAAATCGGCAACATAACTGTCGATAGCTTCGACGTCGTGGGGGGCATCTGGCTCCTCGTGCGCAATTTCCTTGACATCGTCATTCGCATTCGCGGCTTCAGCTGCGCTGGCATCGTCCTCCCCCGTCACACTGTCTGCGAGCTCCCCGAATTTGTTATCGCTCGTCTCCAATGTAGCGTGAGTGGACTCAGGGGTCATAGTTTCCCCCCGTCGACGGCGTGTGGCCCGGCGCGTGGCCCTGCGTTGGCCGCCGATCCTAGGCATGCCGTTGGCGAGTTCCGCAAGCTAGTCCGAACCCATGTCAGTTCAAACCGCTCAAGCCTCAAGAGACTTTTCTGCTGCCAAGACTCACAAACTGGTTTACGTCGGGAATACTTTGGCCTTGGGGGACGTACACAGCCCCGTCTAGTTTTCCATAGGTCGGATTGAAATGGATAACGGCCGAAAATACTCGGGCACCCTTGCCCAGCTGCACGGCTTTGCGTTTCGCGCTTCCTCCACATTTTCGGACCTTCTCTTTAGCCTTTTTGTCATATACAAAGGCGACCTCGCCGCCCGATGTCACAGGAGCCATGGCTATGTGCCTTGAGAGATTCTGATAGAACGTAGGTTCGAATTTGATCTAATCGATCACGGTATTGGCTGAGACTGCATGCCGTGATGTGACTGCATCGCTCTCAAATATGACTTCTCTCGGATAAAAGCCATAATAAGCTCTATGGTATGCTGTGATATGCGACGCTTCGAGCTCTCAGTACTTTTTCTCTCCCTTACGACTTGTACGGTATAGCGCTTTGCAGATGTTGAGCCGATTTGTGCTCTACCAGCCGCAACTTAGACAGCTAAAATGGCTTTCCAACCGTGTTTGCAGGCTGCGCCATCTTTTAAGACCAGATGGCTAGCAACTAGGCATTGGCTATAAGCGTTGTTCTGGACGACGAGTCTTTCGCGTTGCCCCTGCATCCACTACATCCAAGTTCTGCTCTTCGTGACAGAAGATGACTTGACTACTACATGTGTGATAGGATCTAGACTGAGGGATAAGAAGCAGCTTGGTCTCGATCACTTGTGGCAAAATAGCGACTAGGTTACAGTATAAAAAGCCGAAGTCAAGAACACTAAACGTTTATAACCTACAACCATATGTACAGCAAGCACGGAAATTGTCTAATACATTAATTTTACTTAATTGTGCGCTAAATAGAGAGAAAGCAACATCCTCATCCTCCATCAAAATACACGTCTCCCTGCCGAATCCATGCTGGCATCTACGCGGAAGGTGAGTTGAACCGCGTTCGGAAGTGCTCCTGTTCAACCAGTTAGAGCCAATAAAGATGGTATTCACTGATCCCCTACACGATTCTTAGGCGGCAAAATCTTGTGTTCTCTCTATTGATACGTCATGACCCAAGACCCTTGTGGTTATTGAAAGTGGTAGCTTTGGAGAATGCTGAAGGACTGTTTCCACATTCATTCCGTGCAAATCATTCAAGAACTCTTCGTCCGTGCTATCGTCGTGATAATTGACGGACACGGTATATACATGCGCTTCATTAGGGATGTTGCAAACTTTCTTTAATATCTGGAGCTGGCGCCGACGGAGGAGATCGGTTTTCTGTAATGTACGCATGTTGAGTTGGTGACGGAAAGATTTTGTCGGGAGAGATGAGCTTTCTAAGCATGCCACCTAGGGTCTGTCGGGCTTGTAATGAGAGAAGTGAAGTGGTCTGATGCCCTGGGACTGCAAGGTTTTGCTCCCGGGCGGGTGGCCCTCTTTAGTACTATAGTATTAGTGGCGTTGCCTGTGTCTCCGTGGCTTAGCTGATTGCACTTGCGTAACTCGCCTTTCACTTCACTGTTATGTGGGGATAAGATGGGGAGAAACCGCGGGAAGCGTGCTATACTGTAGGCAGTTGGCACTAGCCAGATTATTCAGAAGGGCTATCAAAAGCAGCTAGACTCTCGAGAACGACACAAATGGAGGCTAGGCTTATACTAAATCGTTGATTGGCTGGATTTCTAAACGTGGTAACCCTGACCCTAGCGTCAAGACCGTCTTGGTCCAGAAAATGGGACTACAGTACGGAGTCAATTCTTACTTACGAGTCAGAGATCCATGTCTCTCCACACAAATTAAACCAATGGAGCTACTTTCTGCTCTGAGTCACCTGGAGAATCTAATTCGGACCCCTCCCTGTCGCAAGACTCGACACTTGATTGGGTCGATGGTCCATGTCATTTTGCGTCAACGAGGGCTTCCACATACAAGCATCATCCCAGAGAGGAGGTTGACAGAGGACTAGTAAGCTACTCAGTATTTTATAGTAGGGGTACTACACATGCGGGGCGTGTCCTTTTGCAGCCAGCAGCAAGCCACGTCTTTTCTCAACCGGCCGTACCACGGTACTAAGAAGCGGGCGAATGACTCGACCAGATTCAAATGAACGCCTGCAGCTAAAGCCGAGCGGTTTGTCGCCATCTTCTTTGTTACTGACGTAGACCTGCAAATAGCCGCGTTAAACGTCAAGGCTCCATGTCATCGAGTGCTTTTGGGCTATATACGGTATTCTTCACTAGATGACATAATGTTCTTGATTGGCTATAGCCCAACGTGCCATATGCTGAAGTCCAGCAGCACTTAATAGGATAGTAAGGTGCCTGGCGTTTACATTCTCTCTCAATGTGTTCCAGACTTAACTTTCGAGTGAGTTTCACGAGGACAGATGGATGATGTGCTATCTTGCGACAAAGTGCACAACATCCGTTACGTGTCCTTGGAAATTAAGTTAATAAGAATCATAACTTCCGATCTTAAGGCTTAAAGATTACTCTCAATTTTCACCTGGTCCAGTGTTACGGCCAGCTAGTGACAGTAGCGTGTCTGCTAACAGAAGTTGAGGCTACAAGATTAACTATAGGTTGCGTATCGTTTCACCGGTAGGTCGTATTCGTGTGAGCTAAGCTGAAAGTCATTCAATGATGAATCACAAGTTGGTTGCTGAAGAACTATCTGAGATGCCTTGAGCAGGTACCCAAGTCCTGATCTATGTACATGCCTTGGAGTGAGCGTCTAGGGTGGTTCTGGTGAGCGCTCACCCTGCTAATCATGAGCGCTCACTGATTCCTTATCAGTGCCCCCTACCTTATCCTCACGTGGCCTGTACATAGTATGATCGTTCTTCCGCTGCAGAGGGTGACCCGTTGTTTCCCCTGTGTCTTGTATATGTCTGGCGGCGTAGCCGCTGACTTGGGTGGGCCTGTCAACCCTCTGTTAGGCATAACGAACGGGGTCGTAACATCCAGCCGTTATCGCACGGATAGAAACCTATTGAGCATTTCGGCATATTTGCGGCTGTAGAAATAACCTGTTTAGCACTTCAAACCAGAGGAAAACCACTAGACTTTATACAAAAGATCTTATTACACGGAGGACATTCTATATGCAAGACACAGAAGGGGGCTTAGCAGTATGATAACACTCAGCTCAGAAGTAAAGATCATTTACCAAGACTGTTCGTTTCCAGAAGCATCACGAACTATTATCACAGCGGCTCGTATGAAAACGTATGGGTGCTACTGTCTATTATTAGTTGCATTTGTAAAAGATGGGGGAAAAATAACGAATAAAAAATCTATACACCAGTCGACGGAAAGCTTCGTAGAAAGACTAGCACCAGAATAAATCATTATTCCAAGAAGACCGATGTCTACCGCCGGTACTAATACCGAGAACAAGAACGAACTGACGTTTCGAAACCAGCTCCCCGCCCAGGTCGTATCGCCTGCAAGACGCTCTGCGTACACCACCATCTAGGATACGGTATTATAGTCTAAAAGGAGCTTGTCAACATGACAGCACTCAAGGGGTAAAGGTCATCTACCAAGAAATTGACTAACCAGGAGTGTGCATGGGGGTGTGTGATTCCAGCATCATGGGGTCCTGTCATAGCGATTCGGCTGATTACAAGGGTGATATTGTGTATTATTAGTTACGTTTGCGAAGAAAAGGGGCAAGGAAACCACCTATAAAGCCTAAGCACCGGAAAGCCTCGCAAAATGAATGGCACAAAAACGAAGTATAACTGCAAGAAGAAGGATGTCTGTCACCGGCACTGGTATCGAGAACAAAAACGAAGGACGCGGAGCATATGATGCCACTGGCGTTCCGAAGCCACCATCCCATCCACAGCCTAAGCCTAGATAGCAGATAATGAGGTAAGTCCTGTCGACGACATTGCCGTTTGTTCGGTCTAACACGATGCAGTCGGATGGCGATTCCGTGGAGTATAGAGTATCCGAGGGTCGATTAAGTCGCGAGGGCCAGGGAACTTTCGCTGCACATATCAGTAACACTTCTGGCTAGAATATTACAATTTTAAAATATCAAGTTCTTCAACAAATGCAGATAGACAAGTAGTACCTTTGAGAACCGCCTTGTATGATATATGTTGCCAGTTTAAAAGCTGCCTCTGCTGTGAGAGAGTTCTGTAGAAAAAGGCAGGCAAAATTCAGGGAAATCGATAAGCCGCTACTTAGATTCCTTTTTCAATGCTTCTTGTTTCGTTACTTATAGCATCTTCCATAGTCGGAGCGTCGTCTTTAACATACGTTCCATACAAAGCAAATGTGCCGTACCGGTTATTGACATCATGCTTGGCCCTTTAAACCAGAAGTTCGTATTCTTAGTCGCGGTCAAATCATGAATAGCGTCGGCCATTTTCTCTAAATTTCAATTCAAGCAGTAGACGTAAATCAGCTCTGGCCCATACTTCTATCTCCCATCAGCACCATTCCAAGTCACCCTATCGTCCTGCCCCGACCACCTGGGAAAAGGTTGGTCTAACGAAGACGGCCCCAAAGTGAGACAGCCAGAAAGAAACCAAGATATATTGAGAAGCGGCTAAAGCTGGCATCATGCGAAGCGGTTGCGCTGACGGGGAGAGTCGCGGTGGTGTGCACTGTTGGCTTGTGATATGTCCAAGACGGTTCAACATTGCCACCAGGCTTTGTTGTTGCTGTTATTGTTGTTGCTGCTATTTGAATGCTAGCGATTGTGCTGACGTTTAATGCTTCGTGGCCCAGACTAGCATTCCAGAACCGGTGGTTAGATACGAAGGTGTTAGGTAGTGCGGTTGTATGAACTGCTGTCGTGGTGATCGCGTCGCCTCCAGTGGCCCATGTACAAATTCGAGAAAGCTCAGTCGCCGCGCCTGAAGACGACGGGACGGCACTAACTCTCGGAGGAGCCGCAGTATACACATTGGCGAACGCCCAGATCTCCATTGCGGCGGAATTCAACTTCGCTCGATACACGACTGAGGCTACGAAGTAATCTTTTGACCAACCCGTTATATATGGCATTCATAGAAGCCGAAAATGGCTCTAAAACCTACAGCGTTGCTCGTAGTACGCAATCCTGTTCTCAAAAATGTGGGTAATGAAAGTGCTGCCAGATTTGGCTCAACTGGCATGCTGTCATATACAGCCCTGATAACGTGAGACGTTGATCGTATCTCCATCGCGAACTTGCATCATCAAAGATGACACGACTGTCTTCGCAAACCCCGCTCCCTATTTATTTCGAGCGAACAATAACTGATAGATATGAAGACCTTTTATTCTTCCCCACCGCGACAGATCATTCTTCGCCAGCAGCAGGACCAGGAACCCTCCCCAACCCCGCTGTATCTCAGCTTGGGATAAAAAAAGCGCATAGCGTTATGGCTAGCAGCACCAGGGACCAACCAAAGTCGCCGTTCCGCCCGGAGAGCAAATTCTCGTTAGTAACTACACTCTCGTCATCAGGCCCAACAGTATGTCTGAGAGACTTGGAGCTCATCAAGGGATAACGTTATGGGCCAATTATCTTGAGGTCAGAGCATCCGCAATACTTATGAAGTAATTGAAGCATCGCACTGGCCCTCGGCTATATGCCGTTCGACCAGACATGGGCTACCATGAAGCGAATCCAGTCAGAAATAAAAGCTTTTCGCGCTTCCCCTCGATCCTGGAATGTAGAAGCAGGACTATGTATCCGTCTAACTTGCACGTTAAAGCTTTGTGGAGCCGTTGAGAATTCACAGACGGGAGGCACCGATTTAACCCTACTGTACTGTACGATAATACTGTACTTTGTCTACAATCATGCTATTATTTCCCTTTGGCATGCTGCTCTGGATAGCGAAATGTGGTGATACTGTATCTTGGAATGAGTGGTTAAGACATAACTGTTTTGAGTCGTACCTAGCGTAAACCAACGGCTGGCGGACATCCAAATCGGCTACCATTGAAACACAGGGGGGCAACTCCAAACGCCAGGATAGACACCTATCACATGACCATCGTGGGACATAAAGTAATACGCCGTTCTGCCATTGACAAGCTCCATGACAAGTTTACCGTTCGTAACCCAGCTGAACGTAGCTCCAGGTGTGATTGATTGACTGACATTGCGATTGTTCCTCTTCCTCGGGCTATGATGGTCGGCAAGCAGTCAGTCTTTGATCATACTGAAACTATAACGTCTGACACGTACCCTGGACCACGTAGCCTGGGAGGTTTTCCTTTCTCGCTTTGGACTGAAGGAGGCGGCGGTTTGAGACTGGCGAAGGGGTCCAGTTCGGCTTTCGATGTTATTGTCATATACCTGACAGGAAATTGGGATGTTGTCAAAACTCACGCTTTGGCGCAGCATCCTGCATCTTCACGAATGCCATATCCTTCTCAAACCGCGATGGTCAACGCACGCCACGTAATATTGTACTAGTATCGACACCGAAGTTCGTCACTGTTTCCGGCTCGTAACGGTTTGAATTTTTTTGTAGTATGATTTTCAATGATGGACTTTGATTTGGAAAGGAGTCATTTATAATACATAGTGTTAGAGGTTTGACTACTGTAAGGCCCTTCTCACTAGGTGACTATACCTTTTGCCAACATGACTTGATGCGCCGGATATGGCCACAACAAGCTTTAAATATAAGCAAGATAGCCGGTTCAGGAACTGCCTTGCAAGGGTGGTAAAGCCCGCTGTGAGAGGCTAGCTGCGTTGAGGCGACTCCGGATAGAGGTTGGTGGGATTGCCAGACGATAATGAGATATTTCCTGGCTACAGTACTGTATGTATAAGCGACACTTACTGTATGTTTGCGTCGGATTTGTGTCCCATGGCCTTGGTTTGTACACATGCTAAATCCAATTTTGGATTTTCCCGGAGATGCTGCAATATGCTGCAGCCAACCGCACAGAACCAAAGCTCCCTGCCTGATCCTGAGTAAGCACGGGTCCTAAGGACAAAAGGATCAACCAATCCCTTGATCGCGGTATACTGTACGTTGTATGAGCAACTCTAACGTATCTGAACTTTCACATCCAGAGCCAGCGGCAACGGATCTTGGGTAATCTCTCTCAGACTGGAAATCCCTGTCGAGATTACTCTAGATGTTTACGCCTGCCTCGCTGTACCACTAGTGGAGTCTGTCTTGGCTGAACAGTACCTTGCAACAGAAAATCTTCGTTTCGGCCTGGTTTTTAGCCTCATTCGCTTGGTTACGGCCGACTTTAGTTTCCCACACGATAGTTCCAAAGAGCGACCAAAACGGATTTCGGAACATGTCAGCAGCGGATTCTGGCTCTGCTGATTGCTGCTACTCAATGAGAATACGGACTCTGTCTCACAGAACTGCTGTTTCTCAGTGGCAATCGGCAGATTGTGAAGTAAAATAAGAACGAGATGTGCCCTTCTGCTTCATCAGCATCCATCACGTACGTAGTTAACAGGCTAGCTTCATCTAACTGTTCAACTCGCCCTTAGCCAGACGAAAGCTTCATTTCACGGAATGGAGCATCCAAACCAATACTCTTTAGACCCATTAATCGGTTCTAATCCGTATTCCTTGGAAGTCGAAGAGGATGCTGTCTCTTATGATTCATGGTCGTCTGGTGTAGACACGCCATCTTCCAGTGATAACAGTGACGCCGACCGGGTTGTTACACTAATACAGGACGCGCCAACTGACGAGTTGTCTTACCCGGGATATGAATATCCAGAGCCACCCGGAACGTTGTTTTCGGCTTGGAGAGCCTCTGACAGGAGCAGTGACGCTACTAGCTTGACACTTGCCTCAACGGGTGATTGGCATGGGGATCGGGAAGAACAAGAAGGCGACAGAGCAGATTTGGTACATACCACTTGCCAAAGGCCATTACAGCTGGGTGCTCTCTGACATACAAGATAGAACAACTTCATTTTCCATGTTTTAATTCGTACGCCAGAGCGCCTATTCAGACGCGAGGTATCAACGAATGCTTCGCATCAGCATCAACTCGACTGTGGGCTGAAAACTCAAGTCTTACACAATATCCTCCGAAGTTTTACGGATCTGTCCCTACGAGACTCGATTGGAGACACAATTCTGCATACCCTGGCAGGTGATTTTGGGTTGCCTAACTTGTCAGCGGAAACCGAGGGTTATGACATCCTTCAGCGGCTCTTCGACATTGGGCCGGGCGGTTTCGGGCCATCGGTAAAGTCCCACTGTCTGTCTATGATCGATTCAAGAAATGAAGGGTATTGCATGATGGACGAAGACCCTGCGGAACCTTTCATGCATACGCCACTCGGGGTCGCCATCTTATACAACAACCTTGCCTGCGCTGAGCTTTTGCTCCAACACGGAGCCGATCCAAACATCCCAGGAGAGTGGGGACAGCGTCCGCTGTTCTTTGCCCAGCGGAACAACAGCGAAGAAGCAATCGAACTGCTGACCGCCTACGGAGCTTACCTTTGACGAAGCATAACACAAAGGAGGTTAGTCTTGCGTAATTAACCAACAGGGTCCACATAGTGTTTCGCAGGAGAATTTCTTGTAATTTGATCTATTGCAGCAAGCCAGACAGACCAATCCCCGGCATCGGCGGCAAATAGCAATTGTCTGTACTGGCAATCGCAGCATTAGATACCTGGTCCCACTTTTACGAAAGGTTCTAGGATGTCATACATTCACTACTACAGATAAAATCAGTTGCACATTCTATATGTACTGCTCGTTTAACTGATTCTATTAGAAAATGACTCTTAGGTCCGTTTCTCTGGCGCGGAAGATTAGAGCACTTCTGGTCCCAGCCGAAGTCATTGGTGGGGGGGGGGGGGGGGGGATGACTCCACTACCCGAGGAAACAAACCCTCTTTGCGCCAGTTCCGACGCTTGCAATCTAATCGTTAATTGACCGTTCATTATGGGTTTATAGAAACTAGCAAACCCGGCTCGTTCCGATCTCCCCCTATCCATGACCATGTATCTCGTCATTTCCAAGCAGCGACATTTTTGCAGGGCACCAAGGAAACAAACAAGCTCAAAATTGCACTTTCCATAGCGACGCGATACGAACATAGTATTCGACGCCCTGTGTTGGTCCGAAATGCCATGGCGCTGCTTTTAGTTGGCTCCATAACTGTGCCTTCGCGACATATCGACGGAAGACCTCGAAAGGGTGTGAAAGAGCTAGAATCAGCTTTTGTTAGTGACACCTGACGATATCGAAGCTGTTCCTACACAGTACTAAGTCGCCTTTTAAGGCACGGAAATGAAAAATGAAGAGAAAGAGAAAGAAAGATTGAGAAACAAAAATTGAATGAAAAGGACTTGATCTAGTGAACCTGCCACTGTATGTATTATCCGTCCACACTCATACCACTTCATTACCGTTTTGGATACCTCTCCTATCCCCATCACGATGAAAGGAACTAGCGCAGATACGCTTGAAACAGACGTCATCATTGTTGGCGCGGGATTCAGCGGCTGTTATTCACTGCTCAAGATCCGACAGGCGGGATACTCGGCCAAAGTTCTTGAACGTGGAAGTGACTTTGGCGGCGTTTGGCACTTCAATCGATATCCCGGAGCCAGGGTCGATTCCGACACGCCCTGCTATCAGTTCAGCTTGTCCGAAGTTTGGGCTGACTTCCATTTCACCGAACGTTTTCCCGGGCATGAAGAAATTCGCAGATATTTTTATCACGTCGATGCAACTCTTGGTTTGCGCAAGGATACCATTTTCGACGCCCGAGTGGACGAAGTGAGATTCGACTCCACGGACAGATGCTGGCATTTTCGCACGACAAAGGGTCTGCATGCGACCTCCAAGTACGCAATCTTCGCATGCGGTTCGATGAACAAGCCTTACATGCCTCTTTTCCCCAATCAGGACATGTTCGGTGGGCCCGTCATTCACCCGTCCGCCTGGCCCAGCAACATCCAGCTTACAGGCAAGAAGATTGGCATCATCGGGCAGGTTGCGTCTGGTCTGCAGATCGTGCAGGAGCTTGCTAAAGTAGACTGCCAGCTAACAGTCTTCGTTCGGAACCCCTGCATCGCGATCCCCATGCACCAAAGACAGCTGTCGAAGCGAGAGTCAGAGGAGATGAAACACTATTATGACGCCATATTTACCAAAGCCAGGTTCGACTCGTCCTCGGCTCTGCCCTATAACCAAAATCCTAATTTGCTACGCTACACGACTGAGGCGGAACGGACAGGCCTTTTTGAACGACTGTGGGATAGGGGTGGCCTTGGTCTCACGCAATCGAACTATCGCGATATTGTGTTTGACAAGACGGCTAACGCCTGCTTGTACGACTTCTGGGTCAGCAAAACGAGAATCCGGATGACGGACCCCGAGAAAAGAGACATTGTTGCGCCTTTGGACCAGTTCGAATGGGTTGGAGCGTCACGCGTCAACCTCGAGATAGATTACTACGAGATGCTGGATCGGCCGAATGTCCAGCTGGTAGATCTCAAGAAGACACCAATCCATTCATTCGACAGGCAAGGGATTGTAACCAAGGCCGGAGACGCCACCATCCACCACGATTTGGACATCATCATCATGGCCACCGGCTATGACTCTGTGACTGGTAGCTTGCTTGACATGAATATCCGCAACAAGCACGGCGTCCGGCTACAGGATGCTTGGCAGCACGGCATCAGCACCTATCTTGGCATGATGGCTCCCAATATGCCCAACGCATTCGTGCTGTACGGGCCGCAAGGGCCGACAACGCAAACGAACGCACCGCCCTTTATTGAGCTTCAGGTTGACTGGGTAGTCTGTCTCCTGGAGCGGATGCGCGAAGACGGCCTGCGTTCGATCGAGCCATCGGAGGATTCTTGCCGCTCGTGGAGAAGTCTCGTACTGGAGGCCTTCGAGTCGACCCTTTTCCGCGACAGCACTGCGTGGTGGACTGGCGCAAACGTTCCCGACAAGACTGTTGAGCCCCTTGTCTTTCTAGGGGGGGTCCCGCGATGGAGACAATGGTGTAGCCGTTCGCTGGAGGACTGGGCAAGTTTTGTCGTGTCATAGCAGCCCCGATTGGTTCGGGCTTTGTGGTGTGGTAGGAAAGACGCGGAGAACTTGAGTAGGTTGTTTTCAATGTTTACTATCTAATTTTCGCCTTCTATGCATGTCGCTGCTAGGTGGGTATTGGGCGTAGTAGCCAATACGTTATGATTTCGTACTTTATGGAAATCGACGAATCAATCAAAGATGCGATAGGAAACTCTTCTTCTCAATTATAGTTCTGACTTCTGACTTTAAGGGTAAGTCCTGGGGGCACTGGAGCGGTGAGTTCCCACCGGGGCAATTCCTGCTGAGGGACATCCTGATATTTGCTAGGCCCAAGCCGATAGCATAGAAAAGGTACCCTAACTAACGTCGCTGATGCGATTGGCTGATCTGAAGCCTTTTGCAACTTTCTTTATAACTTTCTTAAGTGGGGTAACTGTAGTAAAGATAAGAAGGCTTTGCGGTAGAAAGAACGATACGTTTAATGGGAAAAAAGGATGTCTGTGGCGACACTTAATCAAGTGACGACAACTCCCTACGTCTCCTTTCAAATCAAGTGGTATAGCATCATACCAGGGTGCCTAGTAGAGCACTTCACATGTGCCTAGGAGACCACTGGCTATATATCGAATCGCGGCTAGATGGAGGCAAGCAGTTTGACTTCTTCTCAGTTGACTGTTTATTTCTGGTCTCTCGTTTTCGTACAGTACTGTACTGCAGCGTAAAAAGTAGCAAATTGCGAGTTTACTTGTGAAGCACTTTGCGGCTATATCCAACTATGGCTTTGCTTATTCATGAGATACTTGTTTACGTTCAGTACTACATTGAGGATAAGCGGCGGCTTTGCGCTATTGCATAGTCTTGAGGAAACAACCTGAAGATGACTCAAACCCATTTCAACTATCTGCTTCCAAAGGGCCCCATACTGTCAACAAAAAAAAAGGACAACTGGGAACAAGACTTATTGCAAGACGCCCTATAGCCTCTTCTGGAATGCAGTTTGAGGTCATAGTTGTCTCTATAGATCTACGCCAACGAACTGCTGGGAGGGCCGAACACGGTAGGAGTGAAACCGTAGTTTAAGATAAAGAGCTGGTTCTGGCTGCGCAAGAATGTCGACGTCCTTCTGGCAGGCCTTGCGAAAGCAGCTCTAACAATGTTGCCGTAGTTGAAAAGAACGCAATGTCTACGGTCTGATAATCGATCTGAACCGAACTGCCGTATCTTGCATCAACATGGATGTGCCTTATCTTACGCTTAACGGCAGAAGCGACAACCTCACCGCCAGACTCGTCGCAATCATCGTACAGGAGATGACAACGTGCATTTCACGCTGGCGCGAGTATGCCACCTCGAAAGATTCCCAGCTCCAACAACTTCATAGAGAGAACCAGCAATACAAGGCACGCATCGAAGGGCAGTGTCAGACCATTAGCGAGCAAGAGGAACGGATCAGGCGTTTGGAGTTCGAGATGTTTCCTATGGAGATATCTCCCATGGAGCTGACATGCCGTACAGTTATGTGCAAATATTCCTTCCTCTTTCAAAACACTCTTTTATTCTCTAAAGCTTCTCCACATAGTGTGAAATATTCTCTGGAACACACTGTCTATAGTTACACACTTGCGTACCGGCTAGGAAAAAGCGGTTATTCCAGGTATTGTGGCCTGTTGCCTACACTGTCATTATGTAATTGGATTAAACACGGGCATTTGCTATATACCTTTGAGTACCTCCAGCGCTAGGTAATCACTGCCAATTGCAGCTTATTTAAGAGCCATTTCTGGATTATTGTCGACCATGCTAGGTAGATCTGAGTACTTTTCTGGCTCCACTCTGATTTAAGAGTGAAGTTGTTTGTATTCAAAGAGGAAGGTATTTTTGCACATAACTGTACCGCGTCGCCAGCGGCGTTTTCAATGACGCTACGAGGCTCGAAGACGTCTGGTTCCATGAAAGACTTACATTCAAGCTTTGTGGGGGATGCATTGGGTGATGCCCCGCAGGAGACGTATGGTCAAATACCCGACGATGATAGTGCACACAATATGGACGACGTTTTTTCCCCACTGTTAGCCTTGGCAGTGACTGCAGCAGAGGACACGACCACAAAGGATGCTGAAGCAAGGGATTTGCCGCAGACCGAGAGCAAGAGCCCGATGAAAAGGCACATAGAAGAGGTAGAAGTTGCTTCGAAGCGGGTCCGTCATGTGTGACTCAAAGGTCATTAAACATGTATGGTTGCTGTCGGCAGTTCCTATAGCCTTTGGTGATAAGTAGAGCTCAATTACTGAGGACAGCGACAGCTCATCACAATACAAGCCAAGTATGCAATGAGCGCAATTGCGTCTAATAGTATACAGACGTGATCTGGAAAGTGAATTACACAAGTCGTGCCACTAATTAGAAGGTATCCGGGAATCTAGTGAGTATGCTAGAGAGGAAGCGACTTGAGCTCACAGCTGCAACTGCAAATATGCAAGTGTCGTTTGAAGTACTGTATTCAGGTCATCCCAAGATCGAATCAAAGCATTCAATCTGAGAGCAAACATCGAGGAATCGTCTTATAGTTCTGTAAGGTCAAAATAGACATGCCCTTCACGAATAATCGACATAAACGTGATCAATTACTGTACAACCTTCAGGACGACTCCCATTCATAGGTATTCTCCGCAATCTGCTAGGCCTCGGGTGTTTTATTCCAATATCCCTTCACGAGACCTGTCGCATTCTCTAGATTGGCTTCCGGCTCTATAGTCGTGTCCCATTGAATCTTATAGTGAGCTAAGCCGTCCACATTCTTCCTCCCGATGACCTCTCCTGACCAGTTTTCCAGAGTATGGTCGAGTTGATTTACCAGCTTTCTTCTGGTTTCAGGGTAGCCATGGCAGTTGTTCCAAGCAATTATGGAGGGTAGCATGTGCTGAAGTCTGTCTTCAGATTCCCAGGTCGGTTTCCAAATTACGTGGTAGTAGATTGTGTCGTCAACGACGCAGTGTCGTTGAATCCGCTCCATCTCCCACTCGGTTGCGGATGTGCCATTCTCATTCTTGTTTTGGTCGCCTGGTTGTTTCCTCATGGTGAATGTTTCAAGGCGTGAGCGTATCCACAGAGTATGACGGATTGTACGTAGTAGGCGCCAGTTGTAGCTTGATAGGCAGGCAGTAAAAGGTAGGCTAACGTTGCAGTTTAAGCAAAGGTGGCTTTTCTTATAAGAACTGTTCAACAACATGTATTGGCGGATAGAAATGGTCTGATATGCTTGTTGAAACCTCACGTGACCACAGTGACTGATCTTTCTTTAGATAAGGCATGAAGCCTGAGCGCTTATTACTACGGGCGAGCGAGCGGGGGCCAGCTTGCGACTAGGAAAAACTCCAGAAATTGACATGCCATTTATGGTCGAAATCAGTTTTTGGATCATTGTTTAGAGGCTCTCTCGACGCAGTCGATTGTGAGTTATGGCAGCATTTGCTGACAATGGACGTACGGACAGATCATACAATACGCGTCAGAAGCAAACACCGCTTCTTTGTGGAAGTTAGAAACAACTGAAGGATTGCCCTGTTTGCTTATGTAAGTTTTGCCAAGAGTCATTTGTTGCTTTCTGGAGATTTCTGTCAACAACGTAACTAGGGATTCCGCGTTTCCCTACACACGCTCTCAGCATAAAGGCAATTCCTCAGTTTAGAATTGGAGGTTTATGCTGGTCGTGATGTTCCCACAACCAATTATAACTCGCTGGACACACCTGCAGCTCATGCCCGTATGTTACACTCAATGAAGTCAACGAAAGCGCTCATGGAGGTACCCACGCGAAACGCTGCAAGTCGCCTGCCAAACTCAAGATCTCGGCAACGGCTTTACACCATCATCTTCATTACTGTCATTGTCTTCACCACCATCTCCCAATCACATGATGACCAGAGCGACAGATTTGCGCCGGGATGGGGTGCGGGAACTAGTCGTATACTTGGGACGAATGGCCCCACAACGTTTTTTGATTGGAGATCCAAGCCATGGCGCCAATGAGCATCGCGCAGGACTTCGAAGCTCGGCCATTTGACAGACATGGAGGCTGCGCCATTAAATCACATGTTCAATCCATGCTCGATTCGCGGCGGCAAGACGAGATACTAGCGACATTGTCATGAATGTGTTTGCTGTTCTATGTCCAGCCGGAGATGAATGTCATAGGGCGAAAACCCCCATCGCAAGGGTGAGCCGATGCGCCTGAGAGCGTGGTGCCCCGTATTAGCCTCTGCGCCTTGCTCCAAAATGTAACGGGATGCGCCAAATCCCTGTTGGCGGAGGGCCTACTTGGATAGTTGCTCAAACTGATAAATAGGTTGGCTAGAAGCTAGTGCACTTCTTTTGTTTATATCCTACGCACTGCATTTGTTGCTTCCTTTACTCTCACGCACGAAGCACGAATTTCTCTACACATTGCACACTAATCATCCCATTTCCGTACTTGACCAGACACTTCATATGCCGTCAACTATGCACATTGCGCCAACGGCTCCGATGGACTGTTCAGAAGAGTTAAGCAGTCCTGTCGCAAAGTCTGAAGATGCTACTGTCTTCTGGAACGATGTACTAGGTATGATGTTCTATTTGATGCCCATTTCGATACTAATTTGTAAACAGTCGCAATAGAGAAAGTCTTAGTCGCAGCTGACAGGCAGATCCAGCGCTTCGATGCTGAGGAGCTGGTTGCCCACCGTCTCGACGAGGCATGTGACACTCAGTTTGAGACCCAAGTCCGTTGGAAGGGAAAAGATGAGACCTGGGAGCCTGAGGAAAATATCGCAATAAAGAAAGCCACAGTTGCCACCGATTCGATGTGCGGACGCGTTCATGGAACTGCGGCACAAGATGTCGCAGCTGACACGCAGATCCATCGCTTCGTTTTTGAGGAGCTGCTTGCGCACCGTCGCGACCCGACATGTGACACTCATTTTGAGATCCGAGTCCGTTGGAAGGGAAACGATGAGACCTGGGAGCCTGAAATAAACATCCAGAAAGATGCTCCGTTGGCCTTGTTCGCTTACTGGAAACGCCTGAAGGGCGGACGGGAAGGTGCGATGGTGGACAATGGATTGTGGCACCCTTTCAAAGTCGAGTCTCACAAGATCAAACCCGCTGGGAGCGTCTACTTGGAGGTCGCTTGGGTCGGGTCTCCTGAAACATCTTGGGAGCCAGAAAAAGAAATTCAAGAAGCTGACGAGAAACTTGTGAAAAGGTACTGGGCGTCTGTTGGCGGCCGTGCTGCGGCAATGAAGAGACCGACCGAGGTTAAGTCTTCGGTAAGGATGAACAAGAGTTGCAAGGTGACGCATCCGAGCCGTTCTACAGGTAAACGGAGCCGTTCTAGGCGACACAACAGCTTGGAGCAACCGACAGAGGAAAAGACCAGCACCATGATAACGTTTGTGGTTCGGGTTCTTGCGCCGGTTTTCTGTCTGCGAAACCCATTTCGCCTAGTAAGAAGGAAACCATGCGTTCTTTGCCTGTGCCTAAGGGTGACAATAAAAATTCAGGGGAAAGTCTCCAATAAAGACGTTAATTACAAAAGAAATAGTAATCCCACCTACCTGAATCTCATGTTTCATAGACACGACACGACTTACCACAGTAAGAGCCACCGAGACCTGTGTCGGCAGTCTCAGAATTGTGGCATGTCTATGGCGTGAAAAGGTTGCTACGTAATTGACGAGCTAGTTTGCTTCCAAGACGGTGCTCTAGGGCAGCTGCCACTACTCATAGGTCGATGAATAGCTTTCTATCGCTTGACGGTGTATTTGATAAAAGTTTAGCCACACAGCAGTCACGAGCGCAAAACCACAAGAAGAGTCAGCAATAGCTAAAGATGTTCGGGACCGATCAGGTTCATGCTGAAGGCCTATGAAGTATGCCTCTTTGAGAGGTTGGTCCTATTTTGGGAATAAGTAAAACCTGACCATACGGTAGTGTTAGATATTGCCTGCAAACTCAAAGACTATGGCAGTATTTGGATCTTTAATTACATCGAAACAAAGTGATGACAGTAAAATTAATCTGAGTTAGAACTATAAAAACTCATGATATGTCTTATATTTTGGAGGCTGCTAGGTAGAACTATGCTGTGCTACTTGCTATGTGCTTGATGAGCGTCTCATACACAGCAGGTGCTGGACAGAAGACGACTACTGTTCCACCCTTCCGAGTGCTCCCTTAACCATCTGTTTTCATTCTCAATATTCCCTCCGTCCGGCAGGGGTCCCCATGACAAGCCATTCAGACAGTTTGTGATCTTTGTCACCGTCGCATCGAGATGTTGAATTCTACCAAAGTCAGAATATGTCTTGAAAGTGCCCTAGCCAAGGTAACCTACTGCTCTATATAGAGTCTCACTTGTTTTGATGTTTTGATGACTCGATCTAATCGGCCTCTGACTGCCAATAATCGGTCTGTAATATCGTTCCTGTCGTCGTTAAGCATTTCCCTATGTTCCTTGTAGCTGTGCCAGAACTGAGGTAGACTAACGTGAATTGCCTCGGTTGCACTTCTGTTGAGTTGCCGACGTATTGTGCCGATAGGCCAGCATTCTCCAACGTTTCAGACGGCAGGGTGAGCCCTTGCATGTCCGAATCAATGAACTGAGTATTCTCAGCCGGCAAGCTACTGGCGAAATATTGACTGCCGTGTTTTCGGGCGTCCGGCGAGTTTTCGGCCTGTCCAAGGTGACCTACTGTGGACTGCTGGTCCCGTAGTCGTTGTCTTCCATATGGCAAGTAACCCGCCGGCTGACTTGTCGGCTGTGACGGACGCTGGGACATTTTGAGCGAAGGGCCAACGGCTAAAGTGTGCAACAGTGAAAACCTCTTGGGGCAAAGACGATTGCTGTTTGATGCAGACATGGTCAGCACAGATCCGAGACGGCTCAAAGTCACTTATAGTATTGCGGCCCTGATCCGCCGTTGCGGAAAGCAAGACGATGGGCTTGCATTACGGAGTGGCCGCCAAAACTCCCATTCAGCATAAAAACGGGATTAGTATTATGTCGCGACACGCTCAACAGGATTCGCTTGGCCGCGCAATTACCTCACAATCCTTTCGGTACCGCCAGCCTATGCATGATGATCTTGCGATCCACTCCGTCACGAAGGCGCAATTACGGATAATCGCCGGAGAGGATCTGCCTTCTCCAGCCAACTTGATAACTGCAATCATATCCAGTTCGGTGGCTTTTCTGTTTGTGTGATGGATCAGAAACTAGAAGTGGAATAAGGCGCGAACATGAGCCAGGTTCAGGCAGGGGAAGCCCTCCGCTGAGGTATCTAATCCAGTCGCTCATGACTCGAGCCCAGGCCAGCCTCTCTGTTGGGCGGTGATATTGCTGCGAAGGGACAATCACGAAAAGCGGGGCGGAAGTTTGACAACTGCTCGCCTTCTGTCTGCCTCAAGGAGCAAATGTTTGATTTAATCCTGGTCCTTGTCATTCGCAACCCTAAGCCGTGTTGGTATCTATCCACTTTCGATGGCCCGTTGAACCAACAAGATCATCTTGTCTTCCAATTGGTCGAAGTCGTTCCAAGGGCCTGCAATTCCCGTAATACCGACCCGGCCAGACTGCAGTTGACAAAACTGATGCCACCTACCTTATCTGACAGTTCCAAACAAGGGATCAAGAAGTCTAGGACCCTCCAGCAGAACCCTGATCTCCAGGGTCCTCGCTTTGGAGTAATAACAAAAAGATACTTCACGCCGTTTTCCACCTCGCCACTGAAAGTCGTATTCACTGGAATCTCATTTGTTTTGGGGGAGTATGTGAGTAAGCGAGGTCGAAACGATAGAGACTTAGATCTGCTGCTACCTAGTTGCAATTCTTGATCTGCCCGTTGTTGGTACCCTGTTCGATTCCTGTCTACTTCCCAACCTGGATCCTTGTCGGACGTTTTGCATGGGCAACAGCGCCGGTGGTCCTCGGCTCCGTCACACCCTCCGATTTGCTTGTCTTTCTACAAATTGCTTTTTTTTTTTTTTTTTTTCTGTTGCCGACGTCAAATTCAGCTGCAACGAATGCTAGACATTACCCCCGTCGGTTCATAGAAACACCTACTTATAACATGAATAAACACATCGCAATCGATAAGCCGTTCTGCTCTAGTGTTGCCTTACCGCGTTCCTCGTGCATTCTAAAGTTTCTTGCTCCCTTCATCATCGCACGCAACACCATGAATTCCGATGTCTATTACAGCCCCAAAGAGCCAACACTTTCAGCAGATCACAACGGCCACGTTTCGAAAATAGTAAGCACCCCTTACTTGACAGAATATTCAAGCAGCCAATCACCCTATTTGCCTGATGCGACAGAGAGTGTTGCGGGCAAGCTGAGAGGTAAGAGAGCATCTACTCTCAGCGGTAAGAAGCGACGAAACGACTTACACACCAAGGCTTCCGTTCGGAATTGTCTCCGCGTCCTTCGTCCCCTCACCCAGGCAACTTCAAGTGAACCTCCCACGGCTGCGCGATTTAGACATTTTCCATCCAGCTAAAGCATCAAACTCCACGACCTCCATGACCTCCTCCATGACCTACTCGCCTCGTCTCGTCGGATCTTGTGAAAGCTTTCCGAGACCCGCTACGCTCTCATCGGATACCCAAAGTCCCATACCATTGGCGACAAACGGATGCTGTAACGGCCTCCCTCTCTCCAATGCAACCCCGCAATGCCAGCATCGGTCCCAGAACTCGCCATTGGCCGTCGAAGGCTGTCTTCTCAACTGGCTTCCGGCAAGCCCTCAAACCAGCGCACCGGCCTCGCGTCGGCGTCGTCGTCCAACAAGCCGTCCCCATTGCAACGTGAGGTATACTTCGGAACAACTTGATTGCATTGACAACCTTCACGGCAGCGGTCTATCTTGGGAAAGAATTACGGAAGAGTACAACGCCATGTTCCCCAGCGACGCCGAGAAAGGACACGAACGCAGACCCCAGGGCCTCCAGGGTGTCTTTTATCGCAGAAACAAGCAGGCCTCTATTTAAGAGAGAGTGACTACATGATAGCGTTGGTTTATTTTCTTTCAGACGGAAGTCACTACAATAAGTTTGTTCTGCAGCCCGAAAGATGCTCGTTTCGAACACCTCTCTGCTAGATCCAATCACAGACCTTGAAAAAGCTATCCAGGTTCTCATCCTAGGAGGCCAAGGACTTACGTACTCAACTGACAGACTGTCTTGCCTGATGGGAAACAGGGCTACCCTAATTTGGCAAGGGGCTGCTAGGGCCAGGAGGTCCTTCAGCGCAGGAGGCGAGGCGGGTTGTGGGAGACCCTTCTCATTCATGAGGGCGTGTGCTTTCAAGAATACTATAGTAAGGTCATGGCGCCATCGCTGCCGGTGATCCATCTGAACTTCCCTAGGGCTGTAAAGTGGTACCACCCACCACACAATCAAGGGCCATCCCCTGACCCGGGTGCTCCGGTAAACGCAGTCTGCCACGTCATTTTGAAGGCTTTGTGTTGGAACCAGGATGTGACCTCTAGAACATTGACAGTGATTGAATAAAATCAGCACTTGGAATTGGGCCCAGGGTTCCTGTGGTAAGGCCCCGCTTGTTATTAGATCCACAATCAAATTTACATGACTCGCTCAATCAATCCTCTTCCGTTTTTACGCTATGCCCTTGTGCCTGTTTTATGATAGGCTTCGACCAGGGTGTACGCCGTACAGGCTGATGTTTTGAGGGGGGGGGGGGGGGGGGGGGGGGCGGGATGGGAGGAATTGCACGGGCATCAACTCCGAGATTGGACCGTTTGTCAATCTGTTACCCAAACCATCGGCCCCCTGTCAACCTCGTCTAGATATTGTTGCTTGCAAAATGTGATATGCGGGATGAGCGGAGGGTAAGGTGCACGTTTTCGTTCCAACAGCAACAGTAGTGTGAGAATCCGGACCAATGTCCCCTTTCTCCAAGAAAGAGAAAAGTACAACAAAAAAACGAGTTGTTCCAGCCTATTGGTAACGAATGCGATTGGCACGCTTGAGATCCGTTTCTGCTGCCTGAATCATGGCACAACATCGTGGCGTCTATGTCTCGTGCCGTATTAAAGAGTAAAAGCACTGTCCTGATTGTATGAACAACGACAATACCGAACGTGCCAACTTTCATCGTCGTTGGCCGCAGACTATTGTCTATCCTCTCTGACAACGTTGATTTGTATCACTGCTTCGAGAGTGACGTCATGTATCCATCTCGGCAACGTGCTCGGCGGCCTGGCCAATTACGGTACAGGCGTCAATCCTCCCGAAATCGAGTCCGGCATTGTGACGCCATTCCTACAGCGCAACCGGTCCAAGCCCTTCAACAGAGGGCAAGTCTTACCCGCGACAGCCTGGTTTATCCGAGAAATGTCACCGAAAACCCATTGATATCCCCCATATCAGACCCCCTTTTCGAAATCAATGGCCCACATGATCAAGACCTCGGCAAATATGAGGGTTTTGAGCGTGCGCCTGTGTTAGTAACTACTTCCTTACTAACACACTGACAGAAGGCTGACAACCTTAGGTTTACACTAACACCTCCGGCGATTCAAGAGCCGCCAGACGTTTGGTTTTGCTACATCATAGCTATAGAAAATGCTGTTACCAAGATGGAAAAGGAAAACGAGAAACATCTCAATGCCATTGCGTTGCTGTAAGTTGAGCGATTACGCCACCGGAATGATGCGGCCCTGACGTCCTGTGTAGACATGACGAGCTGAAATCCAAGGTGACTACGCTTGCTGTTGCCGTCGAAGACACCGCGGCCCTAACGCCAATTTGGGATGGAATGACTGAGTGGGGCCAACAGGAGCAATGAAAGCAAATTCTGTACTTAGCTTTTGCTGCTTTGTTATGTGTATTTTGAGCCGGGACATGGCGTTGCATTCTCTTTGGCTTTTCTCATCTAAACAATCCGTAATGCGAAAGACTTTCGACAGAAATATCGTACTACAGACGGATACAGATTCTACTTGACGCATTGTGAGGCCAATACTCCGTGTAGACAATCAAGCAGGGCATATTCCGATTTCCAATCGTTTTCTGGCACTTCTTTGCTTTGCCAAGCCGGCAGATCCTGGTCTTGACGCGTTGACCATGCAGTGGAAATGACAGCCCGCCAATTTTCTGCTCGTATCCAGTCACGTGTCGCTCTTCGGCATCCACAGATCCGCGCAGTTTGGCCGTTAGCCTGAAACTTGTGGGTAATAAGGTTTACGCCGTTACCAAACTGTCGGGTCGGATCAGGGGTTGGCGTAGGGGGCCCTTTTGATTTCTCTTTCCCGAAAGAGAACGCAAAGCCGTCGCCAGCGAGGTGGGTCAATAAAGGGTCTCGTCTCAAAGGGTCCAACATACATGCAACAGGTGGACGACAACCCTTGTCTTTCAATTGCAACTGGAAGTAGTTTCGCTCCCATAGCGGAGCTATAGTTCAAGTCAGCACTTTGTTAGGGCCTATCGTTTCTCAAAATGGCACTTGGCAACAGGGTGCTGCATACGTCAACAGTCACGTGGGGTCCACCTCCACTAAGCAAACAACGTCAAATTAGGATGGTCACTGAATATTGTCACCTTGGCCAGAAACATGGAGCCGACATACTGCACCATCAAACGTCAAGGGTAGCAAGCTAGTTCCGAGCGCGAATCCAGACCCCGCGGTACGTTGTATTGAATACCCGCCAGATCTTTGATAGCTTTGGGCTAACTTGCCTATACTGGGAGTCTCCACTTACGTTCTGGCGCTAGCTGCCTTCCAAAATGCAGGCAAAAACGTTATTTAATCAACCTCGTCTAGAAGACTAATCGCGTCTCGGCTTTTCCTGACTGAAAGGTTTGTTGGTTTGGTCCCCCGCACGACGGACCACCAGACAGTGACAGTGGGACTTTACATGGGTATACGCCAGTCACCCTCGTCGTGTCCCAACGTCCTCCCTTTGACCGACGACACCTGGCCAAAGTTGCTCTATTGCCGAAAGTGAAATTGCACATCGCTCCATACTGCTGCAGTACTCTTAGGGGCCAAACCAAGTAGGCTTTATTGTGTTTAGCAGCTGCCAGTTGGATTCTCTAATCGAGTCACAGTTGGAGAAGACCGTCGATGCCGATGTAGGACATCACCAAGAGGGACACAAGCACGTATGCATCATGGGCCTTTGGCCCTCTAGGCTCATATGACTTTTTGTCGTGCCAAACGATCCTCCCTCCCTTTATGTCGAGGAAGCTCTTGAGCGCTCTGGGACGAACGTTGACTCCACGAACTAATGCACTAAGCAGCCTCATCCTCTCGTCACAATCACATTCACTAGGTCAATATTTCCCCTTTTCAACGGAGAAACAAATAGAAGCGGTCGTATTACAGTCTATCTCTACCACTATGACGATTGGGACTATCGATCCGACCGCGGAGCAATCCCATCCAATGCTTCGTTCAGCACAGCTATCCTGCCCTAGGTCGACGGTTTTAAGTATGTGGCACTTTCCATAGGATTCGTATGGCGAAATGAAGAAGGTTGAGGAGATTGACGATAACGCTGAGATAAATAATAAACCAAAACGCCGTCATAATGCAGAATAAGGTCGGAGCGCAAATCTGTGTATGTAGTGAAGATCCTCGTACAAGCAAGATGCTTTTTGTGGCAAATATGCCGAATTGAAGAGACGGCTTGCAGGAAAAACTGATGGTGGGTAGCTGGCGAGATGACCAAGGCTCATTGTTGGGAAGTATGGCAATTGGGAAAAAAAAAAAAAAAAAAAAAAGAAAAAAGAAAAGAAAACAATTAGGCACATCCAGACTGTGGCTAGAAAAACGTCGTGCTGGGCGGAACACTTCGCGGTCTAGGCTACTTCCTAGCCAAAAACGCATGGCACAACTGGGTTCAGAGAATTGAGTCAGCCCCTGACCATGTACTGTACTCCGTAGACAACAATGGACCGCGTTCTCGGCTCCACGGTCCGCAATCGAGACCAGTGTGGGGCTAAGTGACTTTAAAGAATACTAAGTCAGTTATGGATCGCATCGTAGGGAGTATTTTTCGGCTGGATGTGCACGCCACGAGGAGCCAATTCTAGCTCCAGGTCAGGAAGCCACCCTCTGCAGTGTGAATGAAGACAGGGAACTAGAAGCAGGTCCAGAACATCACGCAAAGAAACTGTAGTTGCTAGAAACGCTGAAGAGACGGCAGAAACATGCTAGATACAATTTTGGATCTGTTTGACGAAACCAAAGATGGCTTTATACAAGATTAACCAGCGCCACATGTGGGAGTAATACGGTGGTATCGAAGCAGTCAGTTTAGAGGTCCAAGCAAGCAAGCGTTAGAGACACATTCACTGTGAGGCGATTTCAAATGAACAAGACCATGGCCATTGCATCCCCAAAGAGGATGCTCTACAAGCACGACAAGAGGGCCAAGGATAAGGTCCGAAAGTCTGGCGGCAGTGCCATGAGGAAAGCGATACAGTTAGGCGAGGAAGCCCGTGTGTTTTCGGCCGTCGTCCACTTCAACCCCACATATGGACGTCTAGATGGGGCTGTATACGTCCCCGAAGGCGAAAGCATTCCAGATGTGAACGCATTTGTAAGCTCGGGCGAAAGCGACCCTTGCAGTCTCGGAGATGGCAAACAAAAAGCTGATGCAAATTCTAAACCAGTTATTGGAACTTCTGAACGGCCTGCACGGCAATAGTCGAAGCCGCGACCCACAACAACGAGCTAAGACGCGACATCAGGACCCACAGGGCAGACAAGATGGCAGCGCAACTCCGCACGACGAAATAATAGTGGGGATTGGCAGCACCGAGATCGCCGCCGCTCAAGCGGAAAGCAGCAAGGAAGCCGATGCGGACGCCGATGTCTCCAACAACATTCCTGTCGACAGTAACAGCGCAGACTGCGTTGCATTCTAAAAGCTAGCTACGACATGACTCTCATAGCAACAAGAGACACCGACGATGAGACTGATGACAAGATGCAATGTACCAGGGATACAGGAAACGATTTGGCCGTGCATAATGCGGCCCGGCCTGTTGAAAGCCACGAAATGCCCGATGACGCTGTCGTACATGGTGTGGGTGGACATGATGAGTCAACTCGCATGTTTGACGCCGACATGCATGCGATCCTCGAGACGGAGCAGGCTGAAAACAGAGGCCAGACCGAGGGTGTTTCTGATTGGCAAATGGTGGAAGCACAAGATGCGAAAGTCCAGAATCCACGAGTGATGGGTAATAGCCTCGCCAGGAGGAAGCACGCAGTATGCAACTGTTTTTGAGACAGGTGTCTTTGCGTATGCGGCTTGCAACCCAACAGGAACGGCTTCCGCTACACCGGATCGCTCATCAAGACAGATGGAGGAGTGTATCACAGCTTAGTCAAAGGCGTTGAAACTGAAGGCATTACTAGTGAATTGTCCGGTTTGTAGTTGTAAGGAGTTTTAAATTGATTCTTATACGTGAAGTCCGCAAGGCTACTCACCCTAAGCTTAACTTAAAGGAAAGAGAGAAAAACTAAAGAAAGAAAAGAAAAACCGTTCACAGTAATTCTATTAAGCATAGGCCTTGTAGAATCCTCTGATTATTACTTAGTATATTGCCTAGAGGTTGAAGACCTGTGTAGTTAAGCTCGATTGGGACTATGTGCCTTAGTCCCTAGCACCGATAGAATTTCTACTATCTTATGATGCCCTTTGCTATTTGCAACTCCCAGCGCGTTCTTGTGATATCCACCTCGAGCGTTGGCATCCGCATTATTAGCAATGAGCGTAGAGACAACTTCAGCGTGGCCTTCTGATGCTGCAGCGTAGAGGGCGTTCTCATTATGGCTGCCTTGTGCATTCACATTTGCGCCACTGCTGAGAAGGATCTGCACAGTTTTGTGGTGACCTTGTGACGCTGCAGCGTAAAGAGCGCTTCCAAATCGGCCCTGTGCGTTTACATCCGCGCCTTTGTCGATAAGCATTTGTGCAGCCTTATGGTGGCCGGTGTGGGATGCAACCTGGAGGGCATGATTCTTCGCATGCAAAAGCCTTCAGGCTCAGCACTGAGAAGTACGCGTATAACCTCATCGTGACCTCGTAATGTTGCAGCATGAAGAGCATTGCTTTGTTCGTAAATATTCGCACCGTTGTTAAGAAGCATCTGAACAATGACCTGATGGCCTGCCGAGGATGCAGCTCGGAGAGCGCTACCGAGATCACCAGTCTGTGCGTTGACATCTGCTCCGTTGTCGAGGAGAAGCTGGACAATATCGTCATGGCCCAGTTCCGCTGCCAGAGCCAATGGCAGTTTGCCTTTTTCATCTTGCTTCTCGACATTCGCCCCTGCTTCCAACAGATACTTGATTGTTGAAGTCATGTACGGTTCAGTCGAGCGTTTCTTAATAGCCTTTAGTAGGACGGGCTATTGTCGCGGTTGACCATGTGCCAGTAACGAAGTTTGAAGAGACAATTGTAAAAACGATTCAACTGGATCATGACAAACAGATCCTTTGCTGACTCCTTTCTTGTCCAACCATCATGATAACTCATTTGGTAGAGAGATTCCCTTATGACGTCAAGATGAATGTAGTCGATTTGTTGGTGAAGTCGAGTTTTTAGGGCGTCAGCCAGTGCTGATATTGAGAGATAAGGACAATCAGGACTAAATAGGATATGCTGCCGTTCTGTGACGGATGCAGCCATCGGCAGCTGACAGTCATAATGGGGATCACTGACCATTGCTAAGGGTTGCCGTATGTTGGTTACTACTTTGCTGTTGGTGCTCCTCTGCGCGATTCCCCGCGATTAATTACTGTTCCTGTACTACTACTGGTAGACGGGTGACTCGGCCCCATAGTCCCGTTTGCCCGAGTGGGTCACTAGCCAGCGCATGTTGATTGCTGCTACAATGTCGTTTAGTAGACGCACAAGTAACACAAGAGGGAACATAGAAAACGGCTTGCAACCTTTCATAGCCAAAATTTTTTTTTTAATTACCAAGTCGGCAGAATCTGTATCTGAATTTGTCTAGTAAGAAAGTGGGAAAGCAGAACAAAAAAACGGAGAACAAATCGCAGCGTTTAGTTTCCAGGGTGCCCTTGATCTTCCCTACGCGGGGATTATGCTGTCCAAGGTCAGGCCCTCCTTCCTATTCCAGTAAGGTAGTATTGTAGCTCCACTTCCCCTGCATCTGCTTGTTGTGAATCCGCCGGAACCAAGCAATTAACGAGGCCGGGCCAAAGAAAACTCCCTAGTCACGACGGGCCTACCAACAAGGCCTCAAATGCTAGAGCGAGTCAGTTGATGCAGCTGACATCAGAATCTTGTTTCTGGGCAGCCTTTCGTGTAACAAGCAGTTCTTTTGAAAACAATCTTGGGCACGATGGGGTCTGGTTTCCTCCCAATGGGCGCCCGTTGCCCGCTCGGAAGTGAGGCTGGCCAAATATCTCTCCGAAGTGTGTTCGGCGTTGGACAAGGTAGTTGGCAGGGTGAGGAAGCCCCAGGATGAGAGGATGGTGGTTCCCGGATGGGTAACGGATAGGCTTGTGGGTGGGTTTCTTGTGTAGAGGGAGGAGGGGTAATGTGTGGTGGATGTGGGCCTGTGGACTGATTGAT